>NC_056523.1:268407295-268521440 GCF_019175285.1 Sceloporus undulatus
GGAAGGAAGGAAGGAAGGAAGGAAGGAAGGAAGGAAGGAAGGAAGGAAGGAAATAAATAAAATAATTCCAGATTGTTTGTCCTCAAATTAATCAGTGGGTTTTATGAATTGTTGCCCACAATCAGTAAGGAACTGCATAAGAGAAACAAATTAAAGTTTAATCTAGAGAAGACTGAGTTGCTATAGGTTCCTGGTTCATCTGGACCATCTTATTCAATGTGTTTTGGATTAGAATACATTCCCCTGAAAGACCAGGTTCATTCCCCTGAAAGACCAAGTTCTTCCTTGGAAGTCCTTTCACCACTCATGCTCCAACCACCAAATTAATTAATTAATTAATTACTTTTACACTTCTATCCTGCTTTTCCTCCAAAGAGCTCAAGGCAACATATTTAGTTCCACTTTATCCTCAAAACAATCCTATCAGGTAAGTGATTGTCCCAGTCATCCAAGAAATTTCATGGCTCAGTGCAAACTTAAATCTATATTTCCTAAGTCCCAGTCCAGTGCTATAATCATTACACAACCGTGTGCTACATGGAGACAGCGCCAAGTCAACATTATGCATGCATATTTAGGTTAACACAATGCACTGCACACAGGACTGTAAGTCTTTTCTGAAACTGAATTAGAATTTAAAAAACACAATTATTGATTGGAACATCTCTTTCCATCTCAAATAGAATTCTGGGTCTCTTTCAAACATAATTCAAAGTGCTATGTCTGACCATAAAATGTTTGGGACCAGGGTACATAATTTAATGGCGGCGGCGGGAGAACGGCTGCTTGAGGGCGGTCTGTAACCCGCCTTAGTCCCGAGACACCCATCTACTTGTTTCTCCTACTTTTACTCTTAAGATGTTAGTCCATTTCCTCTAGTTTCCCATTGATAAAGATATCTCACCCTAAGCAGCCCACCTGGAATACATCCTGTCATTCTTTTTCAACCTTGGACAAGATAGGCTTTTCATCTGGCCAGCATTTCTGCCACTCATTGCCCTCCAGATGTCACCTCCTGGTTCATGCACCCAATTTTCAAGGCCTTTTTAAGAGACCCAACAATCTCCACCACCCCCAATACATGAGACCTACCACTAGTATTCTTGTCCTTCACGGGGAAACCATATACCAGTAAACCCATATACCATGGCCCACTATGATTTCATGCTTCTTACTTCCAAGACTTCCTTCTTGTTCACTGTTACATCTGCTAGGCACTGTAGGGGAGATATGTGCCGTCGAACATAACTCCTCTTAATTATGACAGAGCAGTGCTGCTTCCAGATTCAACCTTTCTTTCAAAGGTGGTGGTCTGCTTCCACCTTATGCAAAAAATAATAGCAAACCTTACAGGTAATTCAGGCAATGGAGAGAATCTTTCACTCTCTTGATGTGAGTAGGGCATCTGCCTTTTATATGGATAGAACTAAAAAACTTTCAAAATTCCCCAAAGTTGTTCATGGGTGCCTTAAAAAAGGCCTCACATTTTCTCAACTGTCTGTCTTCCATATGAGCTCACTCAAAGATTGAATCCAGTCATTGTTGGGAGCTTATCTATATGAGCCACGGCGACATCAACCACTTTCTTCCATGGCATCTGCAGTGCAATTGCTAGCTACCAACCAATAGCATTTATCCAACATCTCAACATTGATACCAAGTTGCAGACAGAACATTGTTTGGACAGGCAATGCTCTCAGCTATATGAAGGACGACAAGTTGCGTATCTGTAACTGGTTCATCAAATGGTCATCCCTCAAGGTGCCATTTCTGTGTCTTGACATTGCCAGTGTCAGACATGTAACTAAGCTTATCAGTGGGAACCATCAAGAATATGTGCAGTAGAGAAGGGGTGTAGCTAATGGCTAGGTTTCTTTTTCAGCTTTTCCAGCAGCAACAACCCAAGTGTATAAGTTCACAGGTAAGCATTCAAAGAACCACAGTTTCTACCTTGTTGGGTAGTAGTTGTCATGAGCAAATAGTATTGAATATGAACAGAGAGTAGTGAATTTGTTATATTCAATGACCAGAACACTCTGTTGAATATATTTTCAGTAATACTTTATTGATAAATGCACTTAAGCAATGTGAACTATTAAATTAAACAATTGCTCAGGTCCTACTTACTATTACTTTTAAATTATTTTTTTTCCAATCTGTGAACTATTTTTAAATCTGTGCTAAGAGTGTGTACAGTACTCACTCCTATTAGCTGTAAAGTACACTTGTTTGGGACCTGTAATTGACTCTCTAATCTCCATGATTGAGTCTGAGGAGCAGCTGAAGAGCATCAAGAGCCATCTAATCCAAGCTAAGCAATCTTTGGACAGAATAGAAGTACACTTATCTGGAAATACACTCAATCAAAATTAGTAGAATTTCCATGTAGTTGGTTTAGGTTATTTTGATAATTTCTTTAGCTGTTAATCCCACTGCTAAACTCATAACTCAGCACCCACACTGACCTAAAAAGGTACTTGTCAATATGGAAGTATGCATCAGTGCACATTGTACATTTACATTTGCAATGTGGTGAGTCATGGTAAGAGTTGGTAATAATCAGAACACCCAGGGAGAAAAAAAGACTGAAATTAAAGATACAAAGCAGATATATAAACTCTGCCATTTATAGCAACAAGATCTAGTAGTTGCTGTAAACTTGGACAGATTTTAAAAGGATTAAATATATTCATTGAAGTTGTGGCGATTAATAGCTCAGATGGTTATCAAAACCAGAGTGCTTCTGTGTGACAGTTGTTGGGGAACATGATGTGATGTCTAAGAAGGTTGGACTAGAAAGGCCTTTGGTCTGATCCAGCATGATTCTTCCTGTGTTCTTATATACTTACAGTAAGTGAGCAGACAGGCCAGAAAACAAAGACAGTATATGGTCTTGTGATTTGGTGCATGCCATGTAAAAGTAGAGAGACCTAGTCTGAAGAGTACTATGTAGGCAAATGTAATGCCTGCATTTTTGTCGAAGGTTTTCATGGCCAGAAGCCATAGTTTTTTGTGGAGTTTTTGGGCTATGTGACCGTGTTCTAGAAAGAGTTTGTGCCTGACATTACACCAGCATCTGTGACTGGCATCTTCAGAGAGTAAAGATGCCAGCCACAGAGGCTGGCAAAACATCAGGAGTAAACTTCCAGAACATGGTCACATAGCCCGAAAACCCTACAAAATGCTAAGGAGACAGATGACTTACAAAATACAGTGTGTGAAATGCATAACACTGATTTTCTTTAGTACAGCCAAGTATTGAAGGTGCTGCAACTTCTTAGTTCTAAAAACTGATTGCTAGTGGCACGCCTTCTTGAACAGAAGAAGAAATTATTATTTTATTGCCTTCAGCATGCACAAGCTAAGAGTAAGAAGATAAGCCTCTGGCCCAAAGAAATTAATGGCCCAATGCATACGGGCGGATTGTGGCATGGCGGCAGCGATTCTAGGGCTTGGGAGCATGCACCAACCGCACGCTCCCAAGCCCTAGTACATGCGGGCAGCACCATTTTTGAGCAGCATCGCCTACATGAGGCACGTATTTGATGACATGTGGGCGCCTCAGCGGCATTGTAAGGGCTGTGTTTCCTTGCCGGTCTGTACTGCCCAACATTTGAAATTCACTCCAAGGGAGGAGAATGGGTTGAGAATAAGCAAGAAAAGGATATGCACTCATAGGTTTTTAGGCTAATTTCAGCAGGAGGAAGAAGGTTTTATGTCAAGAAAAAGTTGGATTTCAAATTGCAGTTTGATAGAACAGAGAGGTCTGATATCAGAGAGCCAGTTGTCTTCAGGGATTGACTGCCAAAGGTGGCAAGGCATATGGAATTATTTAATTCTTAAGTATAAACAGGTTTTTTCTTCTTTTTCTATTTTAGGTGCTCTTTCAGGAGCTCGAGAGAGTTGGGAATATGATTCTGGAGCCAGAGATCTTCAAAGTCCTGACTTGCACAGTCGTTCAACTCTACAAAAACTCTTTGAATATGGGGGCAATGTCATGAATCAACAAGTTGCATTGCAGAGACTACTTACACAAGCTTCCAGCCTAAGCAGTTCAGTTGGAGGAAGTTATTTGGAACTTGCTAACACAGTGAGTTCACTTTTTAACTTTTACTGTACAGAATAAAACCAGAACATACGAGCTAGTAAAGCCTTTATGTCAAAATTGTGCAAGGGAGGACTGTTGCATTGCTGACTTTTCTGAATGCTCTTTTTCATGTGCTAGTGGTAGCCATGGTAGTATGCACGATTCATATACACACAATGAGACTTGCACAACAATTTCTATAAGCCTTTGAAAAAGGTATGTTGAGCACTATGGGCTTACTTTCAAGATTCATCTAGTTGTATTTGGAAAAATTATTTCGTATACAGTGGACCCTTGTTATATGCTGGGGTTTGATTCCAAGATCCCCCGTAGATAACAAAATCCATGGATGCTTAAGTCCCATTAAGTATAAGGACATAGCAAAATGGTGTCCCTTATAAAAATTGGAAAAATCAAGGTTTGATATTTCAAATTTATACTTTTTTTGAACATTTTCAAACTGTGGATGCTTGAATCCGTGTATAAAAAATCCGTGTATAAGAAGGGCCGACTGTATAACTAACTTCTCTTCTCCCTTCTTTCTCCTGATGCTACTGGCTTCATCTCCATTATCTGTTTCACCTTTTTATTTGCAAAATATGTTCTGATGTCTTCATTCTTGAACATAGTACTGTATAATACTGAAGATGCCTGAAGCCTGTTCCTCACCTACTTAAACCATATTGTTTTTATTCACACAGGTCTTTGGCATTTGAATTATTGTGGCAGAAAGATCTTTTTAATGAGATAGATTATGTTTTTATCTTTTTACTATGTGTTAATGTGCTTTTAATTGTTGTAATTTAATATTTAATGAAACTATTTATTTAATGAGTTTTTAAAAATTTCTGCAACAAATAAATGTTTATTCCACTTTGTTCTTAATTTGATGTGAGATTCTTTCAGTTCTGTTCTGGGAGAAAGATGTCATGATGGTGGTGGTGGTGGTGGTGGTGATATTGAACTTTCTCTTCTTTGATTGCTATTGGAATATAAATATTTATTATTTTGGTAGTTGCAATATATTTTACTGTTGATCTAACTGTGACTTAAGAAGGATTAGTGTATAAGAGAACATTAGTTGTGATTGAATCTGAAATTAGTAGGTCTTTAGGTAATTGTCCCTAAGTGCTCTTCCATCTTTATGAAATTTAGCTGAATTGTTCCTGTTGATATCTCACAAATTGATATTGTGCAGTACATGGGAAGGGTAGGGCCTCTGTAATGTGTATATTGTACATGGAATTTGTGTACATGCACACAAGAATAAAAAAGGACACACATGAATTAAGGGTGGACAGTGTGTGCTGCTTGAGTAGCAGTATGCCCAAGGAAGAATGTGAATGTGTGCTCATATATATTCCAGAGTATGTATGTGCACAAAGAGTCTGTACACCTGTTAAAAAGCGAGAGTACCTGAAGCCAAGAGTGAGAGCACAAGCCTATATCAGGCGGGCTTATCCATCTGACCTCTTATAGGAGATCTTTAAGATAAAATGCTTCACTTCTGGTTATAATGTATGTTTTCTAAATGTTTTAAATGTTCTAGATGTTTTAACTATTTTATTGAATAATGTCAGTGTTTTATTGATCGTATTTTATATCTATACTGTGTTAATTTGTTGATGTAATCCTACCTTGATCCACAGGGAGAGGCGGGAAAATACAATTAAAATTATTATTATTATTATTATTATTATTATTATTATTAATGAATGAGAAACTTGAAATGTTTATGTGTATGTTTGCCAGCAAGAGAGTGTAATTGTCTACTCCTGTAAGAGTAAGAGAGCGCAAGTGACTGTGTGTATGTATATGTAATATTTACAAGTTAGTGTAGTTGCAATCAGACCTATAAGAAACTGTGCTGCATAAAAATGTATGTGTGCACTTTCTGATATGTGTGTACATGTGTGCTTGTGGGAGAGGCTGTACACATTAAGTTGTGTACCGCCTCATTCATGCACATGAAGCTGTGTGTTCTAATGTGCATGTAGGCTATGGTTATATTCAAGTAAGAGGTGAAGGAATTCTGCATAAATCAGTATGAGAAAGAATTAGTGTGTGTGTGTGTGTATGTATGTGGCTATATTGACTGTGTGCACTCACATCTAAATTGTTTAAATCTAAAAGCTTGTCAACTGAATAATCTTATTAAGAAGCTTCTGCACCTTGTTTTTATTTCCTGATATGCTTTCTTGCAATTATTCCAACATTGCGCTATCCTACACTTGTTAAAATTATTATCACCAGAGAGTAATTACCCTCTCCAATATCATTTACAGTGCGCCCACGCCATATGTGGGCATACCATACGTGGCTTTCAGCTTACGCTGAAGCCACGCAGCAATACAATGAATGCTATGCGCGCCACTGCATCCGAGCCCCATTATATTTAATGGGGCTCGAGCATATGCATTTTTTGCCTTATGTGGGGGGTCCGGAGTGGATCCCCTGTGTAAGGTAAGGGTCCACTGTATTTTTGTAGGCAAAACACAAGAAAAACATAGTACAAGTACTGGTAGTTAAGAGATATCAATGCAAGAAATCTTTCTGGGAAGTGGTAAAGGATTGAAGGATAGAGGAAATTATAAAATCAATCCAAATTTGACAGAGCATGCTCAGTGACCAGTGCTTGTTGGGGGGGGGGAGTTTAGTGGAGTATCTTGAAGAGGACATGGCAGTCTGGAACACAGAACAGGAACATATCACACTGTAGCTTTTGTGGAATCATAAAAGTGTGTCCTATTGTTCCCTCTTTTTTAACTCTCGAATGTTCCTCACTTTGAAAAGCTGGTTCTGTATGTATAGTCAATATAATTTGGATTGCACTTGCTCAGTCTGCTTATACAAATAGCTTTTTTCCACACTATAACATAAAGACTATCACTGAGGACTGAATTTATTTTGGGCTGTAATGCAAATTGATTTTGGATGGCTGCCCAAAGATCACTAATGGTCTGCTTGTACTGAAATAATGGATTACCATTTGTCTATCCAAAATATATAACTCTACATGGAACACCAAATGCTGTAGAGGTAAATCAAATATTGCTTAATATAACACACTAGTTCTACTCAGGAATTTCTGTGTGGAAATAGTAAATGCGAGAAGAATCGAAAAATGCTACATGTGTTGTCTCCCCCATTACCAGTTTATTTAATCCTCTGTGGTTCAATTGTGGTAGTCTGAAGGGTGGATTTACCCTCTGTAGGGGCTCTCTATGCGATTGTAAAGGGCTTCAGAGCTTCCTTGACCTGAGGAAGTGTACTTCTTTTGATGTTGTCCTCTGTGTGTAATGAGAGAAAGGACCTGCAATGGAGGAGGCTTAGCTAGCAGACTCACCCTGCTTGTGTATTTACTACTTCCACATAAGCCCTACTCAGGGGTTCTGCATGAACACATGGAATACTAAATTGGGCGTAAATGTAAGCTTCACCTTCATGTTCTCTTATGCTTCGTGTGCAAAGCTCTAGTATATAGCCATGTAAGGAAGCATGCAGAAGTGGAGCATATGTGTATGCCATGCCCCCTGCACCCATTTAGACCTGCAGTCAAGCATTTAAACATTTGCAGAAGACTGCAAATAACACCAAATAGGGCTACTGCTATACTATTTTGCAAAAGAAGAAGCAATAGCAACATGAAAAACCTTAGGAGACTCAAAAATATTTCATACACTATCCACATTCAGTTAGCATGTATCTGTGACGAGGTAGAATGGGTGAATCTGGCAAGATTAGGCCAAGGAGAACTGAGTTTGAGTTCCTAGCAGTCATGAAAGGAAGTTGTCACCAGCCACAATTTGTAGCATAACCTGCTCTCGAGATTTTAGTGAGAATAAAATGGAATTACTTCATGCCTGCTTCTCTGAGCTCTTTAGACATAGGCTAGGGTGGGAATCTGATTGATACATTTTAAAAAAAAAATCCTGTAATACATACTTACTATTTACTACTAAATATATGCTGTTACTATGTTCAAATATTTTATGCATTTACTACTTTCAGCTGCTGCATTTCTTTGAACTCCTTTTTCAGTCCCTTTTTGGTTCACTAGATTACTATTCAGTCTACATATTTTTCTTTTTTGTTCAGATGCAAGATATATAATCTATTCATTGTATTTCTCTATCTAGTGCATTTCCCTGAATGACTGGTAGAGGGCATTCTTAGGTAGCATTAGTTCCATCTCTTCCTATATTATCTCACCATTTCCGTCTAATGAAAAGAATCAAATATATGGTTTGTATCAAAGTAATAACTGAAAATAGCATCTCTATACTGAGCTATGTTTAATGTATTAAACTAAGAAGTCAGTGGGAGTAATGTTATTTTTACTTTAAAAATACTCTCATTTTATCCATCTGTTAAAACATCTTTAGTATTTAGTCATGTGCAAATAGTATATTTAAACTCATTTATATTGCATTTTGCCTCCCTAAGAAGATCAGTGTAGCATGTGCTAAAAATAGAAAAACAATATAAAATGATAAATAAACTTCATAGCAACCAATATATTTGGGATCAAATAGAAAACCTGATTAATTCTTTTAAACAGCTAATATTAGTCTGGTGGCTTCAATTGCTTTATTTTCTTAGTATATTTGGCTTAATTTTCAAAAATTCTGTTAAATGTTTAGCTAAAAGCTGGCATGAACAGACACAGAATTCATTACCTGGAAGGTGATTATACTATCCAAACAAATTTCAAATATAAGTCAAGGTAGACTTATTATTCTGGGGAAACAGGAAGTACCTACACAAAGTGAATAGTAGTGGTAACTGTGGTGGTGGCGATGATGATGATCTACAGACATCTTCTAATTCCTTTTTCTCTCCTCACTTGCATCTTGTCCTTCCTCATTCCTGTTTGTTAATACTGGTACTGCTGATCTTTGCATCTCTGTAAGAGTTTTCTCCTAAAGCTTGGAATTTCCTACAACTGAAGGAAGAGGGGAGCCTGGAGAAGAGAAGGTTAAGGGATGCTATGATAGCCCTGTTTAAATACTTGAAGGGATGTCATATTGAGGAGGGAGCAAGCTTGTTTTCTGCTGCTCCAGAGACTAGGACCTGGAGCAATGGATGCAAGCTACAGGAAAAGAGATTCCACCTCAACATTAGGAGGAACCTCCTGAGAGTAAAGGGCTGTTCGACAGTGGAACGCACTCCTTCCTTGGAGTGTAGTGGAATCTCCTTCCTTAGAGGTCTTTAAACAGTGGCTGGATGGCCATCTGTCAGGGATGTTTTGATTTAGATTTCCTGCATGGCAGAGGGTTGGACTGGATGGCTCTTGCGGTCTCTTCCAACTCTATGATTCTATATTTATCTCCATTCTTTGCAATAGGTATGTATATAAAAGCATTGCATTTATTTGCCATAGAGGTATTACTTGCAAATAAGGATATAATAGCCCTTCTGCCTACTAATTTTTTTGTAATTTGTGTTCTGATATTCTTGTTTTCTTCAGAATGTCATGTTACTTATTTCTAGAATTATGTTTATTGGACTGTTTCATTGTTATGAAAAATACTGTTTGGCGTAGGATTTAAATTTATTTTTCTCAAATTCTTCTGAAAGCATTATTAGGATTCCTTCATGCTATCTCTGGGAAAAACGAACAGCTTAGAGATCATGCTTTTATGAAGGAGCAATCAGTAAACAGGCTGTGTTTTCTTGTGTTACTATCTTATTTTGTCCAGGCATTGCATTGTCTATCATATTAGGACATTCAGGGAACATTTGCATAAAAATTGAATGGTAGGCTTGAAATGCATTTGGAAACTTGGCTCTCAGTTGCTTGTTTCTCTGTATCCAATTGCTTGTTCCTCTGTATCCAATTTTCCTTAATGGTTTTAATTTTCAAAAGAATGTTTAGTGGAAAATATCCTTGATAGTTTGTAAATGAAATACTGAAATGCCACTATACAGATCCACAGATATAAATTCTTCCAAAATGGGGCTGCAGCAGAAAGAGTTAATCACTGAAGATTTGTGTTTGCTTACACTATAACTGTGCCCCACATAGTATTATCAAATAATAATAAAAAATACTCCAAAATGGTTCTCAAAATATGGTTGCCCTTCTTTAAAAAGCACATCTCTTTTAAAAATTCAGGCCATATTGAAAGGCTTTTTCATGTTGTTGTATTTAAATATATCGCGTATTTTTTTATTCATCCTTATAACTTTTCCTGTTAAGAAAACATACACTATGAGCTACATTTGTTTCTTTACCATGCTCTGTTCATATGGTTTTGCTGGTGATGGTGCTGTTAAAATATATATCTAAATTGTATTGAAAATGTTCAGATGTGTCAATGGTTAACTAAGGTTTAAAATGGTTCCTGTTGCAGGCCAGAAAATCTAGGCCTGGAAGAACAAGTCTTCAAGGACATGTGCTGAGACATAATATAAACAAATGTATTATTGTTATGCTCTTGTGTAGTATGGTGACTTCATGGGAAAGAGGTGTGTCCACTTGGTGGGAAAGTTGATCTTGTGAGAGAACAAAGACTGATGTCACATTCGAGCTTCTAGCATGGACTCTGAAAGAGTATAGATGTATAGTAGCCTGCTGTAAAGTGTAAATAGCAACAAAGTCAATAAACCCTCATTTGAGTGAAAATCTATGTGGAAGTTACTTTGATCCTGAGTAGCTGAGAAGACTGCATCTGTTCCAGTTGGTACCGGTTCAGAACCACCGGTAACAAGAGACATCAACTACCCCAAAGATCTTTTTCTCTAACAGGTGCTCCTCCTCCTCTTCCTCCTCCTCCTGATAGCCCACAGGATCACTGATATTCTCTGGGAATAGGGTTGCCATAATTCCCTTTCACCAAACCAGGACAAAATGTAGGACATGATGTAGCACAAAATGTAGGACATTTAAGAAAAATGGAGGGCAAAAACAATTAAAAACAATATAAATTCATGCTTCTCACTCATGCTGAAAATGGAGGGCATTTTGACATTCTTCCTGGATAGAAGTTTGGGATGTAGCTTTGTGTGGTGGGCTAGGACTCTGGAGACCAGGATTCACTTCCCTGCCTATTGGGTGACCTCAAGCAAGTCACACTCTGACTCTCCCAGTCTCCTCAGTGGAAAGCCATGGCAAAGTTCCTATGAACAAATCTTGCCAAGCAAGCCCCAGGATAGGTTTGCTTTAAGGTCTCCATAAGGTGGAAAACAACTTGAAGGTACACATTAATAAATAATAAATACGCACTGTACCTTTAAGTGCAGTGGAGGGTCCAGCATGGTGTAGTGGCCTAGGACAATGGGAGACCAGGGTTCAAATCCCAGCTCAGCCATGGAAACCCACTGGGTGACTTTGGGCAGCAAGTCACACTCTCTCAGCTTCTCAGGAAGAAACTTGTCAAGGAAATTCTGCAGGGTCACCATAAGTCAAGAAGGAGCTGAAGGCACATAACAAGAACAACAGCATAGGAGGAAGAAGGGGGGAGGAGAAAAAAAGAGGAGAAGGAGAAAGAAGAAAAGGAGGGGAAGAGGGGAAGAAGAAAAAGTAGAAGAGGAGGAGAAGAAAAAGAAGACTAGAAGAAAAAGAAGAGGAGGAGGAGGAGGAGGAGAAAGAAGAAGAGGAAAAGAAAAAGAAGATGAGGAGAAATAAGAAGGGTCCAGTTAGCCCCAACCTTCCCCCAGCCCAGACCCCCCCCCCGCCAATGGAGAGAGGCCTAAAAGGCCCCGCCGCCACAGCTGCCGTGCCAAAAGCACAGCAAATGACAGCGCAGGCCCCAACCCTCCCTGCCAACGGAGAGAGGCCTAGAAGGTATCTCTCCTCCCACCGCCGCCACGCCAAAAGCTTCATCTGCTTGACACCCAGTGCTTGACACCAAATCCTAGGATTTTATAGGATGGAACCTTGACAGTTGGAATCAGTTTTCTAAATATGTAATGAAAAAGATCACTACATAGCTTCTTTTAAAAAAAGTTTCTCTATTTGTGTGCATGTTTGTTTCTCACAGTAGTTCAAAATATAGTATTTAATTACAGTGGTACCTCGGGATACGAAATACCCAGGTTACGAAATTTTCGGGATACGAAAAAATCCCATAGGAAAACATTGTTCCGGGTTACGAATGTTTTTTCGGGTTACGAAAAAACTTTTGGTGCTTTTTTCGGCTTTTTCGCACGGAATCGCGGCTTTTCCCCATTAGCGCCTATGGCAATTCGGCTTACGAAGGCTTTTCGGGTTACGAACGGTGCCACGGAACGAATTAATTTCGTAACCCGAGGCACCACTGTACTGGAAAATGTGGCTCCATGCTACTATCATGGCTAATGCAACAGTGTGCTGTAAAGATTGTTGTTGCCTAAGTATTTTGTCTGTTTTGTTGCTGTGTGCCTTCAAGTTGCTTCCAGCTTATGACCACCCAAAGGCAAACCTACCATAGGGTTTTCTTGGACAGATTTGTTCAAAGTGGGTTTGTTCTTGCCTTCCCCTGGGGCTGAGAGCATGTGACTTGCCCAAGGTCACTGAGTGGGTTTCCATGGCTGAACAGGGATTTGAACCTTAGTCTTCAGAGTTATAGTCCAATGCTACACCATTATAATCCAGTGCTACACCAGTTACACCATGCCGACTCTGTCTTTATTTACTTACTTCACTTATCATATATACTCAGCTATAAGTTGATTTCATGTATACGTTGAGGGGAAATTTGGGGACCAAAATTACAGATTTTGATATGACTCATGGATAAGTTGTGGGTAAAACAGGGGCATGTAACAGATGTTGTGGAGAATGAAGCAAAGGAAAATACAGTGCGCCTGCTTCATATATGGGTGCGGCTTCCGGTTTACGTGGAAGCCACGCTGCTATTCATTGAATGATGCATCACCATGAGCACAAGCCCCCATTCTACTGAATTGAGCTTACGCGGTATTTGCCTTATGCAGGGGGATCCCAAACAGATCCCCACGTAAGCCAAGGCTCCACTGTAATGCCAAAGAATTCACAAAATCCAGGAGGCATAACTGCTTGTGCTCATCTTAAAAACTGGATGGATGAGGAAGCAACTATGATAAATAGTGGCTGTGCAATGTCTAGGGGAGGCAACCAAGTACCAATGGGGCTAATAAAACACAAAAAGTGTTGGTTATTACCTTTAAAGCCCTACATGGTTTGGTCCAGGTTACCTACACGATTGCCTCCTCCCATACATGCCGTGTACACTCAGGTCCTCTGGGAAATGTTTGCTCCAACTAGCCAAGACTAGAATGGCAATAGTTTTCCAGAGGACCTTTTTGTCTGCTGCCCCCAGTTTTTAGAATGACCTGCCAGAAGAGATACTACAGCTGAAAACACTGATTGCGTTTAAAACAGCACTAAAGACATATCTCTTCCAGCAGGCCTACTGAGTCAATTTTAAATCATGACATTTTAATTTGTGTGTTCTAAAGAATGTGCTCTTATGAGTGTATTTT
The DNA here is from genome assembly GCF_019175285.1 of Sceloporus undulatus. NCBI lineage: Eukaryota > Metazoa > Chordata > Lepidosauria > Squamata > Phrynosomatidae > Sceloporus > Sceloporus undulatus. The sequence continues at coordinate 268,420,830 of NC_056523.1, forward strand.
ACCAGTTTTAGTACTGCATTTTAACAGTTGGTTATATGAGTTTTGTATTTTAACGTACCTGGCCTTGAGGAGAGATGACAACAAAATAAATTTTTTATTATTATATTACTATTATAAGTCAACCCAGGTTTTTTTACTAAAATTTATAGACTTATATATGAGTATATACAGTATATCCCTCCCTTCTTCAAATATTAGAACTCCCAAGTGTCTCACAAGAAGATTAAAAACAGGTAAAGCTAAAAGGATAAAAAGTTATAATACTGAAACATAGCTGAGTTAGAAAAATACTCATTTAATATGATTTAAGACATTATCTCCTTTCTTTTCTAGTTATCTCTCACTAGACTCAACATTTTGAGTCTTCATTTGAGTCTTCAGATAAAAAAAACTTTTTTTTTTTTTGAGGGGGAGATAAATTAAGTGGATTTCAGATGTTAAATATCTGGCATTCAGCTGAAAACATTAAACATGTGTTTTCAAAGAGATAGCTAGCTTTTATTAGTCTGTCACATAGGGTTGCCAGGTGGCTCTTATTGTAAGGGATGTCTCTTATTTGAAGGCCAGAAATCTTGTCCTTTAAATATACTGAATAAAATGTCAAAAACCCCATATTTTGGAAAATGGGAGTGAGGAAAGGAACAAATGTTCTATAACTCTAACCAAGGAGCAAAACAAACAGCTTGGAGCCGCCCCATTTAAGACTAGATTGGGGCCGTGGCAAACAGATATACATGGCTCCAATCCAGCCAACTTCCACCCCAAATAGGAGCAGAAAAAATGTGCTCCTGTTTGGGGTGGAAAAAAGCCACCCCTTTTGTCTCGTGCCGGCTTTTCACTGGGTCCGGAGTGTATGGCATCTAAATGCCACACACTTCAAGTCGTCCAGAAACCACCTGGCATGTAATCGCTGGCGCGACTTTCAGATGACTTGGGGGCCTGGCATATGTATATGCCACATCCCCAAGTCAGCTTAAAGTCGACTGATGCTGTGGGTCTGTTTCAGCCCCAAATTTGAGATTTAGATTACTTTAAATCTTAAGCATAATTGTCAAACATTTTTGATCTGGTTAAAACAGATTCAGGATTTGTTGATTAGTTTGAAATTTTCATAAAGTACATCATCTAATTTATGTTTGCAGAATATGGGCAGTATGTTAATTTTAAAGGTAATACTAGATTCTCCCTTCCTCTACTTTTTTTCTTTTTATACTAAAAATGTGTGTGTTGCCTGCAATCTGGAATAATTAGGGCATTTAAATTTGGACATGCTTTGGCCATTGAATCCAGTTCTCACTTTCCTTAATAAAGCATGTTTTAAACAACTGTGTAACAATGGATTTCTGTTTTAGATACCATCTCTTTAAATCAACCCAGCCATGCAAAAATAAATAAATAAATAAATATGCCCAAAACAATTGAACCTAGAACTGCTCACCATGTTTGTGCATAGTAGGATATTGACGATATTGGAAGATATTGGACATGTCCTCAAAAAGTGTCTTTATGTTTGTGAAATGTCTTATGAGTGTGCATGCATATGCATGCACATAATGGGTGTTCCTTGTTGTTTTTCATATCCCCAATTCCTCTGTGTGTGTTGGGGGGGGGGGACAGAGTTTGAAATTCTCCATCCTTGATAGCTGTTTGGGGAGAGGGGAAGCCTAGAAGCCTCACTGTGCAAGCAGAAAGAACTCTATCATTCTCGGATTGGAGCCAAATAATAAAAGTAGTACAAATGGTCTCCTCACCAGCGTAAAGTTCTGCATTCAAACCACCCATGAGACTGCTTTCTTCCATATTACTAGTACACTGAATAAACTGCTTGGCTCGGTTATATATGTGCTACCCTGTTATATATGTGTGACCACATTGCCTACTGCCCATTAGGTTTTCATACCTGCTTTCCACATACACATGTGTATAAATTATAGCTGATATTTTTTGGTAAATTCCACTTTTTGTACCAGTAGTTTCCCATCATGTTTATTATCTTTCTACATAATTTGTGTTACATTTTCATGGCAACCTCCAGGTTCCTTTTTTTGCTGCTGTTCTGTGGTTCCTTGAACATAGTGTTATTTAATTTAAACATAAGTATGCTGTTAAATTTGTCTAAGACTTATTTGTATTTTCCTAGGTGTATTTATTTTTCCTACAAATGCTTTTTTTTGCAAAAGTTATATTTGCATTTCTAGTACACACACACATCATTTTAGTATATTGGTATATTTTCTTGGTCTTAAAGCCTTTAATCTTTCTTGGCTTCCATACTATTTACATATAACTTTGATTGTGTTATCGAGTTCCTTATTTTCCTAAGCTTGGTTTTATTTGTGTTAAATTTTAACCCATGTTTTGTCATATTCCCAAAATAATCTCATTCAAAGACTGTTTTCATCTTCTCAGAATGTGCTGAACAAACCATTTTGTTAATCAACAATATGAAAACAGTGGAGTTTTTGTTTTCCCCATTGTATTTTATCTACATTGAGATCATTTGACTGTAATTTGATCATAAGACACTCAGTTACGAGTACAAAAGGAATAAGTATAGTCCCTAGTTACTCTTGAGAGTTGGTTTACATTACATGCCTGTCATGCCTCCAGAGCATCTTTGATGCTCTTGAGACATATATTTAGTTGAGATTATATTAGACTTTCTATGTATTAGTTTATGAAGGGAAATAGAGTTCTACAGCTTTAAGAAAGACAAGGATTGTGGGAAATCCCAGGGTCTTATACTGTCTCCCTCTAGCTAGTTTCAGTTGTGTAGTAAGATTTCAGCCAAGTCAGACCTGGAGAGAGTATTTTCCTTTGACAAAGATAAGTCCTCAGAAGAAGAAAGATAGTCCATAGAAGAAGAAAGATAAAACCCATCAAGAAGAGAGAGCAAGGTATTTAATGACTACTGAGAAAAAGGAGATCAGTTTCATGTTTTTGTGTTTATAATCAGTAAAACCTTTAAAACTTAAGAAATTTGTGGACAAGTCTTTTGTTCTGGCTATGTTCCCGAGAGCCAGAGGCCTTACTAAACCCAAAGTACATAGTATTGCTCTTGGGACAAAACAGTGCCCATGAAGAGAAGAAACCTAAGGTTCTGAGGTAAGCATTCTTAAAAATATTGTGCAAAATTTATGCATAACAGGAAGGAGATATAATTTTTATTTCTGACTGTAACTGTTTCAGGGTGAGAGGTGAAATTATCTCTAACTAGGACCAGTTGTTGCTTTGTAACCAAAGATTTTTGTGCCATCCTGCTAAACACCAGTAAAACTGTTAGACTTGCTACTATGGAAATTTATGAAGTAAATGTGAGAAACATATTCCTGCTTGTTTTCCTGTCATTGACACATACAGTAAGTACAGCCCAGTGGGCTGATATCCAATGGCGTGTAAAAGTAATAGTTAATGATAAGGCAGTGATCAGTTCAGTGTAACCAATTTGTTGTTGTTGTTAACTGCCCCTGAATTGATCCCAAACCATGGCAACACCTCCAAGATCTCCTGTCCTCTACTGCCCAGCAAATTCAGACCTGCGACCTCTCTAATTGAAGCTATCCATCTAATGTGCAGTCTTCCTCTTTTTCTACTGCCATCTACCTTTTCTAGCATAATTGTCTTTTCTAATGAGTTGTAGTTAATGATGAGTCATGAGTCATCATGTAATCAAAGTATGACAGCCTCAGTTTTGTCATCCTGGTTTTCAGGGAGATTTAAGCTTTGATCTGTTCAAAGACTAATTTGTCTTTTTGGCTGTCCACAGCATCCTCAGCACTCTTCTCCAGCACTTCATCTCAAATGAATTGATTTTATTTTTTATCTGCTTTCTCCACTGTCCAGGTTTCACATCCATACTTTCACATCTGTACATGGTGATGGGGAATACGATGGTGTGTACTATTCCCATCTATTTCATTCATGGCTTTTCTTCCCATTCCTAGTCTTCTTCTGATTCCTCAACTACAGTCTCTGCTCTGAACAATGGTTAATCCAAGGTATGGGAATTCTATAACTATTTTGATTTCCTCAATGTCTAGGTTGAATTTATGTAGCTCCTCTTTGGTCATTATTTCTATTTTCTTTATGTTCAACAGTTAGCCTGCCTGTGCACTTTCTTCTTTGATCTTCCTTAATAATTGTTCCATGTCTGTGGAACCACTAATATGGTGTCTTTTGCATATCTTTGATTATGGATGTTCCTTCCTCCTAACTTTACTCCTCTTTGTATGATATTTTCTGCATACATGTTGAACACGTCTGCAACAAGTGTGTGATAGAATGCAAACTTCCCTGAACCCTTTGCCAATTGGGAACCATTCTGTTTCTCCATATCATATTCTAACAGTAACATCTTGTCCTAAGTACGCATTTCTCATCAGGACTACATAGTGTAGTGGCACTCCCATGTCTTTAAGTGAGTTCCTTAGTTTTTTGTGGTCTATGCAGTCAGAGGCTTTGCTGTAGTCTAAAAAGCACATGTTTTTCCCCCCGGGAATTCCTTGGTACTCTCAATTAACCATCGTATGTTAATATGATGTTCTTTCTAGTTCTCTCTAGAGCTGTATAAAAGGACGGTCTTGATTAGGTCAGTCCAGGAAAAGGAGGGAGTGAGGACAGAACAGAGCATAGGCAGGAAGTTGAACAAGAGTGACTAGAATAACTGAAGACAGAAATTACAGTAGCATAATTATGGGTTTGTGGACACTAATGCCATGATTTATTCCCAGGACTGGATTGTACTGAATTTTCATGTGCGATTACATCTGTGTCTGTGGTTGGTCAAAAATGTATTTGCTCTTAAGTTCATTCTTGCACTTCCAGATACATCCTACAGTATTCAAGAAAGAGCTTGGGGCAGCCAAAGTGAAAATTGACCTTCATGTGCAGGAGCATAGAGCTAGTTTTGCTATAACATGTGTTTTTACAATATGACTTCACAATGACACAGTTAATAGAGGAACACTATTCATAGAACACTAACTTCTAATTAGCTATAGCAATGATGGCGAACCTATGGCATGCATGCCAGAGGTGGCACTCAGAGCCCTCTCTGTGGGCACACATGCTGTCGCCCTAGCACAGTTTGCCAGAGTTTCTTACTAGAAAGCCAGAGGGACGTGGCACTTTGCAATAAATAAGTGGGGTCTGGGTTGCAGTTTGGGCACTCAGTCTGTAAAAGGTTCACCATCACTAAGCTATAGCATGATGCCCATCTCAGTCATTCAAAATTGGCTGTTTATTAGCAACCTTGCTTCCCTTCATCTTAGTTGTTTAGTTCCAAGAAGTAAGAACCCCACCAGATCCCCACTTAGCTGCAGCAACCCAGGCTGTCCCTTCCACAAGGCAATTTCATGGGCCAGGAGAATGCTTGTAGTCTCTCCACTCCCCACTCTTTCTATTCTGCCCCTGCCATCTCCTGTCAAAGTCCTGCTTTTCTTCTCCCTCTGATTCTCCATAGCCAGCTACCTCCACACACTTTTTAAAAAACCCATCCAGCCTCTTCTGCCACCACTGTTGCAGAGACACAAAACAGTTTGCTAGGCTTAGTCATTCAGGAGCAGCAGCAGCAGTGAAGCTACACCTCCCCACATTGCAGGTGTCTGTGTTTGGCTGGGGGAAAGGAGACAGGAGGGAAAGGAAGACTAGGTGGAATGAGGAAATGTCTACTTCATCCAAACACTGAAGAGCCGTCGTCGGCAGTCCCAGCAGCTGACAAGGCACCCTCCTTGCATTCCAACTGCCACTACTGTGGGCTCTGAGGGAGAGAAGAGTCATTGTTGGCAGTCCCAGCAGCTGACGAGACACCCTCCCTCCATTCCAACTGCCACTGCTGTGGACTTTGAGGGAGGGAAGAGCATAAAACACCCCAGCAGAGAGAATGGGAGGACCACAGTGACTATATGGGGCAAGGGGGAAGAAGAAGCTGCTGGTTCTACTGCTACTTGGACCTCTACCTTCCGAGCGCCTTCTAAGAAGCAGAGCCCTCCCTCCAGTTCATCTGGTACCATCCAGCCATGGAGGGAGAGATGCAGGCCCAGCTCCATTGGGCCTGGCCTATATTAAGAAGCAGAACCCTCCCTCCAATCCCTCTGCCTTGGTCCAGGCCTCAGAGGGAGAGAAGAACTGCAGGACCTGATCCCCTTCCCCACCACCAGTCCCTTCTTCTTTTCTGTCATGTCTTCTTAGATTGTAAGCCTGAGGGCAGGGACTGTCTAGTTAAAAATAATAAGGCTTCTGAGAGCCTTTAGGGCTGATGGGCAGGGTATAAATACCATAAACAAACAAACAAACACTGACCCCTGCAGCATGAGGAAGTATAGCTTGCTGCTGCTGCTGCTTCTGAAAGCCTAAGCCTCGACTAGAGTTGTTTGTTTGTGCAGTGGCGGCAGCAGCAGAGGAGAAGGAGGTGGCAGGGGCCGACAGATATGCAGGCAGGCAGAGAAACTCCCAAGACCGGGCCAATTTTTTAAAATTTTCTGCAGATTAACATTTATGGTAAGTAAATACAGTGAACCCTTGTTATATGCTGGGGTTTGGTTCCAAGATCCCCCATGGATAACAAAATCTGTGGATGCTCAAGTCCCATTAAATATAATGACATAGCAAAATGGTGTCCCTATAAAAAATTGAAAATCAAGGTTTGATATTAGAAATTTATACTTTTTTGGAACATTTTCAAACTGTGTATGGTTGAATCCGTGTATAAAAAATCTGTGTATAAGAAGGGCCGACTGTAAATAGGTTAGGTATGAGTAATGTATCTAACCCTATCTTCCCCATAAATCCTATTGTTTTTAGAGTGCAAGTTACTATAATGCACACCCTTTTAGGAACACAAATATCATGTTATAGCAGAACTTACTGTATATACTTGTATCAGAAAATTGGTTCAGACAAAATATTCCCACGTATGAGTCATCTTTGTCCATCTTTTTACTTACCACATGTAATTGCACTGATCATAAAATAAAAGGACAAATACAAATTACGGAGGAATGCATATAAATTATTTTTCAGAGCTTTACACTGTTAAGAGTAGTTGTACTTACACTTCAGCAACTTTGAATTAGCAAGTAAAGCTTCTGTTAAAATGTAAATTGGTTAGATGCATGGATTCAGAAAATAGGCTTATGGTACAAAAATGCACCTGCCTCTTTCGAAGTGATTTCACTTTTGTGTTAGTATCCAACCTAGCATATGGGTAGCTGACAGGGAGATGTATTTATTTACCAAATATTTGCAGCAAGAATGATATAGTTTGTTTTTTTCAGCCTTTTAATTAAAAACCAGTATTTGAATTAGCGGTTCAGTTGTTTGGTGCTGAATATCATGTGTAATACATTTCTGCATTGTGTTTATGTGAATCTTGCTTTCGTGTTCCTCACTTCCTTTGCTCAGTTATTGGTTTTCTTTTCCTCATAAATGAAAAGTTTAGATGATTTTTTCCAGGACCCATCTGCATGGCTTTAAATGACAAAAATTCAGTTGAGTAAGAGAGAAAATATTAAATTCCTATGAGAGCTCACTACTTTAGCAGATGGTTGCCAATTTTACATCAGTGGTAGATCGCTACATCAAAGTGTCTCTCAGAAATGTTTGATAATATATTTGTATGCTATGCTTGAAAGGTCAACCTGTCATTTGCTGCCTTTGTGGCTGATCAGAGCTCAGAATGGCAGGTTTCAAAGCACCATAGTAGGCTAATTTGTTTCGACAGCCTTTTTAAAATACATGTAACAGAAGCTTTTAACTGAAGCTTTTAATTGGATCTCTAGTATTGAAATTTTTCCATTATAGGAAAGTAAGGCAGCTTTCATCAAAGAAAGTAGTGTTGTTTGACCAGCATTTCTACATGGATTGATATTGTCATTGTGTTGTCAAACAACATCTAAGATACTGAAGGAGACTGTGGCTTTGGTTTTGGTCTCGCTTTCAACTGTTAAGTTTAAACCTCTGGTTTTATGGGCACCATGTCTGATCCACATCTGGGCATTTTCATGTTTCCTTGAAACATTTAGAACATACATGTAGAAAGGTTAGATTACACGCATCTCAATCTACAGACGAGCCTAAGATGCTTCAAGTAAGTACATATTTGTTTCCACGACGAAAACTAGAATTAAACTTGATTAATTTTAAGCAAGCACTCTGTTACTAATCAAACTTGCAGATGACTACAAGAATATATTTCTTGATTCCACCAGTTTTTGACCAGTTTTTTTTTTATATTCTAAACTTCATCTTGACTATGTAGTGGCAAATAATGCAGAATTTGATATTGTGTATAGAATATTTTTAGTGATTTAATTAAAGCAATCATAGCCTCAGAACTACAAAGCTCTTAAGCTTTGCTCTTTAGGGCTTACAACTTCTGTGAGGTCAGACAGGGCATTGCTTCTCTCTAGCTGCTCCCAATGAACAGCAAAAGCAGAACTAATTTGATGAAATAAAAAAGTACAGGAACAATTAATTTGCATACATCATTCACATTGCAAAATTCAACTGGATAACAGAATCTCTCTTCTGTTCCCACTCCAACTATGACTTACCTGGGTCCAAGGAGAAAGAACACTGCTCATATCACATATGAGAAGTGTGCTAATGCAGATTGTTGTCCTCAAGTTGACTTTGTGCATTGTGAATCAGGAAGGGCAGGCAACGAAACAGCCTCATCTTACTGCATTAAAAGTTCTCAAGAAAAGGCACTTTGAATAAAATTCACTTACAATATTTACTATGAAATATAGTGCGTGAAACAATCGATACTAATTTCTATTAATGTATGTAGTGTGCCACTATTAATATATGTAGTGTGCACATACCTTTACCAATGGATAAGAATTTGTGAACATATCCCAATACCGTGGTTTCTATTTCCAGTTTTCCTTTGGATTTTTTTTTTGTTCTAGAACAGATAGAAAATTGAATGTCCAGAAGGGTTGAAATGTTCGCCAACTGGTAATTTAATTTAATTTCTAATTTAAGATTTGTGTCTGTTTATCTCTTATGCAAAGATTGTCTTGTTTTTCCAATGTAGAGGGCTTTTGATAAGAGAATGGCACATATAACTTTGGATGATGGTCAATTGTAGTAACCTTTGTTACATTGTAGTAACCTTTCATGTTGTTGCCAGAGTAGCTGTGAGAGCAGAGATGGCATATGGGTTTGTGACTGTATTTGCTCTATATTATATATCCTGTTGTAGGTTGGAAGGGGCTAACTGTAGGTAATTAAAGGTATCCACCCAAAGCACTTTTATTCTCGAGAACTGGTTGTAGCTCATGGATAATGCATATGAGTGGCCTTAACTGAGATCCGTAGGTGACAACTATTGATGTTTCAGTATTTTCTGCTTTTGGTATGCCTTGTAGTAGATTTTTCTTGGAGATGAGTCTTGTCTTTTTGGGTATGGGCTGTAGTTTGAGAATTCCAGTAGAAGCCAAGATGATTAAATTGAGGCTGTCATACTTCGGCCACATAATGAGAAGGCATGACTCATTAGAAAAGACAGTGATGCCAGGGAAGGTAGAGGACAGTAGAAAGAGAGGAAGACTATATGCCAGATGGATAGATTCAACCAGGAAGACCATGGGCCTGAGCCCACAAGATCTGAGCAAGGAACTAGAGGAAGGGAAGCTTGGAGATGACTCATTCACAGGGTCATCAGGAGTCAAGATCGACTCAAAAGGAGCTAACAACATCAAACATTTATTAGCTGTAAAGTCTGAGGTGTTTGTAGTAATCATAGCACTCTTTCTGTTTCAGATATGGTCCAAGATATAAAAAGGAAATTGAATTTTTCTTTGCGTGAAACCACAACTTTTAAAAGCTTATTTACCACAGGAATTTTTTGTTTGTTTTTTAGATCTTCTACTGTAATCATGTATGCAGGTTCCTTTAACTCATAATTTTTTTTTCTTTCAATTAGTATATTTCAGCAAGATAAAGCAAATGATTGAGAATTTTGCTTCCTGGCCACAAGAGAATAGTTTTTGTCTAGAACAAAGTACTTCCAATAGTTTAATGTACTGATTGTCTTCATTCCTAATGTGTTTAGTCGCTAAATTAAAAAGACTTCTAAAAATCTTATTTGTTGTTTATACTTTTGAAGTAAAGAAAATACCCATTGAGAGGAGTACTTTTCTTTATTTTTCATGAAAAAAATGCTTCACTATGATTGCTTCATTTCAAAGTAAAAACATATTACCATTTCTACAGTGGGTGGATAAATTATGATTATTGACATAGTGCATTGGTGAGATATTCTTTTCATCCACGAGGGAAGCAATCAAACCAAGCAGTTCCAGTTTCTGAAGAGGCAATTGATCCTCTGTGTATAGTTTGTTATATAAAATCCTGATTGATACGCCCAACTGAAGTTTTCCTTTAAGTTAAAATTTCAGATCTATTTTTTAAAAAAATATATAGTTTTTAAATGTCTATTTAAAGTTGAAAATATGATCAAGAAGGAGGAGATATGAATGGCACAAGATATGGTTGTACTTTGTATTGTGCACAAATCATTCTTCTGACTTGCCCCTTTAGCAATCTAAGTTTTAAGACAACAAACATCCATAAACCTGTATAAGGCCAGGGCACCATTTTAACAGCACTGCAAAGCCCCTTTGCCCATAAGATAGTATTCTGTATCAGTGTTTGAGAGAAATTGGTGAGCATATAATTGAATAACAGAGTTAGGATCATCCATACCTATGTTCTATTTATAGTGACAAATGCTGAACAGTGAAGAAAACTAACAGGAAAAGAATCAACTAATTGGAAATGTGCTGCTGGAGGACGCTCTGTGGATATCATGGACTGACAAAAAAAACCCAAATGAATGGGTCCTAGAACAAATCAAGCCTGAGCTCTCTCTAGAAGTGGATGTTTAAACTGAGGCAATTGTATTTTGGACATATCATGAGACAGCATGATTAATTGGAAAAGATTATAATACTTGTCAAAATGTAAGTCAGAAAAAAGAAAGACTGTGTTACAAGTGGATTGACTTAATTAAGGAAGCCACAGCCCTCAGGTTGCAAGACATGAGTGGGGCTGCTGATGACAGTGTTACTTGGTGGTCTCTTACTCATAGTGTCATAATAAGACAAAGTCAGTTTGATAGCAAATACAAACAACAACAAGATAGAGAGATGCATAGACATTTCTTGCAGATGTATCCTTTTGTCCCAAAAAGTGGTGTGGTTATTTGTTTCCTACTTTCCTTTGTGTTTAGGAACATGTGGAGACAAATGCCAGTCAAATGTCTGTATAGAAAAGTAGGAAAGAAAGCAGATGTGAAGAATTGAAACCACATCAGTGAAGTCATACAAAGTAGCAGCCTTTTAGATTGGGTGGAGCATGTTTCATCCCCACACCGCTAATTTCATTCAGATTATTTGTTACATATGGCATGCTAATGGTGGATTCAGGTGAAGCCACCCAATTTTTCTTCTTTTTCTTTCTCTTTTTCTCCAAGGTATACACATATCCTTTCTACCTTTTCTCCATGTATACATAGAAATCTGTACCAATTCAACTTTTAAAAAAAACCTTCAGTGTTTGTTAGTGTTTTAAAACCTAATTGATGCATAGGAAATGGGAGACTTCATGGGACGGAACTGAAAGGCACAGGGACTGCATCTGATGTTTTCCACGCCTGTGTATACAGGTAGCTAGGAGAGAATGTTGAAATGAACCACTTACTGAGCATGGCTTTATCTCATGGACCTACTATGTAGAATCAGTCCCACAACAACATCAACAAGTTACTTTTTGTGCATTAACTTTTTCTGACTACGGGCTTGGACAGATGGGTGCTTTGCATCAGCCTCGGCCCAAACTAGGGTGTGCGGGGGATGAGTGCTCAGCAACCCTACCGCACACCCTGGCCACCATCATTGTGCTTGCCCATCCATACGGGGGGGTGTGATGGTGACATCTGCATGGCCCAGCGCCATGTGGATGTCATCATAGTGTGCAAGCACGCCATTGGCACCCTGCATACGGTCTAAAAAGAACCCGCCACAAGCTGGTTCTTTTTTGGCCTCCTGGAGACCATGACATTTGGTCCCATATATTAGGACTTGAGCATCCACAGATTTGGGCATCCGTGGAACCTACTGTGGATACCATGGTTTTATGAAAACTGTGGCACCAAAACTAGCTTTTCTAGCTTCTGGGAAATAGAAAGTAATAGTCAAAATAGCACAAAGAAATTGGTGGCTGGAGATTAAATGTAGGAAATGTTTGATTTTGGGGACACGCTGCAAACCTTTGTAATTGTTTTATAAGGTGTTTTCAAAAGGAGAGAAGGAATTTCACATCTTGAGTAAAAGAAGGGAGAAACTGGGAGGTGTCCTCTGGAACTTCAGAAGACAGATTGGTCTTCTTATTACTAAGACTTCAGTATGATTCACAGTTTAGCAGAATGTTAACAGACTTGGGGAATCTGTTATGGCAAATCTTTTCACACTCTTTTGTGGATGCAAGTAAGATTAATGAGAAAATAAGTCTTTGTATTAAGATGTTCTCATATCTGATAAATTAGAGTACTGGTCATAACGTTTACTTACAGTGAGATTGTGCTGCTGCTTATTTGTAGACACTGGACTTTTGGAAAGAGTACTTGTAAAGTTTTTATTTATAAATAAATAGGCATGTGTTTGTTATTGTCAGAGAAGGAGTGGAGATAACATCCACTGGGGCAAAGAAATCTCCCTGCAGAGGTTATGTTTACAGATGCACATTCCACTGAAGGATGCCTGAAAGTGGGCACTAGGCTAGCCATTGTCCAGGTAGAAGACAACCTCGTGGTAACGTTTTCTTCAATTTATCTTTATTTTTCCTATCAGAGTGAATGACTCTTAGGTAGTTCCCAGAGTCCCACATTGGGAGAAATGTGGGGCTCCCAAATAGATATAAAATTTAAAATATATAAAATACTGTAGCAACTTGATCTTACATTAGAGAAAGCAAAGGGGTGAGCATGTGTTCAGTCCTGTTGGGGAGGGCTACACTATATCTATTTAGCCACTTTTCTGTTGTAATATGTATTCATTTTATTTATTCAAATAGTTATATCCCACCCTATGTCTAAAGATCTCAGGGTGTTACATAATAAAACCAACTTGACTAATATAAAATAGTATAAACAATTAAATTATCTTAAAAAGCTAAAACAAGTTAAACAATTTAAAATATTTTAAGAAAGATATTTAAATAGATTTAAAAAGGTAAGGATTAATTTTGCATAGTGCAAACTATTTGCCTGGTTGCATTTATCATTTACACCCAACTATGATGGGATCTTGATTTTAAAAAAATATATATAGTGCTTTTTAATGGATAGTAGATACTGTAGGGAGCCAGCATGCTATAGAAATTTGCATGTTGAACTAACTCTGGAAACCAAAGATTTAAGGGGAATTTAAGGAATAAAAGCAGTGAGATAAGTAAATGATTACCTGGGAAAAATATTTTTACAGTCTTTCAAGCACTCCATAAGCCTCCTCTGTTTTGCAAAAGAGAGTTATTCTTATTTATTTTGTGGGGCACAGTTATGACAGGTGATGTTTCACAGCAGAAATGTGAGAATGAAATGATGAAGAAAACTGGACAAGACTAATGTTGATAGATTAGATAATGATTTGGTGCCATGGAGCATTGGAAAAGGAATCTAATATCAGCTGTGAGGGAGATTGACATAGGCAGGAACATGACATTTTAAACAGATGTAATATTTGAAGTCTGACAGAGAGGTTAGGAAATTGACTGAAGTACAGTTAGTGCATTTAGAGTAATGGAATTTCCTGTCTCCTTTATAGTTATCTATTCTGTTGTACTAGTTTATCTATTTTAGTATAACTCTTTTACATCACAAACTATTTGTATGTTCATCCTGCAGCTAGTCACAATAGAGGCAAGTCTTGCCTGTTTAAGGTATTTCAACAAGAATATACCCTGTTTTCCAAGAGCAAAAGGCCTCTAAATGGCAGTGATCCTTTCTTACCTTGCCCTCTCTCCCAATAGCATCCCACTTCATCAAAACTGAAAATGATAAATTATGGCAATTGAGTGACTATGTGGAGATGTGATAAGATCTATTTGAAATAACAATCATCTTTACTAAGCACTCTCTTCCGACACATACACATCAGCCACCACCACCTTTGCATAAATTCATTGCCAGCTGAATTCTAGTATATAATTGTAGTGAGTGTTATTTTCCTTTTTGCTCACTGGAAACCTAAAGGTCGCTCTGCCGAAATGTAAGCAACTGATACTGTTACGCATAGGATGAATATAAATGTTGGAATGTGTTCTAAATGCTTGGATATCTCAATAAACTGAATGACTAATCTTATATGAAGGTAAGTGGTCTGAATTGCATTGAGTGTGGTTTACATTAGCTTAATAACATGAACAATAGCACATTGAAATTCTGAACAAACTTGATAAGCAATGTTCTTAAACAGAACAAAGAAAAGCATATTTCTGCATGCAGGATTTAAGATTGGCTATATATTCATAATACCTGTAACATATCATCATGAAAACTTGTAGGCCTTTAATAAGTTGATTTTATATTTATGCAGCTTATGTAGTCAGCATGGTATGGTGGTTTCAGTATTGGATTAGGACTCTGGAGATGAAGGTTCAAATTCCCACTTGGCCATGGAAACCCACTGGATGACCTTGGGTAGGGATGCCATAACCCGGTGGCCCCCGTGACAAACCCGCTTTTGGGGGGGCCGTCACGGTCCGGTTTGGCCCCCTGCCCCCGGCTTGGGGCCCACGCGGCGCCAACCCACCTTCCCCTGCCTCCCCGCGTGGCTGCGCCACCCACCTCCCCCTCCTCCTCCGTTGGGAAGCAAAGGAGGAGGCAGTGCGTGGGGGGGAGGGTGGCAGGGAGGTGGGGAGGGGGCGCGAGTGTGCGCAGGAGGCGCACCTCCTTCTCCTCCTCCTCCGTTCCAAGCCTCCCTTCCTTTCTCCCTCCTTCCTCCTTCCTTCCTCCTCCTCCTCTGCCTCCCAGCCCAGGCCCAAGCGGAGGAGGAGGCAGAGGTGCCTGCCTGGCTTGGTGCTCCCTGCGCATGCGTGTGCACCAAGGCAGCAGCCACTGGCAGGCAGCCACCCACCACCTCCTCCGCCTGGTGCGCCTCCGCGCTGGGCACTTCCTTGGGCCTGGGAGGCGGAGGAGGCTGAGGCGGAGGTGGCTGGCTGCCTGCCTCCTGCCTTGGCGCGTGGGCGGGGGGGCGCGCCAAGGCAGCCACCCACCTCCTCCTCCACTTGGGCCTGGGCTGGGAGGCAGAGGAGGAGGAAGGAGAGAAGAAGGAAGGGAGGAGGAGGAAGGAGGGAGGGAGGAAAGAAGGAGGAAAGGGGAGGAAGGAGGGAAGAAGGAAGGGAGGAGGAGGAAGGAAGGGAGGAGGAGGAAGAAGGAAGGAAGGAAGGAGGGAGGAAGGGAGGAGGAGGAAGGAAGGAAGGAGGAAGGGGGAGGAAGGAAGGAGGGAGGAAGGACAAGGAGGAGGAGGAGGAGGAGGAGGAAGAGGATAGTGATGATGATGAAATGAGCCAGCTTCTGAGGCACAACCAATGTAAGTTACTCTCATTTTTACAAACTCATGCACAGTGAAAAAAAAACTCAAAGTCCCTTGACCAAGTACACACTTTTGAGAAGTACAGTTGAATCCGAGGGCAAACCCACTTCTTGTTAAATCACCTTGACATATTCAGTGTGAAACCCAAAGAGTTTGGTTATGGAATAAGCCTCTGAAATATGCAAGAGATTGCCATGTTAAGTAAAGCCATGTTCAATGCCCAAATGTGCTGTTTGGAATGGGGGGAGGGGGGGGGTGGCCAGAAAGGGAAAGTCCATTTCTGTCATCTGTCTAGGAATAATGCCCAAATGTCCTCCATTTTGATCATGCCTAAGAAACATGTATTTATATTAACATTTTTTTTAAACCATCAAAGTTTTTCGTGTGTCCTCCATTTTTTAAAAAAGTGCCCTCCATTTGAAAATTTCGTCCTACAGTTGTCCTACATTTGTCCCGGTTTGGAGGTCCAGACTTATGGCAACCCTAACCTTGGGCATGTCACATTCTCTCAGCCTCAGAGAAAGACACTGGCAAACCTCCTGGATAATGGTTGCCTAGAAAACCCTATGAAAGATTCATCTTAGGGTTGCTACAAGTTGGAAATCCCTTGAAGGCACACAACAATAACAGCTTACATTAAGGAAAAGCTGCTTGCTGCTTGAGTATGTCCATTTGAGTACCTGACTCTTCTGTGCAACTCTTTTGTCTCTTCCCTCTAAATTAAAATAAAATTTTACAAAAATTATCCTCACAGCTTTTCTTTGAGATCAAGTAACAGTATTGGGTGAAGATTCCTAGGAGATTATCACACTGCCCTTTTCTGTCCTTCCCTCCTGGCCTAGGTGTGGGAGGAAGTCTTTTAAGCACAGATTTTTTCGCATGCCTCCATGCCCAGCCTGGAGGCAACTCATACGTAATCATGGCATCCCATAACCAATCTTGACTTCTCCCATACTCTGCAAAGAACAGGATGCCTCCGGCCTGGGAGCAGAGGCGTGTGATAAAATTGGTTCTTAAAAGTTTTCATGCCCTTCAATGTTTAGGAAGTTTAGGGAGTTTCATTTTTTCCTTCCAGTTTCTTTAGGTCAGGAGGGAAAGACGGAAAATGGCAGTGTGATAATCTTCCTAGTCATCAGACGTGGGGAAAATATCAAGAAAAATGGCATATGAGTAGAAAAACATATCTGAATGTAGATCTAAAGAATGTATAGCAGTGATCTGATTCAATGATAACATTTTTCATACCTTATTAGTGTATTGATTTAGTAAGAACAAGTTTAAACCAAGGAAGTAAAGCTTTTTAGGATGGGAAAGACTTTCAGAAACATCTGGACAGGAAGTGCAAAAACAGTAATTGCTTCTCCTGAGGATTCGTTTACCTCAGGTGAGTCTGTGGAGAAAACACATTCTTTAAAACTTAAGAAGGAAAGAGAGGAAACAAACTGACATGATGTGAGCTCTTAGAGAGGCAGCCTAACATTAAAGAAACTAGAAGGAAAAAATGAAACTCCCTAAATATTGAAGGGAGGGTTAGGATGTCTTCCACTCATTGACTAGAGTGGAGATTTATGTGGAAGAAAATAACATCTCTCTGTCATCAGGGAGGTATAGCTAAACAAATGGGAAATAGAAAATCAGATTCCTTGTGTGCATTTCCAAGGAACATGTTCTGATGAATGGATTGGTGAAAGGTTTAAATATTTTTCTCATGCATACAGCCTCCACAGAAGTTCACCTTCTTCATAGTGCCTAATAAAATTAGAAAAATTGATCATGTTATTTGTTGTTATTTGCTGCCAAGTTGACTTCATCTAATGAATGAGAGATCTCCAAGAGAGCAGTCAATTTCCTTGCTCAGGTTTGGCAAATAATGGGTTATTGCTTCCTTAATAGACTCAATTCACCTGGATTGTGGTCTTCCTTTTTCCCTGTTGTCTTCCACTTTCCCCAACATTATTGTCTTTCCCAAGAGATTACGAAAGCCTTTCATAATGTAGCACTGATCCTGTCATTATCCTGAAGCGGCATTGCATTAATATGAACTCCCATTAGTGCAAAATGCTGGGCAATGCCACTTCACTGATGGGACAATGGCAGAATCAGTGTGGCATCATTTGAAAGGCTTTTGCGCAATATCCAGATAAGTGCAAAATCGTCTGAAAGTCCTTCCCTGATTGTGCAGGAAGGATGGCCATGGACAGAACAGTGACGTTCTATCCCCTGTGTGATAATCCCCCCAATGAGTCACATAATATGATAGCCTCAGTTTAATTCTTTTGGCTTCCAGTGAGAGTTCAGGTCTGATTTGCTGCCCCTCAAAAGTTGCTGGAATAGTGACTTCCTGAACAGATTGGGTAAAAATATTTTCAAGAATGGGGTTGTATGCTCTTTTAGTTTCGTCAGTGATTGCAGTGGGTGTAGATAGCTAACAAATTAGTAGTTACAGTGTCGTCTAAGACCACAAAACTCTAGATTCAAATCCACACTTGCATATCTAAGGGAACAGTTACTTCTGCAACATTAGCTTCATTCTCCCTAAACCCCCTAGATCTTCACTGGAGGGTCCTCCAATCCCCAGAAGTAGACTTGGGGCATGCACAGAAGGAATTGTCTGCTGGTAGTATTCATTCTGCTGGTAGAAAACATTGCTAGATACAAATCCTAACTGTGAAGTTAATCACGTGGCCCTGAGCCAGTCACTTTAATGTATCTCACAATTTACTGTGCGGGGAAAAAGTGGTAGAAGGAACCACAAATACTGATCTGATAAAAATTGTAAATATAGGGGAAAGCCCTCTACCCTATAAGGAAGTTATTTTTCCTCTCCCAGAGAATTTGCTTGTAATTTTAAGATGGCATGCTTACATAGGAATGAAAATAGTCATTTTTTAAAAGCAAGGGTGGGCAACTACATCTGGATGGGGGCCATTATATCTTGCAGTGCCCATCTGGCAGTCTACAAGAGCAAGTATCAATTTGCTTGAAGTGATCTGGTGTCACTTCTGGCAGCCAATTTGGCCATTTTTCTTTGTGTGTATGTGTTTTGGTGAGGTTTGGGGGGTCTTTGCAGGGTTAGGGAAGAAAAAACCCTGCATTATCAGGCGGTTTTGACCTGTTTGGGGGAGGAAATTGCCTGAAAATTGCCCCCATTTTTTAATTTGGTGGTGGGTCTGGAGACTGGAGAGTACTTCTGATTACTCCCAAAGGTTGTATTTAGGTGCTTCAAGAGCCACATGCAGTGCATGGGGATGCACTTTGCCCACCTCTGTTTCAGAGTTACTGAGAATTCTAGATGTAAATTAATTCTTCAATACCTAGCACCCATAGAAAACAATGAAAGGATCTGTCTGTTACTTCTTTATGGGAGAGAGCACCTGTATGCATGCACATGAATGTGTACACACATACATAATGTGTAATATGTTTCTTCATTTCTTGCTTTGGTTTAAAAGCACCTTGGTTCACAAATCTACAGTCTATACATAACCTAACGGCAGTTTGACTGTAGGCCTAGAAGTACAGACATATCTGATTAAGAGAAGTGTGTGTTTAATGAAAATAAACTAAAGAATGTAAACAAACAGGTATTCCACTGTTTCGAAGAATATTTCTTCAGGATTAAAGGTATGAAGATTTAAAAGTATAGAGTGAAGAAAATTTAGGAAGGCATTTAATCATAATAATTGTGGAAGGCAGGGATGCTAGAAGAGAATAAAATGGTAGAGATTACACAAATAGAATAAGTACTGTTAGAATCATAGAATCATAGAGTTGGAAGAGACCACAAGGGCCATCCAGCCCAACCCCCTGCCATGCAGGAACTCTCAATCAAAGCATCCCCAACAGATGGCCATCCAGCTTCTGCTTAAAGACCTCCAGGGAAGAAGACTCAACTACACTCTGAGGGAGTGTGTTCCACTGTCAAACAGCCCTTACTGTCAGGAAGCTCCTTCTAATGTTGAAGTGGAATCTCTTCTCCTGGAGCTTGCATCCATTGCTCCGGGTCCTAGTCTCTGCAGCAGCAGAAAACAAGCTTGCTCCCTCCTCAATGTGACTTCCCTTCAAGTATTTAAAGAGGGATATCATATCACCTTGTAACCTTCTCTTCTCCAGGCTGAACATGCCCAGCTCCCTAAATGGTTCCTCATAGGACATGGTTTCCAGACCCCTAACCATTTTAGTCGCCCTCCTTTGGACACGCTCCAGTTTCTCCACATCCTTTTTGAATTGTGGTACCCAAAACTGGACACAGTATTCCAGGTGGGGCCTGACCAAAGCAGAATACAGTGGCACTATTATTTCTCTAGATCTAGACACTATACTTCTATTGATGCAGCCTAAAATCGCATTGGCCTTTAGCTGCCACATTGCAGCATTGACTCATGTTCAACTTGTAGCCTACTTGGATTCCTAGATCCCTTTCACACGTAGTCTCGTTCAGCCAGGTGTCCCCCATGCTATATCTGTGCATTTCATTTTTCCACCCTAAGTGTAGTACCTTATATTTCTCCATGTTGAAATTCATTTTGTTAGCTTTGGCCCACTATAGAGCTGATAAAGGCCGGTTACAAACCGGCATTTGGGACGTCCAGAGGACGTCCCATTTTAAAAAAGGGGCATCTCTTCTAGATGCCCCTGGGCCTAATACGGACTCCGTCCGTACAAGATGGCGCCGGCCCTTCTACATGGCCGGCGCCATCTTTGCGTATCGGACGCTGAGCGTCCATACGCGTTGCATCCTTTGTGACGTAGCGAGTGCGCCCCTGGCGCCTCACTACGTTGCAAACGCGACTCTAAAAGAAGCTCCATTTTGGAGCTTCTTTTTCGGTCTGCACGGGAGCCGCGCCGTGTGGAGGCTCCGGCTCCCCCGCGGACTAACCAGCGGCGGCGGCGGCGGCGGCAGAGCACCGCAAAGCGGCGGTCTGTAACCTGCCAAAGACAAAGATGGACACATAAGTTGCATATGAAGAAGGTTACCTTAGGATCGTAATTTCATCTTCACTTTCTGAGTATTTTCAGGAGGGATGTCGAGTGGGGTCCAGCCGAACAACTATTTGGACATTGTGCAGACAACTACTTGAAACAGTTGGGTCAGTTTTTATTTTGTTATGTATTCTTCTCTGTAATCAAGTAGATATGTGTACCTGCTTCTATACACACAAGACTACACAAGTTTTTTTTTCCTTTACCTGAGCTACAGCTAACACAAAGGGCCAAAAGCATTTCTGTGAATGCATTCCTCTGTGCTGATGCTCTCTCCCATGTCACTCGGCTCCCACAGAAGTAGGAATGCAACTAAATTTATAGCTTCATATATCAATATATAAGTAACTATAAACATGCTGCTGTTGTGTGTATATACAGACATACAATCTCATCTACCAAGGTCCAAATCTGTTCCCTTATTGTGGTGTGGAGGTAAACCAGGTGTCTAGAATGCCAGAGAGTTGCATGCATGGTCTTGCAAGTTCTGACAGGTTGGCACAGTGTTAAACATAGACCCAGTAGTCTGTGTTTCTGCAGTCAGAGGTCCAGTCTACTTAAGTACGGAAGTGCTCTTCACCAGAAGATAGGCTGCCTGCCGGTTGACAAATTAGCCACAATGACTACGAAAACACCAACAGTATGGAATAGTTGCAGTGTACTTCAGGGGAATTAGTAGCTTAGTTAACAAAGTAGCTGGAGGGCAGCTACTATTTACCTTTCCTGTTGTAGGCAGGCACATACAGCTACAATATGATCACCTAGACTAGTGCTATATAGTATTCTATTGAAATTTTATTACTTTGTTTACTGCAGGCATGCTGACATAACAAGGCACAAAAAGTCTTGTGTTTTTCTAGCCCTCTTTCTCTATCCTCTCAATGCCAATGCTATTAAAAATATTTCAGTTAGACATGGGACAAGGAGGGAAAGGCAGGTACTAGGCAGGCATAAAAAGACTGTCAAAATGATCTTCTGTGTCAGCGGCTTTGCTAACTGAGGTATGCTGTATTGGTATTGAAGAAACCATAACATCTTCGTGGTTAGTGCATGCACATGCATGTAGCTGTTTTGGTGGTGTAACCCAATAGCTTCCTAGTAGACAGACAGGATACTGTTTACTCTATCTAATTATTAAATAATAATAAATTCTTCTTCTTCAACTTATAATTAGTAGTTTTTACATCTTTGCATTATCACTTTCCCCTGTATTTTAATTGCTTTTGCATTTTCCTATTTTATAAATCATTCTGTGAACTTCTACTGAAGAGAGGCATAGAATATTCTATACTCAAGGAGTAAAATAGTGCAGTTGGATTTGAACAGGGGAAGCTTTCATGTAATACAATTTGAGAAACACGTAGTCAAAGAAAGACAAAGAAAATGGCCTGTTTTTCATTACAAGAAGAATAAAGTAGGTCAGCCAGATTTTTGAACCCAGTTGAACAACACATAAAATCCCATCAAATCATCTTTGGGTTTTAAAAACAGTGGCATTCTTTCATAGGAACTATAGTCTCGAATTGCTGCATTCACAGTTCTGGGGCACTCAGCTCCCGGTTTTCCTTGGCTTCAAGTGAAGGTTAAAACAAGGAAACACTGGGGGGGGGGGGATCCAGTAATCTCTGCCCTGAATCCTTGTAAATTTTTAATTTGTCAGCTTTCTTTTGCATCAAGGAGGGAGAAAGGTCGCTTTACTGGAAGTCAGAACCTGCCCTGTGAGTCCCTCCTGTGCCTTGTTTGTTTTGCCTTGTAGCTTGGCATGTGGAGGGGTGGTTTGCTCTGAGCACACAGCACAACTCTGGAGCGATGCCTGCGATGCCAAAGTGCCTGGCTTGGGCTGGCTTTCCCCTCCCCTCCCCTCCTCTCCTGCCTTGCGTCCCTCCCCTTCCCTGGAGCCAGCAGCAAGACAGCTGGGTTTGATCAGAAAGCACTTCCAACTCCAGCCTCCCTGGAAGGGGAAACTTTAGCGGGAGCAGCAGGAGAGGTCTGCCTCCTTCTCCCTCCGCCTCCTGGCAGGATCTAGCCTGAGCCTTTGGGCTGGCGAGGGCTGACGAAGCTCCCCAAATCTTTCCCAATGCCCCCAACTCCTTTGGGAGGGGGATGCCTTTTCCAATCTAGCTGAGGTCTGGGAGGGAGTGGAGCCCAGCTCTCCCATGAGGAGCCAGAGGAGCCTTCCAGCCTGCCTGCGTTTTCTGCAGTCTTTGAATGGCTATCTTGCAGCAATGGATTGTCTGTGAATCAGCAGCCAGGCTTTGCTGGGGGTGGGTTTGTTTAATTTTTTGTCAGTGTCTCTGCCTGTCTTTGGGAGACCCTGTGCCTTGTTAAATTTTAGGCTGCCTCAATGTTGAGCGAAAATGGCTGTCTAGAGCAAAATGTGCCAGGCAGGGAAAGCCCTGAGAAGCAGAGGGTGCTGAGTCTTCTGGAGCGAAGCTTGGAAGCCTTTAAATCCATAGGAAGCCATCAAACCCTGGAAAGTCTCATCATGAATTCTGGAGTTGCCCTGAAATATGGAACTGACTCGGCAGAACTGAGTGAGGTAAGTAAGCCCCCTTGGGTGCCCTTGTTTGCTCATGCTTCTTGGAATTTGCTTTTGAATTAGAGAGTGCCTCCCTTTCTGGAGTGTCCTGTCTGGAGGCAGTGCACTTGGAAATCAAGGGATGTGGGTCCCTTGCTCTGACTTGCAGTGCTGCCCAGGAGGTGATCGTAGACTTACTGGTAAGGATAAAGGTTGCAGCCACACTGGAGAAATAACCCAGTTTGGTACCGCTTTAACTGCCCTGGCTCAAGGCTATGGAATTCTGGGAGTTGGAGTTTGTTGTGGGGCCCAGAGCGGACGGGTTATTTCTCCAGTGTGGATGCAAGTGGCGCAATGCAAATAGGAACAACTAACTGTACAGAGGTTCCATCTCCCTGCCCCCCTGCATCCTGCTGTAAGGAATCCCACGCTTCCATCTTCCCAGGGCTGTGTTTTCCACACAGCATTCCTTTCTGCAGTAGGTAAAATAGTGGAGAGAGATCCCAGTTGAGATCAACCATATGGTGGTTAATTTAGAATGGGGAATAAAAAAAACTCCAAATATTAAGACAGCGGCTTCGGCAAGAAATCTTGTGACACAGCTGATTATATTAATGCATGCACACTCTGGGGAAATGTACAGTATATAATGTTTCCTGGCAGAAGAAAGTGTGGCTTTAATAGGAAGAACTGCATTTTTTTTCTTTAGTAATTGCCAATTGAGATTGCCTTTGCTGTTAGATTTCTGGATGCCTGACGGTATTTCGTGACTGAGGCCAAAATCTTGGGCACGATTTGGAATCAGTCCAAAGAACTTGGTTGGACTTACAGTTAGCCCTCAGTATCCACGGATTTTTTATCCATGGATTCAAGCATCCGCTGCTTGGAAATATCTTTAATATAGATAAATTCCAAAAAGCAAACCTTGATTTTGCCATTTTATACAAGGGACACCATCTTACTGTGCCATTGTATTTAATGGGACTTGAGTATCCTCAGATTTCAGTATTCATAGGGGTCCTGACACTAAATCCTAGTGGGTACCAAGGGCCCACTGTATTTCTGAGTAAATCTGCATAGAATCAGGCTTCATGTCATTGTAACTCCACTTTTGGTAACCTTTGGAATGTCATCAAGCTTTTACCATTATTTGTAGGAAATGGCTTGGGATCTTTCAAAGAATACAGATTTTAATGTCCATATTAATAGCTACCATTTATACCAGCCTTCAGAATGGATAGTTTTGTATATGTGATCTTTAGTCTTTTTTTTAATGTTGTGTGCATACAGTATAAGATAATGTTAGAAGAAGAGAAGGTAGAAGGTGATAGAATTACAATTTCAGGCTTTTGTTCAGAGCCAGCAATGAAAAGAAAAGAGTACAGACCTGAAATGTAAAGGCACCACAGAATCAAACCTGCATCCTTTCAGACTGGGAACGAAGGGAAGAATGGGATGAGAGGGGATATGAAGATAGATGAGTGCCCATTCTGTACCATGCACTTATTCATGTAATACATTATTCCTAAGCCTTTATTTTACAATAAAAATTAATTACAGCCTTTGATTTTGAAGTTCTTAAAACTTGTCTGATCAGCACAAAGATACCAGGCGCTTTTTCAAACAGTGATACTTTGCTTCAGAATTTCTGGCCAAACCTTTTCTTCCTGCATGACACCGCTGTTAAGCAGAATTCAGTTTACTGGTTCTTTCTTTCTTTCAGTATCTCATAGTAATTTAAAAGCACATTTTGTACTGGATTTAAAATATGACACTTACTGTACAAAACAACTACAAGTATTTAAAAACTGCGTCTTGGCATCAGTATAGCAGTTGTGAGGGATAACGTTCAAGTCTGACCTTGATCATAAAGGAATGACTGGAATCCTAAATTCTTGCTCAGAAGCGGATGGGCCCAGATTAGATTTGTTGTTGTTGTATGCTTTTAAGTCATTTTTGATTTATGGCAATCCTAAATTGAACCTATCACAGTTTTCTTGGCGAGTTTTATTCAGAGGGATGTTACCTTTGCCATCCTCTAAGGCTGAGAGAGTGTGACTTTCTCAAGGTTGCCCAGTGCATTTCCATGGCTGAGTGGGGATTGTAACTCTGTTCTCTAATGTGGTAGTCCAATGCTCAAACCCCTAACACCACTTGTCTCTCCCCAGGTTACATAATTTACACTAAATCCTGAACACATTTGTATGTTACACAGAACTTCTTTATAAGGATCAGTTTTTGAATGCTGCAAGCAGGTTTCTTCTCTCCAGTTGATCCATTCATTACACATTGCTCTGGCCTTTCAGAAATGATTCCCACTGTGTAGTCCATCACCACCAACATCCCTAATAAATGATCAAGGAATCATTGTAACAGTGGTTTGTGCCACTGCAGATAAAGTAGAATTCTTTTGCTGTTCAAACAGGACAGAGTATCTTAGTTCTGATCCATTTAAACAAAGAAATTCCTTAAAATACATATGATTACAGGTTTCAGTGATGAGTAGGCTTCTGGACAATCCATTGTCAGGAATGATGAAGAGATTGTACAGCTCTGGCACAGGTATGACAACTGCTTTGTCAGCTGTAGGGACCAATCCCCAGAGCACTAGTTGTATTTTTAAAAGACCTTAAAAGCTGCTTAGATGACTTTAGCAGTGCAGTTCTTGAACAGTGGATGAGGTTGTTCAATGTCTTGCGCTCTCTCTCTCTCTCTCTCTCTCTCTCTCTCTCTGTGTGTGTGTGTACGTACATGTGTACACACTCAAGCAACCAAGTGTTTTCTTTCTGAATTGGTATTTGATAGTTAAACGTGAAGAGTTACATTGTCAATTGAAAAAGAATTAGATAAATTAATTGCAGGAAATATTTAATATTTTCATTGTTGCATGTACCAATATCATCTCTAATGCAAAAGACACAGTAGAATTATACCTCCCCCCCCCCGAAATCTGTCTGTATAATTCAGCCATTAACAAGTTAACTGTTGTACATATTTGTGTGTGTGATATTTTGAACTGAACTATAACTCACCTGTAACTATAATGCAAAGTCAGATCGAATCATGTCAGTTGGACTTCAGAGGAAACCAATTAACATTACTATAATTCAGTTCTGTGCCCCAACCATGGAGGCAGAAGAAGAAATTTAGAGAGTTTACAAAGGAGGCCAGGCAGAAATTGACAGTGTACCAAAACAGGATTTCTTGCTGATCATAGATTATTGGAATGCAAAAATAGAAAGCAGAATAGCAACCAGAAGGATAGCAAGATTTGAACTAAGGTGAAGTAATGAAGACAGTGAAAGAGTGAGAGTTTTGTATTATTACTTTTTTTATTTTCATCCCGCTTTTCTCCCAAAGTGGGACCCAAGGTGGCTAACAACATACTCATGCAATCAGAAAGGAGAATGTATACATCACCGGATGGCCAATGAAAAAATCAGACAGGCTTCATAACTGAAAAAAGAAGATGGAGAAGCGCTATTCTCATAACAGAAACGAGACCAGACACAGACAGTGGCACAGACCATGAACTACTAGTATCAAAAATAAGAATAAAGCTGAAGAAGAACACAGAATAAATCATCATGCCAAAATACAAACTGAGCAACATCCCAGCTGAATTCAAAGAGAAAGTGAAAAATAGAATTGAACTGTTAATCTAATTGACCAGGAACCAGAAGAACTATAGACAGAGGCCAGGAAGATTGTCAAAGAGGAATGTGGAAAAATGTTAGGAGGACAAAAAGAAAGAGAAGAAACAGTGGGTGACAGATGAAACACTACAAGTGTAAAGGAAAGAAGAGAAACAAAAGAAGAGGGAGACAGGAAGAGTACAAGAGCCTTGAATGCAACTGTTCCAACAATTAGTGTGCAAGGATAAAGAGAATTACTATAATAATCAATGCAGAGAAATAGAAGCTAGCAACAAAATAGGAAGAACAAGAGACCTCCTCCAAAAGATCCAGGAAATTAAAACCAAGAATGGGAATGCTCTTCAATCAGCACAAGAATATAATATACAACCAAGTTGAAATCAAAAGATGGTGGAAGCAATACACAGAAGAGCTATATAAAAAAAAGAAGAAGGGATGGATGAATGGCACACAGGAAACAAAATCATATGAAGAGTCACCAGGCATACCAGATGGCATACCAATAGAACAGCTACAATCTGCAGAGACAGAATTGACTTCAGTTCTAACTAAAATCTGCCAACTGCTAACTAAAATACGGAAAACAAAACAATGGCCCATGGATCAGAAATTATCAGTATGCTTTCTAATTTCCCAAAGTAGAGACATAAAATAGTGCAACAACTACAGGACCATTTCATTAATTTGCCACACAAGCAAAGTCAGGCTTAAAATTATGAAGCAGACTCCTGCCACATACAGAGCAAGAATGTTCACAGGTGCAAGCCTGGTTCAGTCAGGGGCATCACTGGGGGGTGCGGGCCAGGGGATTTGTTGGCTACACCAGGTGACACCCTAAGGGGAGGGGACACCACTGCTACCCAAACGTTTGCCTTTTGGCAGAAACAGGCTGTGGCATTCACCTGTGTCCCTTTGAAACAAATAAATAGTGTGAGTGGGGCAAGGCAGAGTGGGAGAAGAAAGAATGGCCCTAGATATTTTTTAAATTAATTTGAAATTTTAGAAAATTTTAAAAAATTAAAAATTAATTTTAAACATTCTTTTAAAATTTTCACTTTAACCACATGAAAGTATGTATGTGTAAATACATTTAGGCTGTGTGTATGACATTGTAATTTAATGGTGTAATTATAATTTTGCTATCTGTATATGTCACAGCTTGACAAGGGGTTGTACTTGATGGCCTCTTATGGCCCCTTCTAACTCTGTGTTCAAACTATTGCCATTACATTCATATATGAGAATTACAATTTAAGTAACATGAGTACAAAAAACTTTAAGGATTTTGCATGGTGTGGTATGGGAGGAGGTTGCTGGGGGTGGTGGTCGTGACACCATGAGTTGCCACAGTGGGTGCCCCCCCGATCCTAGTGATGCCAATGAGTTCAGGAAAGGAAGAGGCACTAGGGATTGCATTGCAAACATACACTAGATTATGAAGTGCACCAATGAATTCCAGAAAAAAATCAGCATGTTGCTTCATAGATTACAACAAAGCATTTGACTGAATAGATAATGAAAAACTATGGCTTGATCTAAAAAAAATGGATATGTCATTACATTTCATTGTCTATACTCAGGACAGGAGGCTACCATCAGAACCGAGTACAGAGAAACAGAATGGTTCCTTATCAGGAAGGGTGTCAACAGGGCTGTCCTACTTTGGACACACCAGAGAAGACATTACTCACTAGAAAAGCCAATAATGATCAGAAAAGTGGAGGGCAATAGAAAGAGAGGGAGACTGCATAGTAGATGGATGGACTCAAGGAGATCATGGACCTGAGCCTACAGGACCTGAGCAGAGCATTGGAAGACAGAGGAGCTTGGAGGTGTGTCATTCATGGAGTTGCCATAAGTCACACATCTAAAATGCTCCTAATAGCAACAACATAACTTAGGACATTTTTGTTGCCTCTTGTAAATATTCTGTGCTGTTGTTTTCTCTTAGGATTTCAATTTTGGAGATACTTCTCTGGGATTGAAGATGAAATTAATGATGTCCAAATTTTGAGTAATTGAATTGATGGTAGTCTATTCATAGATAGGATGCTGAGTCCTTTCATTCTAAACCTCAGTGACCTACCTGTGGCATTATAATGGTTGGCTAATGCATTTCTTCTCCCCACCACTTCAATTTCTTTTATGTGATTTTTTAAAAATACATGAGATGCTTTGTCTCAATAACATTTATGGCTTGCTTGCCTTCTCTTGCCTTTTAACATCTACAGTACTCTCTGTATGTCATTTTCCCTCCTTATTTCTCCTTTCCAATGAAGCTGTTTTCTTGTTGCTTTTGACTACTTGTATTTGGCCACTGGGAGACAGTAGTGGCATGACCATTAAAGGAAACTAAATAACTTTATTGTGGTTTGGCCTTTTATTTGGGTTGTGAAATCCTGCTGTATGCCTGAGTATAATAAACTCAGGGTATATACAAATAGTGTGAGATGAACAAAGATGATCTGCTAGTTTAGTCTTGTGATGAACCAAACCCAGAATATACCTTACTTTTGACTCTTAGTATGGATAATTACTACAGTCAACAAGTACTTTGATGTCTCTCTTTCTCTCTCTCTCAACAAGTACTTCAACATATGTTCAACTATGATGTGTGTGTGTAGCAATGAAAGGTATTGAACAGAAACAGAAAATGTAGAGGAGAAAATGACAGAAAGACAAAAAGCTGTGAAAAAATGGTTTGTTCATGAAATTCTCACTTTTAAAGTAGATTTTGTTATCATTATCTTAAAACATATCAATAGAGGAAAATTTCTGGCCATCATTTTTGAGATAGTGAGCAACTGCAGCTGCCTTATTTTAATGGTAAAGTTCATTTCCCCCAAGAGGGAAACATGGTGAGAAGAAAGGATGCTGTCTTCCTGTACAGCTGTTTTAGATAGAGAAATATGATGTAACTTCTTATGCTTTTGCTCATGCCCAGTAGATAACTAAGCTGCTATGTTTTCTCATCTTTGTTCTTGACATGTAATTAAGAATAGAAATATTTCACCTGGTTGTTTGCATTATTGGCCCATGGTTGAGAAATGGTAAAATGCTCCCAAGATTACCCGGGATGCAGTTTAACATGTTTCATGTCCTGATTTCAGCACTGTGTCAGTTGCACCTAGGGTTGCCAGCTGCTCAGAAAAAAATTGCCCTGGTTTGTTCTTACTGCATCAATTTGCTATTCAGGAGACAGGGATATAGTCCATTTAGGGGTAGGCAATCTAGGGCCCTTCCAATGTATTGGCATGATTAAAAGTCAGAGACCACAGAATTGTAGGCCAAGCTGTTAGGCATCAGATTGCCTGCTGCAATCTTGATTGACAGCATCTGTCTGTGATTCCATTGCTTGTTCCTTCTAACTGGAAAAATAAAATACTAGAATTTAGACTAGGCTATAATGAAAACATGTGCTAAACAAGATGTATTATTTTGTGATGAGGTTTTGGTGTTTGCTATTTTAGACTGCAGTGGGCCCTCCTTATCCACAGATTTTTTTATTCACAGATTCAAACACCCATGGCTTGAAAATAATCAAAAGAAGTATAAATTCCAATAGCAAATCTTGATTTTCCAATGTATATAAGGAACATCATTTTGCTCTGCCTTTATATTTAACGGGGCTTGAGCATCCATGGATTTTGTTATCCACAGGGGATCCTGGAACCAAACCCCAGCAAATAATAATGCTCCACTGTATTTAAGATAGGGTTTTTAATCATATATGTATTAAGTCATGTGACATGCATGAAGTACTACCATCTAACTGAATGTCACAAGAGTTGTTTATAATAATAATCTAAAAGTCCAGTCCTATACTGTACTTTACAAACTGCATTTCAAATTATGCATCTTGCAAAATGGAAATGAATCTCTTGTGATCTTTGCTCTTTGTGGATAAAGGTGGATGTTTGAACACTCCGCATGTATCTCTTTCAGGGTAGATAAAAATCAATGGGTTTTTAAAATGGACTCTTAAATTTTAAATCAGATTTTTGATTGAAATCAGATTTTTTAAATTAAATGCTTTTTGAGGTAAAATCTATGTAAAGGTAGTTTTCTATTTAAGATACATTATAGTGCAAAGGTTATTCATAATGAAATTTGGATTAGTTTTTAATTCAGCAACATGAGAATGTACTGTATATTCATGCAGTGCTTACATTTTTTGGTAAATGAATTCCATTAATCCATTTACAATGTCATGTTCTTCCAGAGGTTTCTGTAAGATTATTCTATCTAGAGGATATTGCAGTTTTTCAGTTTTTCTGTCTAGAGAATATTACAACAGATGCTTGGTTTTACAATTCACAAAACTGTGGATTTGTATTTGCAGAGATCACAATCCCATTGTTCTTTTGCAAATCTATGTACATAGAATCTGTTTTTCTTTCCCAAGAGGAGAAAACCTATAATGATATTGGCAGCAGGCTGTAAAAGAGACCAAATTTGGGAATATTAAACGAAGTTTCTTTACCTATGAGTAAGGCAGGCAGATAAAAATAAAGATGACTGAGCTACAGGGAATAAATAGCATTATAAGCTTTTCATTTGTGGACCGGGTTGATAGTCTAAGTTCTTTTTTCTTTTTTTAAAAAAATTATCCACATCAGTTAGGAAATATGGATATTTAAGCAAATACAAGAATACATAACATATAATGTTATTGTTTTAGTTAAGTTAAACTATTTAAATTATTATTACAGTGGGCCCTTCCCTTACGCAGGGGACTCCTTCCAGACACACACAGTCCGCGTAAGGCAAAAAATGCATATGCTCAAGCCCCATTAAAAACAATGAGGTGTATGCATGCAGCGCGGCACGTGAGCCATGCACACACTCACCATTCTTTTTCATGCGGCACAGCTTCAGTGTAAGCTGAAAGATGTGTATGGCGCAGGCACACTATATTAAGGTAATGATTATTTTTTCTCCTTCCAATAAAATACAGCAGAAATGTTGTCAAAATGTGAATGATTAACATATTAAACTGGATAGTTCACTTTACAATAATTTCATAATTTTCCAATAGTATTTTTTATATATAACTGTAACACTAATTTGAAAAATTGTTATTCTAAAAATGTAACCTTCATCTGGTTGTAAATATTAATATATCAGCAAGAATGAGTCTTTGGTAACTCTGACTTGTGTAAAATATATATTAAGCTTATAGTCAGGAAGAGTGCCCCTGTTTTGGGGTGGGAGCATCACATGATTAAATGAAGTCTTTCTGAGTAGTGATTTAAATCATGATTTAAAACAAATCCACCCTGATCTCTTCTGAGGTTCAAACAGAGGTTTTGCTCCTGTCAAATAGTGATTCTCTTAACTCCAACTTTGATCAATATTTTGTGAAACAGGCCTTTTGGCATATGAAAAACTCTGCTGGTGGACTTTGTCCAGGTAATGAATACAGGATGTGGTAACAAGCTAAAGAAGTGATGACGTGGATGTCTTAATAAATATGGAGCTCTTGTTTTTCCCTCTTGCCTTTGGTAAAAGTTGGAATACATAAAAATATAGGAAAAGCACATCTATAAAGTTCTAGGGAGCAAACTATATTTTTAAGTTTCTAAAATGTGTGGGTTTTTCCCCTCCATGCTTTTTTCTTGATGGGATTTTTTACATGCACCACACAGACAGGGAGTGCAGTGTGTTGATGCCGCATGCTCCATTGTCATCTTGAAGCCACCCACAAGTCAGACAGCTGCCCAGATGTGAGCAGCTTCATGTTGCTCCAGTACATGCCGCATGCCGCTGGAGCATCATCAAGGCAACATGGAGCCAGCAAAGCTAGCCTTTCCAAGGCCAGAAAAGGAGTGGATCTTATCTGATCCTTTTCTAGCCGGGTTCAAGATGGATTTGGGCTGTGACATGCGGTTCCCATGGCCTCAATCCATCTGTGGAAGGGGCAGCTTTACACCACCCCTTCCTGCCCGTCTACCCCCTCTGACATTCAAATATTCATCCATAGTTATCTGGGTTGTTATACTGCAGTCAGTCTTGTTACAGGGACAAAATATAGGATAAGAATATTTACAAATTGTTCTA
Source organism: Sceloporus undulatus (assembly GCF_019175285.1). Classification (NCBI taxonomy): domain Eukaryota; kingdom Metazoa; phylum Chordata; class Lepidosauria; order Squamata; family Phrynosomatidae; genus Sceloporus; species Sceloporus undulatus. Next base: position 268,453,646 of record NC_056523.1, read on the forward strand.
AGTGCCAACAAACTCTAGTTCTCAGCTGTCCGTGGAAATGAAAAACAATGCATGACAACCTCTTCCTTGCACAGTGCAGTTGGCTTCTTACTAGGTCTGTGCACATTTGTCCTTTAGCAAAATAAAATGTTCAGCTAATTTTACTGATTCAGGTTGTTCTCAGCTTGAAATAGAACTTATAAATAGTGCAGAGGGTGCTGAATGATGAAGAAGTTATGCTTAGCTAAAGAAAGTCAAAGTGTTGATACATAGGTAAGTGTCGTTAAAAATTGTGTTCTTTCATGTATAGCCATTTTTTGTTACATAGAAGTGTAAACTGCTCTCTTTATATTTACAAATATTTTGGTAAAATAATTCTACATAAATATTTGAATGATAGTTTTGAAGATAATATTTAAATCAAATTTGTTAAATAGATAAACTTAGAGCACTGGAAATTCACTCACCTCATTAGATACCAAGCAATGAGAGAGGAAAAAACATAACTTTCCAAGTTTGTATGGTGTGCATTAACCTTGTGGATTAGAGATATCAGTTTCCACCATGATCACTAGACTTGTGGGAAGGGTAAGAATAAACCTGATTTTACCTCAAAGCTCATTATCTAGGGGGGGGGGGAAGTATAGTCAGGAGAGATAACATATGGAAGGTTTTAGTTAGGAAACATGCTTGGGATAATAAATTATTTTTCTGAATACTTTCCAAGACATGATGCTGCTTGTTACAAGTGGTGTGGCATACAAGGAAAGATCTCTAGTGCATTAATTGAAAACAGGTTTGGTATGAATTTCAGGTTGGAAGCCAAACATCATAGGTTTACTGTACTGTCCTTTGTTTTGTACTGTTGAGCTTGTTTGTCCTGTTTTTGATATTTAGGAATATAATGTGTCAGGACATTGCACCAAATTATAGTTTGACCATATTACACTTAAAGTTCAAAGTATATCATGATACTATCCATTCTGCATCTCTTTGATAATGTTGCAAAGTATGCCATTGACCATATTTGGAAGAAAAAATAATTGAATACAGAGAAATTTTACCATATACATAGTAATTCTATGCTCTCGCAATTTGTATGGAGATCAGGGAGATCACCAGATTGCAACAGAATTCCAAAATGGACCTAACCAAATCTAAAATTTCTGGTAATTGATTAGCAATTTGGAGAAGCACAGACATCGTGTCTCAAGAAATTCATACGCTTCTGCTCAAGCTCTCAATATAAAGAGGAAAACGTCCAGGCAGGAAGAGAAAGGGCAGAGGGGGAAACAATTGTAATTTTGTGATTGGCATCTCTACTTTATATTCACAGTGAATGGTTTCACCAGGATTCTCTAATCCCAATGATTTTGACTGCTGCTTTTCCCCCTAGTTTTCTCTCCCAAGAGCAGGGCTTTGGAAGGAGATAAAAAAAAAAAAGATAGCATTGGGTGCTTGCTTGGAAAAAGTTGGATGTTCAAATCCTTTGGCGTCTGTCACTATCAGGATAGGCAGAGTGCAGTTGTTAGACTGCAGTTCCCAGAAGCTTTAGCTAGCATAGCTAGTGCTGGAAGTGGCAACCCAACAACATTTGGAAGGCTGAATTTTGCCAACCTATCATCCAAACCCACCATTTTGTATTTTTGGATGATTGTGCCAGCTGAATAGAAGTGTTTCTTAAAACAAAGAAGAGTCTGGCCAGTTGCTTATTTCTATCTGTAATGCATTTTCTGAAAGTGAGGTTCATAAAGTGTATTATTCCTCAAAACCTATATAAAGGAGGATAATGAAGTGTCCCTATCTGATAGATTTTCAGATTTCTTTAAAAATGGGTGTCTTAACATGGCACTTTGAGCTGTAATGATTCATGTAAATATGCTTCCTCTAGGGGAAACAAATTCTTCTCTGATCAACTCTTTTAATAGCCTTATTAAGTTAAATTGTTTTACAATTTGATTGGCCTGTCTTTATTTTGGTTGTAGTAGAAATGTTAGCAATCAGTAACTATACAGTCAGTAACCCATACAGTAATGCTGCCTAGCTCCTTAATGACTGATAGATTAGTAATGAGGATTAGTAATGAGTACTACAGTCGGCCCTCTTTATCCACGGCTTTTTTTTTATCCATGGATTGAAGTATCCAGAGCTTGAAAATATTTAAAAATATATATAAATTTCAAATAACAAACCTTGATTTTCCATTTTATATAAGGGACACCATTTTACTATGCCATTATATTTGATGGGACTTGAGCACCCATGGATTTTGTTATCCACGGCGGATCATGGAACCAAGCACCAATGGATAACAAGGACCCAGTGTATTATCTATTATTTATTTATTTATTTATATAGATTTGCACAGCGCTGTACATAAAACAATAAATATATAAGAGTAAGCCTGCCTATTAATTCTTTGATAATAGTGCCAGCCATTATGAGCTTTTAGGACCATTCATATTTTTATGTGGAAAATACACATGCACACAAATATGTGCGCACATTTATCAATGGAGCTGAATCTTGTGGTTTGTAATTTAATATTTTTATTGGAAAATTCAGGTTGATTTTTCAAAGCACACTATTAGATGAGACACACACACACATGAACAATTGTTATATATGCTTATGCTATCTGACTAGTTCAGGATTTCAATTTCTTAAAGCTGTTCTTCATAAATACCGTATTTTCCGGAGTATAAGACGACCCCCAACTTTTCCTGTAAAAATATAGAGTTTGGGATATACTCGCCCTATAAGACCCCCTCCTTAAAATCCAAGGAGGGCAAGGCCGGCGGCCCTCGCGCCAGGCCAGGGTGCTCCTTCCCGGGCTCCACGGGGCCTGGGAGGAGGGCAAGGCCACGGCGCTCCTTTCTGGGCTCCGCGGGGCCTGGGAGGAGGAGAAGGCCGACGGCCCTCGCGCCAGGCCGCGGTGCTCTTTCCCGAGCCCCGCGGGGCCTGGGATGAGGGCAAGGCCGGCGGCTCTCGTGCCGGCAGCGGAGCCTTCCCGGCGTATTAGACGACCCCCCAAATTACAAAAAGATTTTAGGGGTTAAAAAGTCGTCTAATACGGCGGAAAATACGGTATAACAAAAGTTTAACCTTTCATGCCACATAGTTTCCAGTCATGCAAGTTAAACAGTTGAATGAAAGCTGATATGTAACATTGGGCACAGGCATTTTGTGATAAGCCATAATTTATGTTAACCGAGTTTGTTACTTACACCATGTTACTTACACCAAGAGGTGACCAGACATGTTATGGTTTGACTGTTCCCATTCATTTCTCTCTTTTATGGTCACTAGTGATACAAACCAGGGACTACCCAAAGCTTGGATGTCACAGCAATTGTTTAAGCAAGTATTGAGGTCCCAAACCATTTACGTTTTTAAATGTCATTACCTGGACCTTGAATTCAGACTGGAAACATATTTGCAGCCAGTGCAAGTCCTTTAAAACCAATGTTACATGGATTTTGTGTGGTGTTTGGTGCCATCTGGCCATGGAGGGAGATATGCAGGCCCAGCTCCATTGGGCCTGACCTAGATTAAGAAACCGAGCCCTCCATCCAGTCCATCTGCCTTGGTCCAGGCCTCAGAGGGAGAGATAAACTGCTGGACCTGATCCCCTTCCCAACCACCATTCCCTTCTCCTTTTGTGTTGTGTCTTTTTAGATTGTAAGCCTGAAAATAATAATAAAAATAATTCTAAGCCGCTCTGAGAGCCTTTAGGGTTGCAGAACGGGGTACAAATACCATAAATAAATAAAGAAATGTTACTGTATAAAAAAGGATTAATGAATGAATGAAAACTCAATGATAACACCAATAATGATGGAAAAATCTTTCCCAAAAAATTTAAAGGATTTATTAGATAAAGAATTAAAGGAAAGGAAAATAGATAAAATAGAAAATTGTATGGAATTAAAAATAGGAAAAGAAAATATAAAAGAAAAACTTAGGGGAATAAATATGTCCTGGTTACATTTTATGCAAATAGAACAATGGTTTAAAAATTGGAAGAAAAAAAAATACAGAAAAAGGAAAATATACACAATTTGAACAAATAATCCAGAAAGGAAAAGAAATGGAGGAAAATGAAAATATGAAATGTACAACTAGTAAAATTTATAAAATATTAATGGAAAATAAGAGGAAAAAATTAAATCAAATTATTTTAAAAGAAATATGGGAAGATGAACTAGGATGCAAAATTTGTGATAATGAATGGAATAAGATTTGGAGACAAAGACATTTGAAAAATTTATCGGCAGGAATTAAGGAAAATTATTATAAATTGATCTGGAAATGGTATTTGACACCAGTGAGATTACATAATATAAACAAAGATAATTCAAAATATTGTTGGAGAGGCTGTCAGGAAGTAGGATCATATATACATATGTGGTGGCAATGTAAATATGTACCAAAAATTTTGGGAAATAGTAATATTAGATAGAAAATATTATGAATATAAAGATAGAAAGAAAACCAAACATAGTATTGTTATTAATATACAATGAAGTAGAATGGAAAAAAGAAAAAACCTTGTAACAAATTTGTTTACTGCTGTGCGATTAATCATAGCAAGAAATTGGAAAACAAATAAATGTGAAATTGGAGGATTGGTATAAAGAAGTTAGCAATTAATGACAAATTAACATGCATATTGAAAGTAAAAAAGGATCATGGAAAAGAAATGATTTTGATGAAATAAGAATTTTTTTTTTATTGAAAATGTATTAAGAAAAGAAGATGGGAAATTACCTGGAGTATAAAGAAGGGAATGGCTCCGGGGAGGGGGGGAGGGGTGCACTGAGGGGATATATAGGATTTTTTGTAAAAAAAATATGAATGAATAAGATGCAAAAGTACATACCTGTATATGTATGGAAAGAATGGAGTATATCACACGGAGCTTTTTGGTTGTGTTGTGGCTCAGTTCCAGCTCGCTTACGAAGTGATTGCACTTCCAATGATACAGTTTCATGTCATAAAGGGACTGTTTTATCAGACGCCATTGATTTCTATAGGAGCTGCTTGCGAATTGCTTCAGCAGTGTTTCTGAAGTCACCCCTCATTTTGGTAAAAACGGGGAAAAAGTGACTCCAAAGAATTCGCTTCCAGGCTGCCTTCAATTGCACTATGATTTGGTCTGGTGTGGAAAAGCACTCTGATGCCATCCCCCTTGGCCCCTGCGTCCTGCTCCATCATTCCTCTCCTCCATGCCATCTCCTCCTCTCTGCCAGCCAGCCGATCCCATCATCCCCTGCATCCCCCTAGACCCTGATCTGCTCCCCTCCTTCAGCCTCCCACCAATCCCATCATCCTTGCTTTCTCCTAGACCCCCCCATCTGCTCCCCTCCTTCCACCAATCCCATCATTCCCTGCCTTCTCCTAGACCAGGAGTTCCCAACCTGGGGGTCGTGACCCCTTTTTGGGGGTTGCCAGGTTGGGATTCCCCCTGCCTCCTCCTCCTCCCTTTTTCCCTGCGGTTGCCGGTGCTAGCGCCGGCAACCGCAAGGAGAAAGGGCCGGGGTCTCCTCCTCCCCTCGCCTCCTCCCCGCGGGTGCCCTGGAAGGCGCCGGCAAGGAGAAGGTGAGAGGGCCGGGGTCGCCTCCTCCCCTTGCCTCCTCCCCACGAGTGCCCTCAAAGGCACCCGCGAGGAGAAGGTGAGAGGGCCGGGGTCGTCTCCTCCCCGCGGTTTCCCTTGAAGGCGCCCACAAGGAGAAGGCGAGAGGGCCGGGGTCACCTCCTCCCCGCGGGTGCCCTGGAAGGCACCCGTGAGGAGAAGGCGAGAGGGATGGGACTACAAGCACCAGTCATCTTAGCGACCGGAAGTCCTGCCCCTTCTTCCCCCGGTGGCCTCCCTGATTGGTTGGGAGGCTGGGAAGGGCCAGGACATCCAGCCACAAAGCCTGCTGGGGCTTGTAGGCAGTTGAAAGTCCAGCCCCTTCCTCGCCTCCCAACCAATGAGGGAGGTCGCGGGCGGGACTTTCGCCCGGAATGGGGGTTGCGGCCCAACAAAGGTTGGGAAACGCTGTCCTAGACCCTGATCTGCTCCCCTCTTTCAGCCTCCCACCAATCCCATCATCCCTTGACTGCTCTTGCATCCCGATCCTGTCCCCAGGGACCCCCAGCAATCTATCCCATCATCCCGTCACTGGTCCTAGACCCCATGAAGGATGACAGCTAAGGAGGGGGCAGGGAAGGAGGACTTTGCACTGCTAGAACAGGAGTGACTGTGGATCTGAGCTGCAACCCCCTCCCCCCCCATGTGTGCTAAGGTCCAGCGTTAAATCTGTTTTGTTTTGTAAAATTTCAAAAATACTAAAAAAAAGGGGGAGAAAAAGAAATGTTACTATAAGCAGTCAGCTGCAGTTTCCAAGTGATCTTCAAAGACAGCTCCATGTGGAGTATGTTGCAGTAGTCTAATTGGGAAGTTACCGCTGTATGCACTACTGTGGCTAAATCCAAGAAAGGCTGTAGCTGGTGAAACAGTCAGAGCTGACCCAAAGCACTCCAAGCCATGGAGTCCAACTGGAACTCTAGTGCCAAATGAATTACACACCTGCTCCTTCAGAAGGAGTGCAGCCTATCCAGGATACTTAGGTAGGTTACCCAGTTGTTTTCTCCTTGATATCATATTCTACTTAAGAATTTCTCTGTTCTTGTGTGGACGTGTCCCAGTAATATTATTTTTAGTTATTCCATTTTTTTCTCCCAAATTGGCTTTTGATGATCTGAAAGAGATATGGAACTAAAGAGTTGTCTAATTTTGAAGAGAGAGAGAGAGAGAGAGAGAGAGAGAGAGTAGTAGACATGGGGGAGTTTATGATGGCAAAATGAAGATCTCTCTCTTCCCAGAAATCGTGATTATTGATTGCTGTTTACAATCCAGTGTATTTTTGTTTGCTTTTAAAAAAATGAGAACTTTTTAGACGTACTGTAAAGATTAAAGTATCTTTTTTAAAGGGTAAGTGAGACATTCCTGACACTTCTGCTTACTTTCCCATTAGATATAAACTGAGTGGCTGAGGGCCAAACTAGATGCTGCATGGCAGATATATGTAATTGCCTCCTGGTATTTTTTTTCTTCTTTTTCTTTTTAATGGAAAACAGCTGTAGGAAATTGTTCATTTGACCTGAGGAGTGATGGTGAGGAGGGAATTGTAAACCAAATTTTGGAGAGAACCATTTTTGTGCTCAGTTGCCTCCCAACTTTTTAAACTGTTTTGCGTTCAGACAAGTTGCACCAGTACCTCTATTGATCTTGAATTTTGTTGATCTAGCCCAAAACTGTATTAGCATTTTTATCTTATATCACACTGTTGACTCATTTTATCTTGCTGTCTTTTGAAACCATTCCATGTTTTTCAATAATATTGTTGTCAAGCTAGGTTAGCAATCATCCTGTATTTGGCCATCTCACTGCCTAAGTAGAAAATATTACATGCATTGCTGTCAAATTTAATTCCATTTGGGTCAGGTGCTCCATCCTGTCACAATCATCTTGAATCCTATTTCTGCCATCCAAAAATTAATTGTCCTTCCCAGTTTATGGTCATTGCAAATTTGCTGAGTGTTTTCTCAGTTCCTTTATGCAAGTAATTTGTAAAGATACTGTGAGGTTCCCATCCTACAAATAACTCTGAGGTGACCATTTGACATTTTGATCCAGGTGGATCAGCCATCGATGGAATCTTGGGGAACAATTCCACACCCAGCTGCAAAAATACCCAGATTTGTCTAGCCCACATTTTATCAGTTTATGTAAAATATTATCATGGAAGACCCTGTATGAAAGTCTTGCTAAAATCTAGCTATACTATGTGAACAGCATTCCTCTGATCTGCAAAGCTGGTAACTCACTTATAAGTCTAGAAATCTTAGTCAAAACATTGGCCTAATAAACCAGAGGAGATAAGCTTAGTTTTACACAATTGGTTATTGGGAAACCTGTGCTGGCTCTTCATAGAATAATTAGGGATTACTGCAAGATTTCTTCAGTCCAAAGGCCTTTAAGTCTTTTCAAAGGCTAAGACAGCTATCTTTGTCTCAGAGCTCCAGAAACATTGTCCATGGAAAGATCAGGAAATACAGCTCCAAGGTTACATTATTATTATTATTATTATTATTGCTGCTGCTGCTGCTGCTGCTGCGTGTGATTTTCTTCTAGCACCTGGTTGTTTTTTTCGATTTTAGAAACCTACCCTTACGTTTCTCTTTAGCTTTTCTGTCTGTCCATCCTCCAAGATATCAGGGTATACATAGATCTGCATCCCAAACAAACACTGATTGTATACTCTCAACTACCCTGAAAAGGAGATACAGTATGACAAAGATAATACAGTGGGCCCTTCCCATCCTTTGGAGTTCACTTGTGGGCTCCTAGTGGATGGGGGGGAAATGCGGGGGCTCAAGTCCCATATTATCCAATGGACAGCAACATGTGCACATCCACATGTATATGCCACCATTGGATAATGTGGGGAGTCGCAATCCACTGATATTCAAATCTGCAGATGGGAAGCCCACCTGTATCAAGGGCCCACTGTATTGCACAAGATCACTAGTAAGCACTCCAGCCTATCAGTTCAGAGATTCAGTGGCTACTTATTTGAATATTTCATTGACAATACCTAATTCATTTGGAAGACTATCACACATATTTGGTGAGTTTGGCTCACTAGATAGTGCACTGTTATCATTGTATATATTCTCAGAGTAAAAAACATATGGGGGTTCCAAGTATACTATGTATACTCAACTGCAAGTTAGACTCATCTTATTTATTTATTAATATATAAATACAAACATCATACATACCATATATAACACATATATAAACATCCACTAATAAACATATACTTACTTACATCCTAAATTTTTTCTTTTTCTGCTATCTGCTTCTCAATATTTAAATTCCATGTAATCTTTAATCTCTTAACATCTATATAAATCTTTTAATTACATATTTGACATATACCATATAACATTCATTCTAATTATTATTTCTAAAAAGAGAGTATCTTCAAGTGATATAACTTGAAAAATTTCTTACTAAACTGTGATTATCTTTACATTACTCATTTTGATCCGAATAAGTCTTCCTCAGTTATGTCCTGGATTATACAGTCACCATATTCACCATAAGTCAGCCTCATCTATGAGTCTAGGACATGTATGAGTCTAGGTTTTGATATGACCCATGGATAAATTGAGGGTAAAACTTCAGGTCACCTAACAGCATCTAAAGGATAGAGTAACAGAAAACAATGCCAAATAACTTTAAAAATTCCAGCAGGCATATCTGTTTGTGTTCACCCTAAAGCTTGGATGAACGAGAGCTGGGGGGGGGGAGTGGGGAGTGCTTCCAGGACAGATTTCATTCTTGCCTTTCACCAGGCAATGGTTCCTTTTTAAAATAAGAGTTAAAGTACAGTACTTTCATTGACCCAACCCTTGGATAAGTCAATTAAAGTTTTGGGGTCAGTTTTTTTCCTACAATTTCTATATTTATGCATGAGCATATACATTATATTTGGTAGGTTTTTCTTTACTTTTTGGCTTCATGAGGATAAGGCAAATTACAAATAATAAGTCATTTGTAATGTGTGATTCAGTAGTAATATTTCTGTTGTGATCGATAAATAGATGTGTGCATTTATTTATTTTTTTGCAGCATGAGAGATGTATGATTTTCAGGTGTGTAAAACAGTCACTTCAAAGAATGCTTACTTTCTTGATTTACTGAGCTGTTTATCAGGCACACAGAATGTTTCGGGCTTGCATGTCATTAAACTGAAGCACTGTAAAAAGATTACTCAAATGCCCAGTGCAGATAATGTTGTTCTTCAGACCTCTAAAGGAAAAAATGGAAAAGATTATGTAACTTATCTGTCTACTATTAAAATATTTCAAGCTAATAGTAAGGCATATATAAGGAATCCTCCATAGACCAGAGATTTAATAAGGCTGAGCATGTGTTGTATGGGAATAACATTCCAAACATAGTAAAGTCCCAAAGCAAATTTACCCCTGTATCTATGCAGCTGAAAATTAATTACTTTAAAGTTATTTGCAGTTTTATCAAAAGATCCCCTGACCTTAGTTGGCAATCCAAGGTTAAACTTAAATGGTTAACTTGAATAATATTAAGGCACAAAGCAGTGTGTATGTTTTGCTAGTAAATTACATTGGGGCATAGTGTCATTTTCAAAAGTTTTATCTTGGAATTTCTATGGGCTCACTGCCAATTAACATAATGGGCTTTTGACTTTGCCATGCCACTTTAGAGAAATTATGAAAATTACTTTGTCAAATTATATTTTCTTTAATATTAGTTGATTAACTTTTTCCTCATGCTTCTTGAATAATTATAAAGCAAATACAGTCAGTCTTCCATATCCACAGATTCTATATCCACAGATTCAAACATTCATGGGTTGAAACTATTCAAAGGAAATATACATTCCAAAAAGCAAACTTTAATTAATAATTTTATATTTTACTGTGTCCTTGTATTTAATGAAACTTGAGTATCCAGATTTTGGTATCCATGGGGATTCAGCAACCAAACTCCAGCAGATACCAAGGGCCCACTGGTATCACTGCAGTCATTAATGCAATCTAAAGACGTAAGTATTGTGTGTCAGCCCTTACTAAGTTTTACAAGAGTAAAACTGAAGCGGGCTCACAGTCAGGTACCACACACAAATACATCTGTATATATGAATATGCATATCCTTACTCTGTAAATTCCATGGTTTGACCCAACACCAGTATCTTAATCAAAAAATTAACTAACATTAACATAACTTATTAAATGATTTCTGGTATTTTGTTCTCTAATAATGAAATACAGTAGACACTAAATCTCTTACTCGCAATTTGTTCCCCAGAATATTTTTGTAATAGTAGGGTAGAAAATAGATTTATGAATAGAAGTGAAATACTGACTGATAAGGGTGGTGGTATTCATGACCATACTATTAAGAAATTATATATCAAGATGAAACTGGAGGTGGCATTGTACTATTGTGAGTTTAATGGTCATACGTGTACTCTCTAAATCTCCAGTGATATGTGTGGCATGACACAATGAGACAGAGCTGAAGAAAAGTTCTAAAGAGGTCAGGGGGGAAAGTAGCATTAAAAAGAGTTTAACTGTTATCACAATTGCCTACCTGGTACTGTACATTCTTCTTTTCAAGATTCAGCTGTAGGTTCATTAGTATAGATGAGTCAGTTGAGTCCTTCATTAATATTCTGCCTTCTTACCATTTCATATGTATCACTCAACCTTTCAGTTCTTCCAGATATAGGCTCCTGATTGTGTATGTTTGTTTAAGAGCTATCAAAGCCCATGCAATTGAATTTCAATACCTAGTCCTTTTGGAAGTCAAAGAAATACACTAATCGCCTTTCATGGATGAGCTGTTCTCTTAATCCTCGGAAATTGCTCTGAATTCTTGTATTTCTATATTGTTGGTGGGTTTCATAGTAAATCCATTTTCCTGTGTAAAATAGATGGTATGAAAAGCTAATAACTGATTCTAATCGGGTATGGATAAGTTGCTACATTCAGAATGTCATGCAGCAATATTCTTAGGTTAATAAGTCTTCAGTTTTCATCAGACAGCTTGGCTTCAGCTCTTTATAGCTTCCTTTGCTATTAGTATCCTTGCACAGATGGCATGTGCATAAAAACACCATTGTTCATTATGAATAATTCCTAAATGCATGGTTTGAAAGCTAATTGAGAATGCTTGGGAAACCACAAAAAAGAAGAAGATTATTGTGGGGTACCAGAGTACCCATTTCAAAAGGTACAGAACCTGAATTTGCCATTAATATTTGAATGCTTTGTTTGTTTTTCGCATATTATAGAACATATTATGGAATGCTAAGGATTTTTAAAAATGTAACGTTTGTTTAATGAGTGAGCTATTACTAGAACTTACCTCGTAAAATATTATTTAATATAACAATGTAAATTCAGTAGTTAAAAGTTCCTGTAGATGCATATATATGTTGCTAGAGATCAATCGCTATGTATTATGGTCCAGTACAAATTATACTAAGTAGAGCCTTATATAGAACTTTGATACAAGATGCAAGATTTGATATTAAAGAGCTGTTTATACTGAAAGTAAATCATATTTAATAAACATGACTGAACAGTGGTTTCCTTAAAATTATCTAGGTGTATTGCTTAAATCCTGTTCAATGTCAGTGGAGTGGAGTGGACGTTTATGCATAGAATCATACATTCCAATAGATATTTTGGTGACAGATTGGTGTCATAAACTGTGGCCATGTGTTTGTCCAGTCTTTAAGCTGGCTCATTGCTCTGTAGGCAAATGGGAAACTGCTTCAATGGGTGGAGATACTGGATACCTTTTTGTCCAAGTGTATAAAAAGAATTAACAGCTGGTGTCATTCAGAATTATAAAAGCATAACATGCCAGTGTGGTGTAGTGGTTTCATTGCTGGTTTGGACTTGGGAGACCACAGTTCAAATCCCTAGTCAGTCATGGAAACCCAGTGGGTGAATCAGCAAGAGAAAGTGGCAAACCACCTCTGAAGAAATCTTGCCCCTAAAAACCCTATAAATTGGAGCTCTCTTTGAAGGTTCTATAAATTGGAGTTCACTTTGGACCTTATCACACTGGGTTTTTTGAGCTCAGAACTAGGGTCAGTGCGAATTGAGTGATGCGGATTCACGTTAGAACGTTCATGTATTTTCACACCTGGTTGCTTTCAATGGGAGCCCCTTGTGTTCTCCTTCCGTGAGGCTTCCGAACTGAATCCTTCCTGGCTCCTCATTTTGGCGAGTGCGCGTAATAAGTGGATTGACGGGATTCGCATTGATGGTCAGTTCGAACTCACTGCAGATTGGTCTGGTGTGGAATTCCAATCTGCCCGTGCTCCTGAACACCATCGCAAGACCCTTGGCTTGCAAATCTCCCATGATGCCCTGCTGCAATTTCCCCCATTTCCTTCCGGTTTCAGGGCAACCGGGGCTCCATTGGAGCTCTGTCTCTGCTTCCCTCTCCTTCCTCGCTGCAACTTCTTGCGGAGCAGCCTGCCCAGCGAGCGCTCTCTCTCTCCCTCCCTCCCTCCCTCTCTCTCTCTTGCACACACACACATCCCCAAAGGGATCGTCCATGTCAGAGCCCCCATCCATTTCATCCTCATCTACATCTATCCTTGTGACAAAGCGCTCTGTTTTCTCACCAAACTACAAATCTTTGTTGGTGGTGGTAGTGATGTGTGCATCTATGTGTGTCCCTTTGTAGCAGTTGCCTTCTCTTAGGTTGCATCCACACTGGGGAAATCATCCAGTTTAACTGCAGTTTAACTATCCTGGCTCACTGCTATGGAATTCTGGGAACTGCAGTGTCCTGAGACATTGAGCCTTCTCTGCCAGAGAGCTCTGGTGCCTCAGCAAACTAATAACTTTAATAATAATAATAATAATAATAATAATAATAATAATAATAATAATAATAATTATTATTATTATTATTATTATTATTATTATTTTAAAATAATAAATCATTATTGTTATTTTAAAAATAAAGTATTATTATTATGGGAGTTGGAGTTTGTTGTGGGGTCCTTGGCTCAAGGCTATGGAATTCTAGGAGTTCCATCTCTCCCTCCAGCCTCATGTTTCTTTCCCTTCACATCTGTCATCTGGATTGAAATCTACCTTCCATCCCTTTCCAGTTTCATGTGAATGCTAGCCTCTGCATCTGCACTGGGGAAATAATCCGGTTTGACTTCACTTTAACTGTCCTGGCTCAGTGCTATGGAATTCTGGGAACTGTAGTGTCCTAAGACATTGAGCCTTCTCTGCCAGAGAGCGCTAGTGCCTCAGCAAACTAATAACTTAAATTATTATTAAGGAGGCTGGAGGGAGATGGAGAACTGAGGTGTACCTACTGTGACTTCTCAGATTCCATTCCTTTTGTGAAGAGATTATTTATACCACCAAGTGGCATAGTTGAGATTCCTAGAATATAAAGCACTTCACATTTAATGTACTATAATGTTTATAAAAGGGGTCTTCTTAATAACGCAGACATTTGTGGTGGCATCTGCAGAGTGACAAATTGAACTATAAATTGGACATTTTTCTCCAGTATTAGATATTTCCTCTTTCTTATTCAGATTCCAAGTGGAATTTATGATAGAATACCGGAAATGCAGTGTGTCTGTATGGGAAGAAAACCTCTGAGTCTACAAGGGGAACTTGTAGCACCTTTGAGACAAAGTGTGTAAAAGAAGTTATAACATAAGCTTCCATAGGCTTTGTCTATGCTTTCAATCATCATATTTCTAGTGCAGTGTTGTAATATAAAAAATTGTTGAAGAGCATGAAGGTCAATAATATTCAAGCCATTAATGATATTGTGTTACAGTGACTGTCAAGCAATTTATGAGATAATCTGAAAAGACATTTTTTCTTAGCTAGACTGCACATGTTCCATCATAGTCTTAGACTTATTTGGCTCCAGAAAATGTAAGAAAATCTGTTAAAATTTCTTTTATTTCAGTACTGAGTTTATTCCATATCCTAATTTCATCTAAAAATTATATGTATAAGTACAAAATAAATTCGACAATGTCATTGGATGTTGAAAGATGTTATGAATTGTCTTTCTGGAACCACCCTGCCATTTTATTTTGTGTATCAGAGGATATAAAGAAGTAACTTTGGTGAAAACTTTTCTGAGGAAAGAGATGAATCTGCTTTTTAAGCAAATGCCTTATTTATTGTGGAACAGTCAACAAACTAAATGTGCAACACCATGGACATTTCTGAAAAAGACTTAATCTGGTTTGAATATATCAGAATTAATTAATTCCCAGATGACCTTTGTTCTGCCCTTCTGTATGGTCACCTGTGAGGGTTATTCCTCAGAATCAACATGGGAACCTTGATAAGGAAGTCATATTAGGACATCATTAATAACCTTCTGGACCTCTGAATCAAGTTATAATTTCAATATGTTTAATCAGTTTATATTCCTATTTTGAATCACACTTATATTTATCTGTTGGGATTCCTCTTTTTTTCACCCTTCCTTTGGATTTGTTGTCATTTGCTGCATTGATTTGGGTTATGATAATTTTTGTGGCAGGTGTTTTAAAATGTATGTTCTTGCTTCCTATTTACACATTGATTGCACAACAGTCCCTTCAGTCAGAGGTCCGAAATTTGTTTCTTTTTAGGTTGTGAGGGTCTTTGGGTAGTTAGAAATTATGTAGGTTGCTCAGTTTTCAACTGCATGCCTATGGCGTGAAACCCTTGCCAATCCCAATTGAAACAATAGAATCATAGAGCCCATACAGTCACGCCAAATAATGCTACTTTGAGACACTTTGGGGGTTGCTGTTTAAATGATGCATGTGTCCTAAAGGTCTGGAAGCGCGCCAAAGCCATGCTCCAGTCTAAGAACTGGAGCACAGCTTTGGCACAGCTTCTGGCCTCTTAAAATGGGGTGTCGTTTAAACAGCAACCTCCAAAGTGACCCGAAGCAGCTTTATTTTGGCTGTCTGTATGGGCCCACTGAGTTGAAATGATCCCCAAAAGTCATCTAATCCAACGGCCCAGTAGTACGAAACACCACTGTTAAAGCTTCCTTAACAGTTAGCGCACCCCTCTTTAGTAAGGAATTCCACTGCCTTCCATGGAAAGCCATTTTAATGTTTGGATCTTACATCAGGAAGTTCTTCCTAATGCTTACTTGAAATCTGTATCTCATAATTGAATCCAAGACCTATCCTCTGGGATACCAGAAAACAGACCAAAAGTGGGAGAAAAAAAAATCAACTGATAGGTGTACTATATATCATTAAGTACCACTGTAAATAAATATAGAATGGTACAACAATGCTAAATCAATATATGTGCAAAATTGAACAGTTATAATAAATGAATGATGCAATTAATATATGAAAACAATAATACTGTAAATGAAAAGTCCAACCAAAAAACTTGCAAGGATATAAGGTGCTGCAGAGAAAAAAATTTCAGCTCAATACCACGCCCAGCAATGCTGATAGTGCTTGGAGAACCAAAATAAATCACCTTGGCCCCTACAGACTGCCAAATAAAGCTGCTTGGGTCACTTTGGAGGTATGCTGTTTAAATGTTGCATGCGTCCTAAGAGTCCGACGTGCTGCGCCAAAGCCATGATCCAATCCTAAGACTGGAACACAGCTTTGGCGCACCTTCCGGCTCTTAGGACGCATGCAACATTTAAACAGCATACCTCCAAAGTGACCCAAAGCAGCTTTATTTTGGCAGTCTGTATGGGGCCCATGCAAGATTTTGCTATGCTGGTGTTTCAAAAGCTGTAGGTAATCAGAGTGGTAGTATCAAAACATATACATAATTGAAGTTATGTTAGCATAAATATAAGTAGCATTGTTATCCCTGGTAGCAGACGTCTACCTCCAGAATTTGTGGTCGTTTCCACGTCAATGTCTTCCTCAGTAAAGGTATATTGTGTCAATTCCAGATTATGTTCAAGAAGATATGGTTACAAATAGCTATCCCATGCTTGGAAATTAATACACATTAACAAAATCTGCAATATTGGCAAAGCAAAACCCACAATTGTATTATTCCTTGCACATATAAACAATTTACCCATATTTTAGGCCATATTCAGCTTACAAGTGATTAAAATTCATGATTGCAGACTAATAGTAACTGGTAGTGTAATATACACTTATTGCTAAATATCCTGCAAGGTGGCTAGTTCATACATTCGATTTTTGAAGGAACATGAATATTGTAAGAAAACTGAATCTGCCAACATGTAAGATGTAGAACAGGCTGAATTGCATTATAACTTCCATTACATGTACAAAAGGGATATAGCGAACAGTAATGTGGAAAACAACACCAGTGTACAATTGATATGATGATAAAGATACGACTCATAAACAAACATAATTATATTGGTATCATATATTATATGTACTAGCCTCTAAAGCCAAACAGTGTAACAATGTCCCCTATTATAACTAAGTGATACCTTATTATTATGAAAAAACAGATAAGTCAAGACGTTAATTCAAACCCCAAGGTTTACTTGGCTAATTTGTGAATCTAAAATGCCTCCCTTTGCACAAGTTTATTATTTTTCAACCTCTCTTTTCCATTTATAAATGCAACATCCTCAACCTTTATAGGGCTTGATTTCCAGGCCTTTTACCAGTTTGGCACCCTCCTATGGACATATTCCAGCTTGTGATAATCTTCTTAAGCTGTGGTGCCCAGAACTTGACATAGTACTGCAGTCTGAAATCTGACCAAAGCATAACAGCGTGGTATTATTCAAAGATATAATAATAATAATAATAATAATATAATAATATATAATAATTTTATTTGTACACCGTTTTTCCATAGATCAAAACGGTTTACCAGACTATAAAACTATGCAAACATTCATAAAAAATAGATAAAACAAGTAATACAATTATATAAAACAATCTTCACAGGGTAAGGCAGAGAATCGATGGCATCAAGAGCGCTCAACTTCTTTCCTCAGGGGGTAAGGCTTGGCAAAAAAGAAAGGTTTTAAGCCTCTTTAAATGTTTCTAGGGGGGTCATGAGCGGAGCTCCTCGGGGAGACTGTTCCCAAATCCGTGGGGCCGCCACTGAAAGGCCTTCTGGGATGTGGAGACATTTGGAAGATGGGAATTTCCAACGATTCTTCCCGGATGGTTCTGAGTGTGGGGGCGGATTGTTGGGGAGATGCGGTCCCTCAAGTAACTCGGGCCCAAACCATGTAGGGCTTTATAGGGAATAACACAACACCTTGTATTGCGCTCGAAAGCGAATGGGCAGCAGTGAAGATTTTTCAGAAAGGTGTTATGTGGTCAACCCTGGATGCGCCGGTGACCAGTCTGGCTGCCATGTTTTGTACTAACTGAAGCTTCCGGGCTTGGTACAAGGGTAGCCCCATGTAGAGTGCATTACAGAATCTAAACGCGAGGTTACCAGAGCATGTACCGCGGTTCAGGTCCCTTCGGATATAACTGATTAATCTGTAGTAGTATATGTAGAGAGATCTTATAATACATTTGACACTAATTGAAAGAAAGAAGTGGGCAGTGTGAGCTTTTGTAGAACTACAGTGTATTTTCTCAGACGTGTGACTTCTCTTGGTCAGGACACTGGACTTGATGCATCTAGAACTGCAGTGTTTTGTTTGTTTTTTAATTCTGAATCACACTTTTATCTCATGTTAAGCTTGGATATACCAAGATCATATTTCCCTGTAACATGTATTGTTGTCAAGTAAGTATCAACACATCCTGCATTTGATTTTGATTTTTCCTGCTGCATAGTACTGCCCTACATTTATCCCACAATGAAAATAAATTGCATTAGTTTTTGGCCAAGTTCTCCAGTCTGTTAAAATCATACTGAATCCTCAACATAACCCTTTAAAGATATTAGCTTTCCCTCCCATTTTGGTGTCATCTGATGATTTGATAGCATCTTTTCTATTCCTTCAACCAGGTAATTTACAAAGATATTGAACAATAGTTGGCCTAGGACAGAACCAAGCAACAGCGTTCAGGAGATGAGGGAATCACTGGTAGCACGACAGTCCATCAAACAGCTTCAAATTGCCAGAGTAGTGTTATCTAGCACACATTTTACCAGCAGTCTGTAAGGATTTCTGCTTTACTGTAATCATGATGCATGGCATCCCCTGATCGCCAAGCTTGTAACTGTTTTTTAAAAAAGAAAATATCATTTTTGAGAAATCCATGATAGCTATTAGCATCACAATCTTCTTTCCTAAGTCTTACAGACCAACTATTTAATATCTGTTCTAGCAGCTTCCTGGTTTTATTCTCAACCTGACTATTTGTTATAGAACCTGAGGCATTTTCTACTCCCCCCCACCCCTTTTTTTTTTCTTCTCTTTTTTTAATATGGAGGCATGTCTCCACCTCTGGTAGTACAGACCAGTCGATTATAGGAATTTTTAAAGTGTTGACTTAGACATCATTGGTTCAGCATTTCTACACTTTTTAGGATACTCAATAGGATTTAGGTTGAGGTCTGTTTTTTTGATGGGGAAATAAATAAAGTTACAAATAATTATAAAGTATAGTTGAAATTACTAACAAGTAATTGATGAACTTTAAACAAGTAACTGCTTGTCCTTGAGATGATCAACCCATCAGAGGTGGGCTGTACCTGCACTGCAGAAATAATCCAATTCACATTTAATCGTGCCATGGCTCAATATCTCAGAGACCTCCGCCTCCCCCTTCCCCTACCCTAGCTCCATCCCACTCGGACAACTTGTTGCCGCTCTCAAAATCAAGGCTTGCAGCTTCTCCTTGTTGTTACCTCCCAGAGGCTTTCTCTGTTGTGCCCCCCCCGGCTCTGGAACGACCTGCCGGACGAGATCTGTCAATTAACATCTTTGGACAGCTTCGAAAGGCTGTCAAGATGGATCTCTTCAGGCAGGCCTTCCCAGACTGAAATATCCCGGCCTCAGGATCTCCCCCCCCCCCCCCCCCAGTAATGTCTCCAAAGCCCCCTTTTTTCTTTCTGAACTGAAGTTGCAGTGTGTTTGTTGGTTGGTATTATTTTGTTTAATTTATTGATATTTAACTAGTTATTGTGGTTTTAAATTAGATATGTTGTTAATAACTTTTTAAGGGGGGAGGGAAGTATATTGTTTTTATGCTGTATGTTTGTTTTTAATGTTGTAACCACTCGAATTGGTTCGCCACAGGGCAGTATATTAAATAAAATTATTATTATTATTATTATTATTATATGGAATTCTGGGAACTGTAGTTGGTTGTGATTCTCCAGAGCTCAACTACCAGCTCCCAGAATTCCATAGCATTGAACATGGCAGTTAAAGTGGTGTGAAACTGGATTATTTCTGCAGTGCAGATGTAGCCCTAGATTCGAAGAGGTTTAACTGTTCTTACTGCTGTCCTGCCTCCAGTTCGGGTTCAGTGTTTGCTTTTGTATGCATTGTATCCTTTGTGCTTGTTTTAAACATTTTGGAAAGCTTTTCAGCAGGAGGGTATATTATAAACTATGTAGATATTGTGGATTTGTGGCATTAATAATCTGAAAATGCTTCTGAGAATACTCATGCAGATATTCTGAATAATTGATATTGATAATATATGCATGAATCATTATACAGTGCACCCTTGTTATACGCTGGGGTTTGATTCCAAAGTCCCCCGTGGATGCAAGTCTCATTAAATATAATGACATACCAAAATGGTGTCCCTTATAAAAAAATGGAAAATCAAGGTTTGAAGTTTGAAATTTATACTTTTTTTGAACATTTTAAACCGTGGATGCTTGAATCTGTGTGTATAAAAAATCAGTGTAATAGACAGGGCCAACTGTACTCAAATGTTACCGAATTGATTAACTAGCTATTCTTACATCTTTTAAAAGCTATCATTGATTCAAAGAAAACACTATAGAAATACAAAGAAAATACAGTTTATTCAAGAAATTTCTTCAGCAATTTCCCTTATAATTTCCTTTATCTTCCTTTGTAATTCTTTAAACTGTACTGGATGAGTCTTACTGAAAGGAAGCAAATGGAAGCTCTTTAGTGGGCTGTATTCACTCTTTCTGTCAAGCAGTAGTGTAACCTTATGTTATGGTACAAGGGTTTAGTTTATCTGCTGAGCTGTTTTAAGAGAGGCTTCATTAGCCAAATTCACAGAATTTTAATATAGAGAACATTTTTTTTCTTTCTTTTTTCAAATATGTATTTTGGTTGCCCAAATCTTTCAAAAGATAGGGAAATGTACTTCAGGCTATTGCCATTAAAAACAATAAAAATATTTATCACTCCCCTTCCAGCATTGTGGCTCTTCTTGGAGTGTCACTTCACTTAGTTACTATCCTACTGGTTGGATAACCATACAATTAGTACTGGAATCCTAAAAGATTGCACCTTGTTTCATTGATGTGCTGAACCATATCTCTGACACAGCGAAAAAGTGTTGGTGTGTCTCAGTTTTATTTTAGGTTTCCAGACAAGATTAAGGCTAAATCCAGCCATTGGTCCTGACTAAAACAGACCCATAGGATCACTATATAGTGCCATTGACTGAATGGGTCTATACTAAATGGAGCTAATAATTGAATTTTTGCCTATGTATATACACAAATCGTTAGTCTCAGTGAATTGGTGGTGTGTGTGTGTAGATAAAGACATTGAAATCTGATGCCAGTCTCAACTAGAGGAATTGTGTTGCTGCTATTGTTGTTGTGTGACTTCAAGTTGTTTCCAATTATAATATAATAATAAATTTTATTTATAGACCGCTATTCCGCCATGATCATAGCGGTGTACAGTAAAATTGCAATACAATACAAAAAAATTGCTAGGGCCTCTCTCCCCTCAAGATGGTGGTTGGAGGAGGGCTCTTTTGTCTTCCAGGCCAGGCCTCTCTCTCCCTCAAGATGGTGGTTGGAGGAGGGCTCTTTGTCTTCCAGGCCAGGCCTCTCTCCCCCTCAGTATGTGGTTGGAGGAGGGCTCTTTGTCTTCCAGCCTGGCCTCTCTCCCCTCACGATGGTGGTTGGAGGAGGGCTCTTTGTCTTCCAGGCCAGGCCTCTCTCCCCCTCAAGATGGTGGTTGGAGGGGGCTCTTTGTCTTCCAGGCCAGGCCTCTCTCTCCCTCAAGATGGTGGTTGGAGGGGGCTCTTTGTCTTCCAGGCCAGGCCTCTCTCTCCCTCAAGTGGTGGTTGGAGGAGGGCTCTTCTTTCCCAGGCCAGGCCTCTCTTCCCTCAAGATGGTGGTTGGAGGAGGGCTCTTTGTCTTCCAGGCCAGCTCTCTTCCCTCAGATGGTGGTTGGAGGAGGGCTCTTGTCTTCCAGGCCAGGCCTCTCTCCCCCTCAAGATGGTGGTTGGAGGAGGGCTCTTTGTTTCCAGGCCAGGCCTCTCTCTCCCTAAGATGGTGGTTGGAGGAGGCTCTCTTTGTCTTCCAAGCCAGGCCTCTCTCTCCATCAAGTGGTGGTTGGAGGAGGGCTCTTTGTTTCCAGGCCAGACCTCTCTCCCCCTCAAGATGGTGGTTGGAGGGGGCTCTTTGTCTTCCAGGCCTGGCCTCTCTCCCCTCAAGATGTGTGTTGAGGAGGGCTCGTGGTCTTTCCAGGCTGGCCTCTCTCCCTCAAGATGGTGGTTGAGGAGGGCTCTTTGTCTTTCCAGGCCTGGGCATCTCTCCCCCTCAAGATGGTGGTTGGAGGGGGGGCTCTTGTTCTTTCCAGGCCTGGCCTCTCTCCCCCTCAAGATGGTGGTTGGGGAGGGCTCTTTGTCTTCCAGGCCGGCCTTCTCTCCCTCAAGATGGTGTTGGAGGAGGGCTCTTTGTCTTCCGCCCTGGCCTCTCTCCCCCTCAAGAGGTGTGGTTTGAGGAGGGCTCTTTGTCTTCCAGCCTGGCCTCTCTCCCCCCAAGATGGTTGTTGAGGAGGGCTCTTTGTTTCCAGGCCAGGCCTCTTCCCCCTCAAGATGGTGGTTGGAGGAGGGCTCTTTGTCTTCCAGGCCAGGCCTCTCTCCCCTCAATGATGGTGGTTGGAGGAGGGCTCTTTGTCTTCCAGGCCAGGCCTCTCTCCCCCTCAAGATGGTGGTTGGAGGAGGGCTCTTTGTCTTCCAGGCCTGGCCTCTCCTCCCCTCAAGATGGTGGTTGGAGGAGGGCTCTTTGTCTTCACCGGCCTGGCCCTCTCCCCCTCAAGATGGTGGTTGGAGGAGGGCTCTTTGTCTTCCAGGCCTGGCCTCTCTCCCCCTCAAATGGTGGTTGGAGGAGGGCTCTTTGTTTTCCAGGCCTGGCCTCTCTCCCCCTCAGATGGTGGTTGGAGGAGGGCTCTTTGTCTTCCAAGGCCTGGCCTCTCTCCCCCTCAGATGGTGGTTGGAGGAGGGCTCTTTGTCTTCCAGGCTGCGCCTCTCTCCCCCTCAAGATGGTGGTTGAGGAGGGCTCTTTGTCTTCCAGGCCTGGCCTCTCTCCCCTCAAG
This sequence comes from Sceloporus undulatus, assembly GCF_019175285.1. NCBI lineage: Eukaryota > Metazoa > Chordata > Lepidosauria > Squamata > Phrynosomatidae > Sceloporus > Sceloporus undulatus. The sequence continues at coordinate 268,476,673 of NC_056523.1, forward strand.
ATTGTGGTTGGAGGAGGGTCTTTGTCTTCCAGGCCTGGCCTTCTCCCCCTCAAGATGGTGGTGGAGGAGGCTCTTGTCTTCCAGGCCATAATGATAATGACCCTGAAGTGAACCTATCATGGTGTTTCTTGGTTGGATTTGTTCGAGGAGGTTTCTTTTGCCTTCCTCTGAGTCTTGGGTATGTAGCTTGCCCCCTTTGGGTTTCCATGACCATGTGAGATTCAACCCTTGAATTCAGGGTTGTGTCCAGTTGTCAAATTATTACACCGCTGCTGCTGTCCCACTAGAACAGATCCATTGAAATGGTTGGATGTACTTTACTGTGACTGATATGTCTCATTTTTCATTGATATGTGCTAGTTGGGATATTAATGTTGGATTTGTTCTTTTTTCCTTGATGTCCTAAGGAAGACAGAGAATGTTTTAATAGGAGCATAAGGGGCTGGGCAGATTACTGGTGGAGTATCCAGAGTCTTGAAATGTCCCTGAAGCTATAATTAGTACACCCACAAGAAATATATTAGGGTTTGCTCATTTTCACTAAACCTATTTCATAACTGCTAAGAGGTCTTTATGCTACTTCTTCAATCTCTATAGTAGACACTGTAGTAACACTCAAGTGACATATTTTCATATGTTTTTATTTTTATTTTTATTCTCTTCTCCCTAAATTTTAATATAATTGTTCTGTGTAGGGGAACATATAATTTGATGATAAAGGTTTTTTGACAGTCCTTATCCTCATGTAAGCATCTGACAGTTCTGTAACTTCTAATCTGTAAATATTGCCTCTGCTTTTTGGATAATGTTCTTGTTCTTTTTCAGCTGTACATATGGTACATTTTCTAGTAGAAAATTTTCTACTAGAAAATCATTTTCCTAATGAGATGACAGCTGTAAAATTATTGCTATCATCCTTTTTTGGTGAAATTTCTTTCAGTGGTACAGGTTCTTATATTTTATTTTTGTTTGTCGTAAACTTTTTCCTTCAATGAATTACAATTAAAATGGGGGAACACAGACTGGGGGAAACCATTATTATGTACTGAAAATTAGCCCATTTCCATATAATACAGTAAATGTTAATATATTATATTAGACATTTCTTCTGAACTGCTAGTGCCTTTTCTTTTTAGTTAATATCTGTTCTGACATTTTATGCTTTATTAGAGAAAACAATTGACCTAGATAAGCTGTAAGCTTTTTGGCCAGAGAGCAAACCGCTGACATTTCACCAGTGCTAAACTGTTTGTGATATTTGGTATAACTTTGGTTTTCATGCTGCTGCATTTCATATACTGATGCTTCTCAGGATGATAAGTCATTGTTTCAGATTAGAAAATTCATAATGCAATGTATTATTTATAGATGCTGACAAAGATTGTTAATTGTTATCAGTATGCTTACATTTAATATATATGTATCAGTCCAGATGCCCTCCTGGTTGGAATATTTTTTTCCCTTGGCAGGTTGTTTTAGCCTAAAGAGAAACAAAGCAGGAAGCCTTGATAAAACATGTTTCCTTTGCAGTGGCCATATTTCAGGGGATACCTTTAAAGCTGATCATGTATTTATAGTATAGTATTGTATAATCTAGACTTCCTTCTTTTTTCTAATTGTTCTTCTCTTTTAATTTTTAAGTATACTGAAACTCTTGAACAGATGAAAATTGAAATCATGCAATGGATCCTTTTTTATATATAATCAGGCACAATTGCTTTAGTTGAGGCTAAAAATAGTTTAGTAGTACAGTATTACCCCATTACATTTTAGGTGTCAGAAAGATTGCTTTGCTAGCAGTAAGCTATATGGAACCTCAGACTCCATCAATCATGAGCTGCATATTACTATTTGACATGTAGGATTTTCCTTCATTTTGTCTTAACTCCTGTTCACCCATCTGCTATTCTGAGCTGCTAAATAAATAACGTAGTAAAACAGGATGATCCCCTGCTGTTGCATCCTGGATGCACTTGACGGATCTTTACAACTGACTTTTGTTGCTGGGTTCATGAAAACAGTGTCCAGAATTTCTACATGTGCTATTCAGCACTGCCATAATGCTATTTTAACATATAGACATAAGGTACTTCTGGATATCACTCAGATACAGCAGATGATCATAATTTACATAAATAGAGTCAACAGTTTTATTATCTACTCCTATATTAACATTTCCTTGCTTTATATATTTCAGAATACCAGCCTATTCAGATAGTATGGGCAAAAAATGGGTTGCTCTTCAGAAATGATGGGGTCATTTGGAAAAGAAAACCCTGTTGTTCTTAATTGTTTCATTTATGATTTCCCACAACAGTCCAGCTTGTTTGCTTATACCCTAACATACATGTCCACGGTGTGTTTCATTGCTTTATGCTGAATCAGCATATGCAGAACTGGTCTGGCTCTGAGATCATCAGGATCAGCCCGTTCCAAAGAATGGGCTGTGATGTTTTAACAGCTATTTTTTATCTTTTGAAATTGCATTTTATTCTTTTATTGCTTGATTTGTTTTAATACTGTAGTAGTTTAATTCTGTTAAACTATTTTTAAAGATAAAAAATAGTTGTTAAAACATTACAGCCCATTCTTTCAAAACTTCTGTTTTGAAAGCCTGTCTGAATAAAAAGGTTTTAGCCTGCAGACAGAAGGACAAAAAGGAGGCTGTAATTTAAAACAGAAAGTTTTAAAAGAACATCTTGGGGGTGTTGTATTATTTTAAGGTGTATAGTTTTAAGTGCTTTTATCTTTTTTAATGAGATTCTGTTTTTTAACAAATTACCTGTTTTAATATTGTAATAGTTTAATTCTGTTTTAATTGTCAGTTTTGTAAGTTTTTAATTGTACTCTGTTTTTAGATTGATTTGAGTCCCAATTTTGGGGAAATAGGGTAATAATAATAATAATAATAATAATAATAATAATAGATGTTGATCAAAAATACCTGCTACTATGTATATATTATTTGAATGTGAGTAGCATAGTTTGAGTATTGGACTAGGACTCTGAGAGACAAGGATTCAAATTCCTGTTCAGGTGATACCCACTGGATAACCTTGGACAGTTCACTCTCTTTAAACCTAAGAGGAAGGCAATGGTGAATCTTGTCTGAATAAATCTTGACTAAAAAATCGTATGATGGTATCATAATGACTTCATTTTATTCTCTTTTTAAACTCTCTCTCTCTCTCTCACACACACACACACACACCGATCTAGGGTAAAAAATAAAAGAAAGATAAAGCATTGGATTTCATGAATATTTGAACTCTTTTCATGTTGCGCCAGAAACCTCTTTTGTAAGCTGACAGGTCATGAAAAGGGGATTTATTAACTATCTTATAAATGTACTTAGGTTTCAACAATAGTTTGCATCACATAGGTTAAGATTATTCTGTGTTAGTAACTGTTCAGTTTGACTCCCTTCTGGGAATTTTTTCAAGGCAACATAATTTTTAAGCAATTCATTGACCTCCCAACATTACTATATAGAATATAGTATTCTATATTCAATTTGTAAAAATTTTATAATTTATGCCTCTCTGAAATATTATTTTAAAAAAAAACAAAACCAATGTGCTGAAACTGTGGATGTTTAAAACACCCAATTAAAATGTTAATTGTAATATTTTTTCAAATACTTTGGAAAATAATTGTGTGACCTGTGAAATGAAGCTATTAAATTAGTAATAATCTCCTGAAAACCAATTACTTCAGTCACCTGAGAGACTCGCTCTTTCTGAAAGGTATGCCTTCTGTTAACAATAAAATTCACATGACAGTACTAAAAAAAATCAAAAAGAGGAATGACTGTCGGCTCAATCTAATTGTTAGTCCCTACTACTAGCATAAGCCAATTTAATAATTTGGATCATTTGGACCTAGATACGTTTTTATTTAATAAGTCTCATTCAGTAGGTTTACTTGATTTGGGACTATACAACTGCTAAGTACAGTCAGGTGGCCCTTCTTATATACAGATGTTTTATACATGGATTCAAGCATACATGGTTTGAAAATGTTAAAAAAAAGTATAAATTTCAAACATCAAACCTTGATTTTCCATTTTTTTTATAAGGGGCACCATTTTGCTATGTCATTATATTTAATGGGACATGAGCATACACGGAGATTGTTATACATGGGGGATCTTGGAACCAAACCCCAGCGTTTAACAAGGGTCCACTGTATACTGAAATTATTGGCAGATTGTGAAAAGAAGCAAATCCTAATACGTACTGTACTCACATATTCCCCTCTTTTTACAGTGGTTGGCAGTGGAGCCAAGTTGTTGATGTATCCAGAGTTTTCAAAAGAATTTTGGGAAAAAAATCAAATGTTCATATTTGATACTTCTGAGTTAACATTCCCTCCAGAATAGCTGAGATTACACACATTATTTTACACAAGCCATCCTTTGGGAATGAAAAGGTTCAGATAGATCCATTTTCCATGATAAGGATTTAATAACACAACATATAAATGCAAGACAGTATTTTGTGACCAATTAAACAAAGTGTTACTTGTTATTATTAATAATCATATTGAAGCTGTACATCCATTTCTAGATATTATGATCAAGTCCTTTAAATATTAAATTCTAAACAGTAGTATTATTACCTTGCATTCCTAAATACAGTATAGTATGTGTTCATAAAGTTCACATACATCCCATTAAGAAAGAGGTGGTGCAGATGCACTCGTATGCTCTCTCTTTTCCTTGATGTTAGTCTCCTTTTTATATAGCCGTCCGTTTAAAAGGGAGATAGCAGCATAAATTAAGTTCCATTGACAGATACCCTCTGCTTCTGTCTGTCTATTTAGACGCAGCCTCCCTGAAACTTTGTAGCAGAAACTGTCTAGAGCAAATAGATAGCAATCAAATTATCTAAAGGACTAAAGTATATTCTTCAAATAACACAGCTTTTTAAAGAGACACTAAACAATAATGTAGTCCTCTCAACTTGTTCCTTCAACACATCTGGGTCCACAACTTCCATTGTATCTGGCCAGCATAGGACAACAGATTGGGAGAGGCTGCAATAATCTATTATCCACTTAATAAATGTAATACTATGTGTGTGTGTGTGTCCCTTCAAGTCACCTGTTGACTTATGGTGACCCCAAGGACCTCATCGGGTATTGCTCTGGTAAAAGTATAGAACTGCATTTACTGATTAACATAGAACTGCTTTAATTTCAACTCTATCTTACCCCCCTTACTCTCTCCTGGGACTTAGACAAGTCATTTTTGTTTTTAAAAATATTATTTAGATCCTGCAGCCTCTGGAGTTATTCCAGTTGTTTTCTTCAATTGATTGCACTCAGTGCTTCTACATTAGAAAGTGAGGAGTTAATTTCCTTATTGTTTTTCCTTCCTTTCCCTGGATTATTCAATTACATGGATTATTCAATTAAATACTTTCTGAAATGGTTAGCCACCCAATGGAATAACTTTAGCTTCCAGTTTGTTTTGAAGTTGAATATTACATGCGTAAAATTGAAGTAATCATGTTCTTTGAGCCTCGCTTGCATCACAGGATTATTTTGAAGATAAAATTGGTATAGCAGGGATGGCAATATGGTGTCCTAAATAAAGTTTAGTAGCATGAGCTACATAAATTCCATCTATTTGTCCTTGAGGAAATTGAAATGGTTAAAGATTTCCCATACTTTGGCTGAAACATTGATCAGAAAGGAGATTGCAATCAAGAAATAAAACTAAGAATGGGAAGGGCAGTGATGAAAGAGCTATGCAAGATCCTAAAGAATAAGCATACAGTGGGCCCTTGGTATCTGGTGGGGTTTGGTTCCAGGAGCTTCCATGGATACCAAAGTCCATGGATGCTCAAGTCCCATTAAATCTAATGGCATAGTGAAATGGTGTCCCTTACATAAAATGGCAAAACCAGTGTTTGCTTTTTGGAATTTATATATTTTTAAAATATTTTCAAATATTTGAATGGTTGAATCTGTGGTAAAAAAAAAATCAGTGGATATGGAGGGCTGACAACTGAGCACTAATGTTAGAATTGTCCAGTCCATTGTATTCCCCCTCATCATGTACGGATGTGAGATCTGGACAGTGAATTGAGATATGGTAGTGGAGGAGAGTGCTGAGAATACCATGGACAGCCCAAAAGACAAATGTCTTGAAGATGTCTCATACACAGGGTTGCCATGAGTCAGGGTTGACTAGAGGGCAGTTAAAACAACAAACATAGTTAAAAACTGGAATGTTAAAAAAAATACCACAGGATGATGGCCACTGATTAGAATGACTTTAAAAAGAGAGTAGACAAATTAAAAGACTATCAGTGGGTACCAGTCAAGGTCAACTATCTGGTCTTTTCTGAAGCCTCCATATAGATTTACCTGTAGTGTAGCACAGCTGCAATTTCACCATGTTTTTGCCCCTCCTCCCTAGGTTTGGTCATGAAAATGGCTTTTAAACTAAGTTGATTTCTGGCTCATTTGTTGGTTAAAAAGAGAGCCTGGATAAAATATTATATTCCCTCCTTAGCAAAATCACTCCCTATGCCCCCTAGAAGATGTGGGGGATGTTTTAAGCATAAAATAAAATGTGGAATAGAATTTTGCAGGTGGGAAGCATTCCATAGTCCCATGGCAGCAGCCCACCTCTGTGTTAAGAGGAAGGGAGGATAGAGGCACACGTTTGGTTACGTGCACATCATTAGTTATCTGTGAGGATGAGGATATAGAAAGTAAGCCAAATATTGATGTTCAATTACTGCTTCTTAATGTACAGTTAGAATATTGAAAATCTTTGTGGAAACCATTTTTGCTAATGTTGTCTAAGAGGGAGAAAGCTTGTATGTTCTCTTATTTCTTTGTACTTTTCTAACCTGGGAGCTGGGAGTTGTACCTTTCAAATGTTTCATATCTAAACTTAGATTTTAATCCTTTTTTCTTCATATATCTCAATTTTAAGAAGCCTCTTTTTAAAATTTCATTCCTGTCTTTCCATCCCCTTGCATTTTGCCTACATAGCTGAGTAAAAATGATTGGAATCTTTCCTTTATGTTTTTCCATTCCTGCTGCTTAATCAGTCCTCAGAGCAGAGTCATGAAACAGGTTTTAGTCAGAGAAAGTGAAGGATAATCTTTTTAAATTTGTACTATAGGAGAATTTATTTATCTTATTGTTGCTGGTGTGTGCATTCAAGTTGTTTAATGATTTAGGGCTAATCTGAGGTGAACCTATCATGGGACTCTCTTGGCAATATTTATTCAGAAGGGTTTGCAATTGCCTTCCACTGAGGCTGAGAGAATGTGACTTGGCCAAGGTCAGCTACTGGGTTTTCATGGCTGAGTGGGGATTTGAACCATTGGAGATTACTGCATTATACTGTCATACTGCTGCTATATCACTTCTACTGCTCTGGCTGCCTGCCTCTTGTTGCATTCTGGGGTTTACAATTTAGGGACATTTAGCATTCTCAGCCAGAGAGCTCTTAGGCTTCACTGAAATGCTACAAGAGGGAGCCAGAGCAGTAAATTTACAGCGCTTCATAAATAAAGGTTAATAATAATAATAATAATAATAATAATAATAATAATAATAATAAAAAAAAAAGTGGGATAGCAGCACTATAAGAGTGTAGTGTGGTAATCTCTGGTCTCCAGAGTTCAGCATTTAAACCACTACACTGTGCTAGATCTCACTATTTATCTTACAGAGGGCAGTAAACCACAGTATAGTAATGAACCAGACCTGTAGTTTGTATTTTGATTCTGAAGGATAAATGAAGAAGCATGTTAACTCTTTTCTGATAATTTGAAATGGACTAGCTATTAATTACTTGTAGAAGGGGTTTCCCTCTTAAATTGCAATTGTATACATGTTTACCTAGGAGTCAGTCTCAATGAATGCAGAAACATTTGCTTTTGATCAGCTATACATAGGTTTACCTGAAAAGATTTAAAGAAAAGCAGTGGATATTTCAGTTGCTTAATAAATGATATGGAAAATTTAGTTCCTTTACATTGGTAAATATGCACTTGTTCCCTTGAAATCTTACATAAAGTTTTGCTTTACTACTTTGTATATTTTTCTAGGGATCTAGCAAAGTAAAAGATAAATGGGAGTAGTCATTTAGATCATTCTTTATTATTTCAAAAGGTGTATCCAGTGTAGTATAGTCTATATAAACTCCAAGTATTATAACACATTTATTTTGGACTTAGGGGGACTAAAGTATATTGATCTTTTGGTATACAGTGCTGGCAATAGGAGTTTTGTCACCCAGCGTGTAAGGTTATGGTATTGTGAAAGAACATTTTCCAACATGTGTACTGTATAAGTAAGCCCCAGAAATTTTACTATATTATTTTTCTTTACCAGAAGGAACATTGTACTTATTATTGTAATATAATCTATTGTTATTCAAACAGGTAGGGCACATTGTATTGAAGTCAATGTGAAAGCACACATTGGTTTTAATGATTCTGGATCATACACAAGGCAGATTGTCTGAAATAACTGATGGTTTCACAGGGTAAATTGCAATTATGTTTAGCACAGCTTTGTGGTATTTAAGCAAAGGTGACTGCATTCATCCACACTATTTTACACTAGATTGCTCAACCTATAAAATTATTCTGTACAGATGTTCCCTTCAAAGGCATGAAAGTTGTGTGCAAGTATAATTGCAGCAATACTTTTTAAAATTTTAGCTGACTTGGTTACAGCTACTTTGATGTGGTTAAAACATCTGCCATTCAGAAACTCTGTTTAATCCATTGAATCAGTTCTTCTCTGGTGAACATTCTTGAGGTTTCATAATTAATGGAACAAGTAACTGTTCTTTTTCTGTGCAATGTGTATTACATTAACATTGTGTCTGGTGAGACAATAGAGATGGTAAGGCACCCCACCCTACCTAAGCTCTTTGGTTAGAATGTCTTTCATATGAGATGTCTCAGAGTAAGAATGCTGTTGTGTTTTCAAATTCTTCACAGGGAGACTGTCTCTAATGCTGGAGAGCTGACTATTGGGTGTGTCAGCCCCCCTTCCATTGGCAGAGAAGGAACTTCATGCAGTGGAGATCTTTCCTAAAGGTCAGCTGACTTAACTGTGGTATTCTACTACAGTTTGACAGCAGCTGTGGGTCTACAGGAGAATCACCTCTCTGTGATAAACCCAGAATCTTTGGGACGAAGCACATAGCTGGGACTGTTGCGACTGCATGGCCCACTTCCAAGCTGGCCACCACCAGAAGCCAGATTATTTCTGATCCTTTTTGCTCTGGTCCAAAGGAGCGGATTGTGGCATTGGAATAGCTTCTGGCCACTTTGGTGGGCATGTGTCATTTGAATGCCACACATCCACAGCTGCTGGAAGCTGCTTAATTTGGTATGTGTGTTTCAGGCCAAAGTCACACCAAGTGATGGTGTAGTGGCCCCACCATAGGATATACGTTTGCTCTGCCTATTTTGGAAGTAATTTTGGAAATGAATATCATCATGACATAACAGTAAGGAAAGAAAAATTCCTAGTACAGTGCACTCGCACCATACGCAGGCATGCCATATGCGGCTTTAACCTTACATGGAAGATTAAGCCACCGGAAGCATAATGGCGCACGTGCTGCGCTGCACACAGGAATACTCTCCCTTTAAAAGAAATGGTGTTTGAGCACACCTGTTTTTCCCCATACGCGGGCGGGTGTGTGTGTGTCCAGAACGGATCCACCGCATATAGGGAGGGCTCACTGTACATTACTCTTTTCCATCTTTCAGACACTTTCTGCCCCTGGATTTCTTTAAATATAGACTAGTATTGTCTCTTGGTGCACATTAATATCATTTATCTGAACTTACAGCTTCTATTCATAAGAAACATTCAAAAGAGAGAGTGAAAAACACTACATTGGGAAGCTTGGTGTCTTTTCCCTCCAACTGCATCATACAAATGACTTGATGTTTTTACTTAACTCTGCCACAACCTGAGGAGTTCTTTCCTGGCCAGATATATTTTGAACTTGTATACGCCTATGTATATTAGGAGTGTCTTTTCTTCACTGTTTCATTTTTCACTCTCTTTTTTTGCTTTTGCATGTAACTTTTCCTTTTTTAATTTGGAAAAAATATTAATAGTATTCATTTTAGTGTAAGTAAAGCTTAGAGCCATCTGTTCCTTTGGTGACAGCTGATATATTAACCTAGTGAATTAACTTGCCTGTTTTCCATTACTGTGTTTAGGCTAGAGGGCTGAATAGGATTCCCAATGTTTTGTAAATCGTCTCAGGTAATGAATTGTATTATGGGAAAGGAATATATTCAGTAGCTTACCCCAGTTTAGTTTTTAAAATATTTTTGGATTTCTTAAGAAATTGTTTATATTAGAAGAAAGGATTTGTTAACACTTTTCCATTGGTAGAATCCTAAAAAATTGAAAGGCCCTGTTAAAGCATCTGGGAGCATTTGCAGTGCTTATAATTAAGCATATGGATAACTTTTTTATAATTTGTCTTCTCCTCTTTCCTTTCTGCTGTTACTGTATTAATTCCTTTGCCTAACTTCTACCACTATCTTAACTTGATTAATTCAAATCCCATTGATTTCAGCAGAAAATTTTTCTAGGTTTAAAACAAAAATACTAAAGCACAGGATTGTCTTCTGAAAATGGCAATCTGAAGAAATTACTTATACGCATGGAAACGACTGTACAGATGAGAATAAGGCAAAACTAACATTTTGAAAAATAAACCTTTTCAACTGAATCCATATTTAGGTATGATCAATATACAGTCAGCCCTCCATTTTTGTGGAGATCTGTTCCGGACCTCCCTGCGAAAACGGAGACTCACCGATATTCAAGCCCATAGGCTTGAATGGGGTGCATATATATGAGTACGCAAAGGGTACACCCCATTGACAATAACAAAGGTTGCCCCTCCGTGAATATCCAAGACTGCGGACTTCAAGTCTGCGAGAAAGGGGGGGTGACTTTGTGCGTCAGTCATGATCTGCTGATAATGTCATACACAGAACACCTCCCCGCTTCTCTCCTGTAGCTTTGGGGAAGTTCACATGTTCTACAGAATAAAAAGTCCATGCAATTTGTACAAGTCTTTAACTTTTGCTTTAATAGCCAAATACTTGAGTGTTAATTTCACTGGAAGAGCAAATACTATGCAGCCGGTTTTATATTGGCAGTCAGTTTTAATTTTATTCTCATTGGTGAAGAAAGTAATTCACTTCATGGCTCTGCAGAACTTCTCCAGTAGTATTAGCCCCCCCCCCCCCCCGCCCCCTTATCTTGTTAAGTATATGCAGGGCTTTTCTTTACCTTTTTCTTCGATCTGGCTTGCACACAAGATTCTTTATATATATACATACACACACAAACACACACACACACACACACACACAGCCTTTCTTAATGTACCTCCCCCACTGGGAGAAAATATCTTTACATTGTTTTTTAAAAACCTACCTTCCAAAGTAAACCATATTTTTATGAGGAATTACTGCTGTATAGTATATGTGCATTATTATTCAAGATGAAGAGGTGAACAGAGTGGCAAGCATGGGATACCATTATCTTCCATGAAGGGGAGGATTAGCTCCCTTAAAGTTGCCTCTGGTCATAATTGAAGAGAGAGGATCAGGACCTGAATGAGAACAGAAACATGGAATTATAGAAAATTAAAAGTTGTTCATAAATTGGGGAATGTTAGTAGAACAAGACTGTCTTCTTCTCCTTTTTACCCCTTTCTCACTCATTTTTCTGCTGTTCTCATGTTGAGAATCATGGTCTGTGTTTACTGCATACCATGCAGCTATGGAAAAGTTTACATAGGGACCACCAAACACAGTGTTCAAACACAAAACAAGGAACATGAGAGAACTGCAGACTGAGTCAGCTAGAAAAATCAGCAGTAGCAGAACATGTTATAAACCATCCTGGGCATAAAATGCTGTTTGAAAACACTGAAATTCTGACCATGCCAACAGCTATCAGGTCAGAATGCACAGAGAAGCCATTGAAATCCACAAACACCTGGACAATTTCAACAGGAAAGAAGACACCCTTAAAGTTAACAAAGTTTGGCTACCAGTCTTGAAGAACAGCAAAATCAGGACTCAGCAAATGTAAATGAGAAACCACCCAGGGTCAGGGGCTTTCCCAGCAGACAATGAACACTAATTAAGCAACACTAACCCTCTTTGCATATCCTCCCACCCTGAGGCCTTGCCATCAATAATGGAACAATACACAGATTAAAATGGGAATCCCTCCTCCCTACCCAGGGTCACATAGTATATATGTGTGTGTGTGTGTGCGCGTGCGCGTGTGTGTGTGTGTATGTATGTATATGTGTGTGTGTGTATATATATATATATATATGTACACACACACACACACCCAACTCTCTTCCACAGCAGCATTCTCTGAAGATGCCAGCCACAGATGCAGGTGAAATGTCAGGAATAAACTTTTTTAGAACATGACCACATAGTGCGAAAAACCCACAAAAAACTATGGATGCTGGCCATGAAAGCCTTCGACTTTACATTGCATTAACATTTTCTTACTCCTGTGAATTTTTTTATCCATTAATTTCCTAGAAATGTATCTTGGCTGTTTTGCAGAAGTAGTTGCTGAGATGTTAATTTAAAATAATAATAATAATATACAGACAATCCTCCGTTTTCACAGGGGATCCGTTCCAGCCCAGCCCGCACAAAAATGGAGACTTGCCTATATTCAAGCCCCATAGGGGTGCATGCCAATGAGCATGCGCAGGGCACACCCTGCAGAAGGGTGCCCCATTGAAAATAACGGCGATTGCCCCTCTGTGAATATTCAAGACGGTGGAGGTCAAGTCCGCGAGAAAGGAGGGGAGACTGTGCTTGATCAGTTCTAGTGAATGTTACGTCTCAGCAAAACTGCTGTTTGTAAAAATGTAGTAGTAATCATTCCAAAGATACCTAAAGAAACAAAAATGAAAACCTAGAAATATTTAGGATGTCAAATGTCATAATAGTACCAATCTTTAATAAGAGCAAGACAGAAAATTACTGTATCATAAAACTGGAGAAGGTATATCCTCTAGAACAGTAGTACTCAAAGTGGTGGTCCCTGGACCAGTACCAATCCTTAGTTGGTTTTCAGGAAAAAAAACACATTAGTAATCAGTTGGAATAAATATGGTGCCAGTGCCTGGCACATGGGGAAAATAATTGCTAGTCTCCCACATCAATCTCTGTGAAGTCTGGCTCTAGAGTAGACTACCCGTCTAGTGGAAGAAAATATTTTAAAATTAGAAAAATAAGGGAAGAAGGAAAACAAGGAAGAATATATCTCAGCCTTCATAATACTTCAATAATACCTTTGCCAATGTTTGACATACGGTGTTTCCCCTCTTCATCTGTCCCTTTCTTATGTAGAATAGTAATTATGTACAGATGGAGGTACAAATTGATAGTAGAGTTATGTTGGTAAGTCAGGTGGGATACACACTGCCAGAAAGAGTCAGCTGGGAGCCACCTCTCTATTCCGCGTAACCAAGCCGCAGCAACCAAATTGTGCGGTGCAGCTACGTGGAAAGAAAAGGAGCGCTAAAAAGCGGCTCCTTTTAGCGCTGCCACAAACTGCCTGCAGCAGGGTGCGCACTTAGTTGCCACACGCGCCCATCTGGACGGCGTTCAGCAGTGACGTCACAGCTGTGTGTGCCATGTATACGGTGCCGCACAGCTATGATGTCCCAGTGACGTACTAGGGTTGCAGGGCATCTGGAAACAGCGCCTCGAGGCAACCCTAGCATGTCGCCAGTATGTGCTAAAGGGCCCATTTGTACAGGGCCTCAGTTACATCATATTTCTTCCAAACTGCTAGTAATTTTACAAGCTCCAAACATAGATAAAGAGGCATCCTGAGTAATCATGTATGACGCTCCCTCAAGTTTTGTTGGCCTCTGAAATGAAGATTTCCCTTTGGCTGGTCATTTAAAGTGAAATAGTTCTATTACCTTCCCATTTGCACTACTGAGGGCTGTTTTTTTATAGAGCAAACGGACAGACTTTGATGATGAATAAATATTTAGGTCACGGACACATACACATATATGCAATGTGCTGGCCTCTGTAGTTCCTGTTTCTTTTGTTTCTCTCATGTACATGAAGTGTGTTTTTATGTTGGAAGCTGGGTGGGGTAGTGGTGAATTTCCTTAAGGAAGTGGCCAGATAAATCCAGTCCTTTACTCTGAATGCTTTCAGTCTCTCTTGCTCTCTGTAAAACTATAAAAGCAAAACATTGTTTGGTTTCCATTTTCCTGGTATGATGTTAAGAAAACAAGAAAGCTGGCAAAGGAGTAGGAGGGAAATTGCATTTTGTAGCACAGTGGAAGAATGTTAATAATTATGTTAGACACATGGGTAATTTTTTCTTAAACATGACTAGACTTTTTTCATCGAGAGGCAGTGTAGACCGGCTGTTGATTGAAAGAAATGAAGACATCTAAGATTTGATTCAGATCTTTTTTGTGTGGAGAAGATTGCTTACAGGGAGACAGGTATGTTGGGTGCTGTATGGTTTTCTCTTCTGTTTGATTCTGATCTTTGATTTGAAAACTTGGTTTTAAACAATGTGTTGGAATTTATTTTTTTAGACAACTTGTGAAGTTGGTATCAGGTTGTGAAAATTCATGTGACAGTTTATGGTGAGCTTATAAAGAAAATTTGATAAAGGTTAATCTTCATAAAATAGGATTTTCTTCAAAGTATGCATAGAATATCTGAAAGCACTGGCATTTTGCTTTTCCTGTTTCTTTTCAGTCTCATGCTTTCCTATCTTTTCTCTTTAGTTCCTTGTACCTAAAAAAAGGAGGAAAGAATATGATAGCATTATAAAAAATTGTGCATAGTACTGAGAAAATAAATGAAGAGATGTTTTGGAAGTATCCACTGAATCTGAATGATGAGATATTCAAGACAGGTAAACAAAGCAGTACTTCCTAGATCACAGAAAGCTATTGCCAGCTCTTAACGACATGGGAGTGCCACTACATTTGATAGTCCTGAGGAGAAATCTGTACTTAAGACAAAAGGCTACTGTTAGAACAGCATATGGAGAAATAGAATAGTTCCCAACTGGCAAGTGAGTCTGACAAGGCTGCATTTTATCACCCTACTTGTTCAACATGTATACAGAAAATATACAAAGAGCAGGTTTAGACTTATTATTATTATTATTATTATTATTATTATTATTATTATTATTATTATTATTATTATTATTATCCTTTATTTATAAAGCGCTGTAAATTTACACAGCGCTGTACATAAATTTTTTACTCAGACGGTTCCCTGCCCTCAGGCTTACAATCTAAAAGACTTAGTGGAAGGAGGAGTGAAGATAGGAGGAAAGAACAGCAACTATCTAAGATATGAAAGTGACACAGTTACTAGCAATAAATTGCAAAGACCTGAAACCTTTACTAAGGAATGTTAAAGAAGAAAGTGCAAAGACAGGCTTAATGCAGATGACATCATACTACTAGCGGAAAACATCACAGACTTGAAATAATTACTAAAAAAGGTAAAAGAAGAAAGTGTAAAGGCAGGCTTACTGCTGAACATCAAGAAAATAAAAATAATGACCATGGAAGATCTATGTAAATTCATCTTAGACAATGAAGAAATGGAAATAGTTAAAGATTTTACATACCTTGGATCAAACATTAATCAGAACAGAGACTCCAGCCAAGAAATCAGAAGACTAGGAATGGGAGGGATAGCCATGGAAGAATTAGACGAGCTCATAAACTGTAAAGATATGAAACTGACCACTAAATTGTCCAACCCGTTGTATGTCCTGTCACCATGTATGAATGTGAGCACTGAACAGTGAAGAAAGCACATAAAAAGAAGATCAACTCCTTTGAGAAGTACTGGAGAAGAGTACTGAGGATACTGTGGAGAACCCAAAAGACAGACAAATAGATCCTTGAACAGATCAAGCTGAATTCTCCCTTAAAGCCAAGATGATCAAATTGAGGCTGTTATACTTTGGCCACATTATGAGGAATCATGAATCATTAGAAAAGATAACAATGCTAGGAAAGGTATAAAGTAGTAGAAAGAGAGGAAGACCACACACCAGATAGCTAGTCTCAAGTATGTCCCGGGCCTGAATTTAGAGAACTCAAGCAGAGCAGTGGAGGACAAGGCACTTGGAGATGTCTCATACACAGAGTTGCTATGAGTCAGGGTTGACTCGAGGGCAGTTAACAACAACAACAACAAACCTAGTTAAAAACTGGAAGGTTTGAAAATTACTAAGATGATGGCCACCAATGAGGATGGCTTTTAAAAAAGAGTTAGACAAATTAATAAACCTGTCTATGGATACCAGTCAAGATTGCTATAGTTATCTGGAGTATCAGGACAATGTGCTTATGATTAAAAGTTGCTGTATAGTGGGCCCTTCCCTTACGTGAGGATCCATTCTGGATCCTGCTGCGTAAGGGGAATCTGCGTATGCTCGCGTCCCATTGCAGACAGTGGAATGCTATCTGATGGCACGGGGCATTGTGCACACCATGGGCATGTGCGCCATTTCTTTAATTGTCACATGGCTTCAGCGTAAATGTGAAGCTGCATATAGTGTGCCCCTGTATGGTGCGGGCACACTGTATAACAAAGGCACCTGGTGGGCTGCTGTGAAAATATAATGCTGGACTTCGATGAGCTTCCAGTCTGTCCTTTTGAGTTCTCTTCACTTTAGTAAATGAACTACCAACTTCTGTCTGGCTGAGCGTAAAAATCTGCCCTGCCTCAAACACTGAAGTCACTAGTGACAGAAAGTAGTATGGTCTTCACATGCTACAGCCAGACTGTCTATCAGAACTCATATTTTCTACCAGGTATGTAAATGAATGGCTGTCATTCCTGTCTATGCTGAGACATAGTACTGCATTTGGAACAACATGGATGTGTACTAAGGGGATACAAAACCTGCTTGCTGCTCCCAGTGCTGGATAGCCTCCTTTTCATAGAGATAGCATCAGGCTACAGTGTGGCTTTGTGTGTTCTACCAGGCACTATTGTATCCTACACTTGTATCTCAGACATGGATAGAGATGCCCTCCCTCCCTATACGTTGCCCACCATAATGACTATTATTTACTAATGCTTTTTTTTTAGGGAGATTTGCAATACTTATCCAAGGTAATGGTTTCTTTCTTCACAGCAGTGATTACAAATCTGAGCACAGTTCAGAATTTTTCAGTGAGCTATGAGAGAGAAAAATTCTTTCACTTCTAATGCAGGTTTGGGCCACTGAGAAAACAGGACTGGTAAAATGAAGTCTGACTTTGATTTTTTGCTCCTCTGATTACAGATGCTTTATTTAGCTGTGGATATATTTGTATCTGAATGGTTTAATAAAGTTAGATCTAATCTCTCCATACAAAGCTGACTGAAGCCCCTAGAATCAATGTTCAGTTTGGCTGCAATCCCAAGTATACTTATTTGGAAAATGTTTTCCATCAGGAAAAAATTAATCTCTCTGCTGAGTTGGATTCTCACTGAAAACCCCTTGGGGTGCTCTGCATTTGATTTAATTGTATTTGGGAAGATACATGTTCATTTACCTGGTAAAAATGTTTGCAATTTGATGTGGTCTTGCAGCAATAATATTCCCTCTTAAACCAATATTTTTTATTTGAGGGCATTCATAATCTCTCTGTATTTTTGATGATTATGGTTAGGGTCAATGCTTGATTGTATTATTGACTATCAGATAAAATACTTGAGATTAGATGATGATAACATTTCAAATCCCTTTTCAAATTTAGAGTTCACTTCTCACAAGGTGACAGTCCCAATGTAGACTATTTCACAGAATTGTTGTGAGGATGAACAAAGATGACTGTATGCAATGTTCTATAAAATTAATTGGATGGAGGGGAACTCTTTTCATTCAGTTTGTATGCATGTCTTTATGAGAATAATATGTGGATTACTTCATAGCTGCTATCATTGCCAGCCAGTGATATGGGCAACCAGAAAAGGTCAGCTCACACATCAGCTGACTTCTTTATATGAAGCATAAGCAGTACCATATGGATCTCTCCATATGTTTTTAAAGCTAAAACAACATATAAAAGTGTAAATAACTAATAAAAAGAGAATCGTTTCTGCAGGATCAGTGGCACATTTTGAAGACAAAAACAAAACACCCTTTTGGATTGCCATATTCATTGCCACAAGTTGAATTGTCATTTAAATCATTTGCTTTTCTAACCATAATAATGTCTTTATTGTCTCTCAATAGAAAAATGCTTCCAACCAGAATGTTATATCAAAATAATATATGTGTTCTGCTTCCAGTGTGAGCCAGTTCACACCTGAAATTGCCAAGCTGTGTCCTAGGCCTACACATACTACACAGTGATGTAGCTAAAGGGGGGGGCGTGTCCGTGAGGTCTGGACCCCCCTTCCGAAGCTGCACTGGAATACAATGAATGGTGCATGCAGCCATGGCATGCTTGTGCCGCTGCGCCCAAGCACCCCCTTCCCAAAATCCTGGCTATGTCCCTGTACTTACTTAATGTATACAAAAGTACAGTCAGTCCCCCATATCCACAGATTCAAGCATTCATGGCTTGAAAATATTTTTAGTAGAAGAATGAAAGGAGACAAAGTCCTGCATGCTGTGTGTTGGTCCAAAAATGTTTATTTCTTTTAAAAGCCCAATGCATTTCAGCCTTATCACCAATTGGTCTTCTTTAGGGGCTATTATTAGAAATTTATTGGCATTGCAGTCTGCAATCTCAATCAAAGTTGGACCTTCAGAATATTAGTAACTGCAACTCCAGAAACTAATAGGCCAGTTGGTGCTAAGGCTGAAGTGCATTGGGCTTTTAAAAGAAATAAATTTTGGACCATCACATAGCACATGGGACTTTGCCTCCTTTCATTTTTCTACTGTGAATGCATGCTTTCCATTTTTTGTTGTATTTCTTCTTGAAAATATTTTTATAATATATAAATATTGCCCAAGGCAACATCAAAGCACAAAGAGGAAAGCTACAGCCAGTTTCTGCTGTAGAGTACATATTCATAAAGTGTGAACAAGCACAGAAAGTTGCATGTATGTATATAGCTTCAAAGCGTTCTCCTGGTAAATTGGATGGAGGGGAACTAGTTTCATTCATAGAATCATAGTATCATAGAGTTGGAAGAGACCACAGGGGCCATCCAGTCCAACCCCCTGCCATGCAGGAAATCACAATCAAAGCATCCCCGACAGATGGCCATCCAGCCTCTGCTTGAAGACCTCCAAGGAAGGAAACTCCACTACACTCCGAGGGAGTTTGTTCCACTGTCGAACAGCCCTTACTGTCAGGAAGTTCCTCCTAATGTTGAGGTGGAATCTCCTTTCCTGCAGTTTGCATCCATTGCTTCGGGTCCTAGTCTCTGGAGCAGCAGAAAACAAGCTTGCTCCCTCCTCAATATGACATCCCTTCAAATATTTGAACAGGGCTATCATATCACCTCTTAATCTTCTCTTCTCCAGGCTAAACATCCCCAGCTCCCTAAGTTGTTCCTCGTAGGGCATGGTTTCCAGACCTTTCACCATTTTAGTCGCCCTCCTTTGGACACGCTCCAGTTTCTCAATGTCCTTTTTGAATTGTGGTGGCCAGAACTGGACACAATATTCCACGTGGGGCCTGACCAGAGCAGAATATAGTGGCACTATGACTTCCCGTGATCTAGACACTATACTTCTATTGATGCAGCCTAAAATCGCATTGGCCTTGTTAGCTGCCGCATCACACTGTTGACTCATGTTCAACTTGTGGTCTACTTGGACTCCTAGATCCCTTTCACACATAGTTTCATTCAGCCAGGTGTCCTCCATCCTATATCTGTGCTTTTCGTTTTTCCGCCCTAAGTGCAGTACCTTACATTTCTCTGTGTTGAATTTCATTTTGTTAGCTGTGGCCCAGTTTTCTAGTCTCTTCAGGTCATTTTGAATCTTGATCCTGTCCTCTGGGGTATTAGCTATTCCCCCTAATTTGGTGTCATCTGCAAATGTGATAAGTATGCCCCCAATTTTGTCCTCCAAGTCATTGATAAAGATGTTGAATAGCACTGGACCCAGGACAGAGCCCTGTGGGACCCCACTGGTCACTTCTTTCCAGGATGAAAAGGAGCCATTGTTGAGCACTCTTTGGCTTTGGCCAGTCAACCAATTACAAATCCATGTAACAGTTATTTTGTCTAGCCCACATTTTACAAACTTGTTTGCAAGAATATCATGGGGAACTTGTATTCATGTCCTTTCTGAATTAATTCTTAGATTGTATATTTGCTATAATCATATTTGTTATTGTTGTTGTTCTACCCATGATCGTATTGAAGCACCAGATCCCATCTGATCTTGGAAGCTAAGTAGGGTCAACTCTGGCTAGTACTTGAATGGGAGACCAGCAACAAATACCAGGTTGCTGTGGTCTATATTTCAATGAAAAGAAATGGCAAAACCTTCTATGTGAAGTTTTTCCACAAAGCATTTAGCAAATGCATCACAGCATTTTTCTGAGGGTTCCTCCTCAGCAGTCCGAGGTCTAGAATGTAATACCCTTTTTAACCAGCCAGTACAGCTATGCTGGATGACACTGAGCTGATGTAATAGAGGCAGAAAGGAATATTTTGTTTGCTGCCTCCACTTCTGCAAAGTAAGTTCTAAAATGGGCCTCAACCCATGATTGATTGGATTCCACTTGACTCTTTCTCCACCAGTCTAGTTCTCTATCCAAGCACGTAATTGTCCTGAGCTCCTCTAAAAAACAAGGAACCCATGTTCTATATGCAAATAAAGGATGCTTGGAAGCAACTGTGTCAATTTTCTGTGCCATCTCACTGTTGCACTGGTCAACCAGGGCATCAATAAAATCATTAACTCTAGCAGTTGGAAAATCTCACAGAGCATTAATAATAGTGGGCTAGTTGGACTAATAATCTGACTCGGTATAAAATAGATTCCTTCATTCCTATGAGAACAACAAACTGAGAAAGGCTGCTCTGAATACCCTAAACACCAGATCCCTCTAATCTTGGAAGCTAAGCTGGGTCAGCTCTGGTTAATACTTGGATGGGAGACTACCAACAAATACCAAGTGCTGTAGGCTATATTTCAGAGGAAGAAACTGTCAGAACTACCTCACCATAAGTCACCAGATACCTATACACACACACCATTAGTTGGAGGGTCTATAAACATTGCCTGGGTTGTAGATAAAGCTGACTGTATAGACATTCCTTTTGTAATCTTACTGATTAAGTAAGATAGTCCAGATATATTGAACATTGTGAAATATGGTTGTGTGAGTGTTTACCATCAATGTCAGCTACAACAGAAACGTAGCCAGGATTTTGGGAAGGGAGGGGTCCAGACTAAGTGCCACCAATATAATAGGGCTTGGGTGCGGCGGCACGCAACATTCATTGTATCTAATGGAAGGGGGGGTCCAGACCCCACAGACCTCCCCCCTGGCTACGTTCCTGGCTACAATGAAGGCAACATGTACAGGCTCTTGAGCTAACGGTGCATAGCTACAATCCTAGGCGGAACTGGAATAATAGCACATGATATATACAGCAAATAATAGTCTAAGCATTGATTTAGAAATCTTTAGAGCTCATCCTTTAAAATGTGTAAGAAAATATTTTTGAGGTCATGTTATTTTTATAACACATGGTTCCCTAGACTATTTTAATTGACTGCTTAATAGCTGACCACATTAAAAGTGTCTTTTAGAGACCTCTTCCTAGAAAGGGATGAGGTGGACAAATGTGTACCGAAACTGTTAGAGCTATATATTGAGTTCAATAAGGGATTTCTTCATGGACTTTTTCTCCCTAGAGGTTCTTTTTAATGCTTCTTTTAAAATGTTTGTTGCAACCCAAGTTTTAAATTATTTATAAACTGCTTTTTGAATGTTTTAAACTGATTCTTTTTTTGGCTTGAATAAAGAATTACTTCTTCAAAATACATTTAATATCACACATTTTCAACATAGCATGTGGATTTGTCAACTTAGCTCAATATAGGTGCTGGAGTTTAGCAGACAACTTTAATAAATTGTTGGAATAGGTTCACAATATCAGTCAGGAAATAATTTTTGTATTGTCTAGTGCAGGTAGGGGGAGGGGCAGAACACGCAAGTACTGTGTTTATAAACCTCTGGTTGATAAGACTGAACCAGGACTGTTGTATCATGAAAACAGGTGGTTTGGCTATTCCAAGGAAAATAAGTAGGTCAGCTGGCATGGTTAGCATGCTCTGCTATGTGAAACTGCCTGTCGCAATAACACCATGACCACTGTTGCTGTCGAAAACACAAGCCAGGTCCCTCCTCTAGGTCCCTTTATCAATGATTTGTCTCAAATGAAGAAATATCCTTAGTGGATATTTGAATATAAAGTTCTGCAGATACACTTCTCATCTGTAGAAGGAGATAATTTTGTTGCTTTATTGATCCAAATTTAGTGGACTCATCTTGCTGATCAACATAATGCAGGTGCCACAGTTTACTTTGCTATGGTTATTAATGGACCTGACAATTTGAATGGAGCCTTCCATTTCATGTATAATGCAAAAGAATGCAGCTGTACAGTATTAACTAACATATGGTACATAAAGTATACCATATCTATCCTCCTTCCACAAAAGTTTACATTTTGGCATTGTGAAAGTATATGTGAAATCCTAGTTATATGAAATTATATAGAGCTATTTATATAGGTTGCTTTGCTGTTTATTAAAAGGAATTAGAGTCAGAGATCATGTGCCATCAGTAAACATTTCATACTTACATTCAACTCTGGCTCATTTGTGCACTGCTTTTGTCCTGGGTTGTGTTAAAGTCCTAGAACTAAGGCTGTACCTATGCTTTTTGTTTCCTCGGTGGTACAAATTATGCCTCTTCAGACAGGAGTGTTGTCAGAGGGACAACAGTTCTGCAACACTACCTATGATCCAATGTTGTCCATAGTATGGAATCATGTGACTCAACTGTGCATTGGCCTCATGCCCTCCATATGTTGAATGGATAAAGATGAAATTGTTTCTAGCCTGGGCAAAAGGGCCATTTTCATTTAAAGTGTTTAACTGATATCAGCTGCTTAATAGAAAGTTACCTTTTGAGCCTATAACTCCCAGAGCTTTCCAACCCGTGTCCCACATGGTGACGGTGATTAGGAGATGCTGGGAACTGTTGTCCAAAAAACATTTTTATACTGTAGCCCAGAGTTAATCCATATTAAAATTGGGAAGGAATACAATGCAATTGTGATTGCAAAACAGTGTTTCTCTGGCTTTTGGCTCTGCAGAAAAGCTTATTTTCCTTTTGTGCGTGGCGGGGGAAGAATACTTGTCCCATGTGGCATCAGTCAAGTCAACAGGCAGCAGCAGCAAATACAAGCAAACATCAGTACCGGTTATGGATGATGTTTTGAGGCTTTTGGCACAGATTTATTAGCCACAGGCTTTTACACTGCTAAAATTAAAATTGAGATGAACTATCTTCAGAAAAACTCCACTGAGCATTTGTTTTCGTTGTTTTCAGGTTAAGGGATTAAGAATCAGACATCACATGGTACCTCATGAGTGTGAATTTCTCTGCCTTCCTCTAATTGCCTTAATTCCTGGGAAGGAATATATTGAGACCACTGTTTAAATACATCCACTAACTAGGGTTACAGATTAAAAACGGAGCCTTGATTAGCATTAACCATGTTTAACAGCAGTGATGACATATCATTAACCACGGTTAAGTTTAGTTCTGGAAAGAAGCAGATGATCACCACCTCCATCCTATCTGATTAAAGAACCTCTGGTGTTCTATTTGTCCTGTCCTCTAGTGTGTGAAATATGTGCATTAAAAACAAAATACTTTGGACACACCTTTCAGTATGTAGAATATTACAGCTTGTAATCAAAAATGGATATTATAATAGAGAGATTTTTTCCTAAGTTTCCTAGAAGTAAAGATGGCCATATTCATGTTTTTGAACTATTTTGTTCTTTTGTCTTAGTTTCCCATTTATTAAAACCTAAACAAAAAAATCCACTTTCTGTAGGGATTGCTAATACATTATGTCTTACGTGGCAAGATCTTTGGAAAAGAGATTCTGAGAGCTCTTATAACATGTAATACTGCCAAGTATTTTTAAAAAATCATTTTCTGAAGAGGACCATCTTTTAAAAACTCACTTGTGGGAATAAGTTAGCACACTTACTTCATTCTGTATTAGTATATTTTATTTATGCAATGTTTATCCACCTTCCCACTGACACATTCCCAGCACTTGACTAACATTGTGGGCCTGTCCATGCTTGCAAGCAAATCCTATTGAACTCTGTGAGACTTAATTATGTATAAATACATAGTGCCTAGGATTAGGCTCTCCAGATTATTTGATAATACAGTAAATAATAAAAGTAAATGTGATGTAAGAACAAAATGTATGTGTGCTGAGGAGAGAATACCCATGTATTGTAGTAAGAGTTTAGGGGCTGGATCGTTGGAATAAAATTGTGTAATAACATAATCTCAGCCCTAGAAAATCCCACTTGAGGGTCATATAAATTGGAAACAACTTGAACACACACAAGATCAACAACAAAGTAAAGTAATCCCTGCAAAATAAATTTCCCTTCTACCCCTAGTACATTTCAGTCCTGAATTGACTAGATTTTTCCCTTCCTTTCAGCATAATATATGTTGAAGCTAAACATTTGTCATGTTGAAGGTCTCTGACTACCTGAGGTGATAATTCCTGCACTGCCTTTCAAGAAATTTAAAATACCAAAGGGATGTTGTAGAGCCTCCTGTGAAGGTCATTGAAATTGCAGGAAGATGCAGAGCAGCCTTTAGTTCTGGGTCATCCTGAAAGCTTTTGTTGATATGTGATTAGGCTTGATACTGTAGGTGCAATAAACAGGCATCCCTCTGATTGAGAGTAGCAAGACCCATTTATGATGAGCTGGAAGGTGAAAGGAAAGCTGAAATGGAGTTGCACTTAGTTGATTAAAAGGCAGCGTAGAAGTGAAGTCTTTGAAGGGGAACAGACACCTGGTGTTCCTTTGCTGCTTGTACAAATGTAAGGGTTGTTAAGAGAAGGCATCTGTGTTCAACCTTGTAAGGAGTGAGTAGTTAACTAAAGTAAGAGCATTATCCTCACCAGCTAAGTTACGAGGTGTGTTATAATTATTTGATTCATGTTTTAAAAGCAAGAGTAAATGCTGTGGGGGGAATTAAATGCTTTATAGTTTGGCATTGGCAGAGAAACAACTAGAATAAAGATAATGTCTTCATGCATGAGCCTAGCTTATTTTTCCAGCCAGCATGGCATATTGTCAACAAAGAGGGAAGAGGCTGATCACTAAAAGAGTTCATGTGACTAGGAAGCTCTGTAAAGGAAATAGGAAAACAGGAATTCTCAGCAGAATTTAGATGTCTGTTGCATTTTCTGACTAGCTACAAACTGCAAATGAAGCAGAATCAAATGTGAACCGCAGGTTGGTTTGAATGAAGCATTACTGCTCAGAATAGAAATGATCAGAATACAGAATTGAGAAAAATTGATTTCATTTGTTAATCTTATCATATCTTAGAAGTATCATAGATGTTGGGATTTAGATGACACAGTAAACAAGAGATCCATGTAAATCTTATCAGTTACAAGAAATGTGCTGGTGTATTTTTCTTGTTCACTTCTGCTGTTTTGCGTTTTTGTCTTCAAGTCATTTCTGACTTATGGTGACCCTATCATGGGGTTTTCTTGGTGCGTTTCTTCAGAGGGGATTTGCCATTGCCATCCTCTGAGGCTGAGAGAGTGTGACTGCCCAAGGTCACCCAAGAGGTTCCATGGCCAAGCTAGGAATCAAACCCTGGTTTCCACAGCCATAGTCTATTTATAGAATCTCATAGTCTAATAATAATAATAAATGAATAGTCTAGTGCTCAAATGACTAAACCACATTGCCTCTCACTGTGTTGTTTTAGGAATGGCTAAACAATCTATGGGACTATGGTTTGTTTATCATGTTGTTCAAATACAAGTATATATACCTCTTTCAATGTATTTCTTCCTCAGAAAACCAGAGTTTGGGTTTCCTTTTCTGCTTTGCTGGCAGAAGAGTGTTGCTCCCATGTTTAGTTGACATGCCAAGTAAATCATGGGGCAAATCACTGAAGCTTGTCTGTCTATTCCCACAGCAAGTGTGTTTTACTATGATGCTCTTAATTGATAAATAAGGATTCTCTAATCCCATAGTTTATCATGGCATTCAATTGAGCCTATATGTGTACTGCCCACTGTAAAATATGCACATCAGGAAGCAATATATGTGTTGGCTGTCTGTTACAGTTATTAAATTATTAAATTAGTGTGTAATTTATTGTTACCTGTCTACACTACACTTTATCTTAGCCAAAAGGCCAAGAAGCGATGTTACCTGTCATTATTTGCTCATTCTGGAGGTCTGAAAGAAGCTGTTTACTAAGAAATGACTAGAGAACTCTAGTCATTCCTGCTGTCTTGTTTTCAGAATACAGTACACAGTGTTTAGGAGAATAGATAATGAAGACAGCTTCATACCTTTAATTTGCTCTCTGGTTTATATTTTGGCAAGGATCTCTAACAGGTTGTGAAGGGAGGCATTTTTCTCAAGTTGCAGGCAAATATAATTGTGCTAACAAATGCCAGCCTACTGGAAGTGGCAGTTTTCTAAAAGACGTGGAAAATTTTGTTTTGGGAAATATACTGTATTATCCTCTAAAATTAGATTTGTAGTTGTACTCTCTTATCAGACATTAGCTTATTAAGTTTTTTTTAAAAAATATTAATTTCAAAATAAATGGATACAGTACTTATTATTATTATTATTAACCTTTATTAAGAAAGCACTGTAAATTTACACAGCGTTATACAAATCTTTTTAATTAGACGGTTCCCTGCCCTCAGGCTTACAATCTAAAAAGACACGACACAAAAGGAGAAGGGAATGGTGGTGGGAAAGGGGATGAGGTCCAGCAGTCTTCTTTACCTCCGAGGCCTGGACCAAGGCAGATGGACTGGAGGGAGGGCTTGGCTTCTTAATGGATGGTTAATCTTCTTCCAGGCAGACCTGTTGGAGCTAGCCTGCCTTTCTCTCCTTCAAGATGGTGGATGAAGGGAGGGCTTGTCTTCTTCCAAGGAGGCCTGTTGGAGCTGTGTCTATGGCTGTAAATCTATAAAGAATACCATTTTTAAGTACGGTAATCAAGAAATTTAATTAGTCAAATATTTTGGCTGGTCAATTGAAAAGACTAGTAACTGGAATTCCTATAATATATTAGTTTTAAATATTACTGTTTAGCATGATAAACAGTTAAATACACCTTTTACATGCAATAGTAGATAGCTCCAGAATTTGCAAGAAACTTTGCTATCATAAATGTCTACTGTAACTTGACCCATTCTTTTTCTTTGCATTCCTCGCATGAAAGAACTCATGTGAAGTTAGTAAAGTTAGCTTGTCTCAAGAGATCCTTGTGAACTCCAATTCAGATAGCTTGGTTCCATGTGAATTCAATTTGAAAATTCATGGGTGATAGGAAAATAAGCTTCTTAAAATACATTACTTGGGCATCAATAGGAAAATTGTTCATAGTATGAGTTTAATAGGCTGCCATATCCCGCCTGGGGGCGGGACTTTCCTGGTTGGGGCGGGTCCACACGGTCCCCCCGGTTTTGGCCCCACCCCTGGGACTCCCCCCCAGCGAGGCCCTGGAGGCGCTCCACGGCAGCGGAGTCCTCCAAGGCTTCTCTGGGGCTTGGAGACTCGGTCTCCCAGGCTCCAGGGAGGCCCTGGAGGCGGCTCCGCAGCAGCGGAGTCCTCCAAGGCTTCTCGGGGCTTGGGAGCACTGTGTCCCAGGCCCCGCCAGGCCTTGGGCAAAAACGGAGCCAGTCGGGGGAGGGGGAACCTCCCGAGGGGAGAATTCCTTCTCCCCTGGGCTCTGTCCTTGGAGAGAACGGAGCCCAGGCGGAGAAGGAATCCTCCTCAGCAAGGATTCTTTTCCCCCTGGGCTCCGTTGGCAAAAACGGAGAAACAGGGGGAAAAGAAAGCCTCCTGAGGGGAGAATTCCTTCTCCGCCTGGGCTCCGTCCTTGCTGAGAATGGAGCCCAGGCGGAGAAGGAATCCTCCCCTCAGTGAGGCTCTTTTTCAAATGTTGGACCCTCAAAAAAAAAAAAGTCTTACATTTGAAAATTTTGTCCTACATTGTGTCCCGGTTCGAGGGTCCTGTCTAATGGCAACCCAAGTTTAATTCTAATTGTATATCACATGTGATCAGACGAGTGGCAAAATAAATAAATAAAGAACATTACTATCAATTTAGCAATCTTGAATTTAATGTAGGAAGGAAGATATATTTTTTTAAAGCAAGAGAAAAGATAGCCCAGATCTTTTAAAATATTTCTGCCAGGACAAAAAACAACAAAGAAACCACCATTATGTAGAGGGTGTGTGATGTATCATGTGGTGTTAGTGAGGGCATCTGATTGGATCCATCTCCAGTGCTGAATAGGTCTAGATATGGCCATAAATGAATGTGTGATCAAGTGGGAATTCCTTGTATTTTACTATCTGTTTGATTCGTCTGTTTGATCACTCCCCCCAATGTTATAGCCAAAAAAGCTTAGGCCCTCCAAGTGAAACTGATCTCTTCTTGTAGCCTGGGAACCTGTTGTACTAGGTCTTATTCCTGGATGATTAGTGCATAGAATTGGGGTGTGCTTTTCAGTCCTGGAAGATGTCTTAATGGGACCCATTCCAATGTAGACGTGCATAGACTTAATTGTGTTGGAGAAGTATCAGAACTGATGGCATTACAGTGATGTCACTCAACATAAAAAACACACTATAATAAAAGAAAGGAGAAAGGGATGGAGGGAGGGAGAGAATGATCTGGCATCGATAGGAGAGATACTTAGCATATAATACAATTGCAAAAGTTTACATGCACATTGATGATAACATGACTAGGCATTTAAATTGTTAAATGCTTAGTCATATTATCACCAATGTACATGTAGGGTTTTGTAAATAGAATATTGCAAACACATCAGTCAGTAAAAAGCAAACACTGCTGAATTGTCAGATCTGGCTGATCTGAGAGATGGAATTAGTGTTGGGGGCCACAGCAACCCCCAGACTGTTGCTGGCTTCCAACGCTTGGCCAAACAGGAGAAGTTGCCCATGGCACGGTAGTTGAAATAAGGTCATTACCGGCAGTTGGGTGTGCTGTTGGACTAGGACTCTAGGAAACCAGGAAAACCCATTGAGTAACCGTGCACAAGTCAAACTTTCAGTCTCAGAGGAAACAATAGCAAATCCCATTGAATAAATCTTGCAAAGAAAACCCCATGATAGGTTGTCTAAGGGTTGCCATAAATTAAAAAATTACTTAAAGACACACAATAACAACAAAAACCTGCCAATAGTGGTTTGGTTTGATTAAACAACAGAAAGCTAGAACATCCCTCAGTTTGTGAGCCGCATCTCGGAGTTTCCCTGGTTAGATATCAAGGAGCCTCCATTGTCAAAGTTAAGTTCTCCTTAAATTTAGTGTCCTCTGCAAATATACTCAAGTCATCAAAGTTTGCCTATCATTTATGGAGATAGCACAGAGATGGGAATACGTCATTCTTCTTGTAAGAACAGTATCAATAGGCCAAGATTCCCAGATTCCCTACATTATAGACTTCATTGAAGAAGACATTATTTTTTATTTTACTTATATATAAAGGAAAATAATCTTGTTGTCCGTTGCTGCTACAGAAAATAGATTGCTACTTACCTTAAGCCTTTTAAAGCTCAGTTTTCTCAGCTAAGAACTTCTAGTGACCCTCTTTTTTTCCTTGTACTTCCCCAGTCATCTCCAGCTATCAGAATCTGGATGTCAAGCAATGCTAGGAGAAAAATGACTTCTTCATCGTCTCTGTGAATCATACAAATGGATTTTACTGCTAGAGAAAGTAAAGAGAAAGTGAAAAGCCAGACTTAATTCGACATTAAAAAACTCTAATTATCATAGAGGATTGACATAAATTCAATCTAGGACAAGGAAGAAATAGAAATGATCAAAAATTTAGCATACCCTGAATCCATCATTGACCAGAACGGAGATACAGTCAAGAAATTAGGAGAATATTAGGACTGGGAAGGGCAGCTATGAAAGACTTAAGGAAAATCCTAAAGTGTAAGGATATAAAATTGATCATAAAGTAAGGGTAGTCCAGCCCATTGTTTTCTTCATTACCATGTATGGATGCGAGAGCTGGACAGTGAAGAAAGCAAGAAAATCAACTGTTTGAGAGTGGTTTCTGGAGAAGATTGCTGA
Source organism: Sceloporus undulatus (assembly GCF_019175285.1). NCBI lineage: Eukaryota > Metazoa > Chordata > Lepidosauria > Squamata > Phrynosomatidae > Sceloporus > Sceloporus undulatus. The sequence goes on from NC_056523.1 coordinate 268,507,103, forward strand.
GAATAGTATGGATAGCCAGAAAGTCAAACAAATGGGACTAGAACAGATTAGGCCGAGATCTGCCAAGATGATCAAACTGAGGCTGTTGTACTTTGGTCACATCATGAAAAGACACAACTCACTGGAAAACACAATAATACTAGGAAAGGTGGAGGGTAACAGAAAGAGAAGAAGCCGCATACTAAAAGGTACTGTATTTCTGGCGTATAAGACTACTTTTTAACCCAGGAAAATCTTCTCAAAAGTCAGGAGTCGTCTTATACGCCGGGGGTGTCGTCTTATAGGGCAGGTGCTGAAACTTTCAAGCTGGACTGGAGATCTGCGGTCGCCGCATATGGTGGGGGGAGCTCAAAAACGGCTGCGGACGCATCCCCACTGTATGCAGCAACCGTATGAAAGCAGCAAGGGTGGTGCTGTACAAGTACGGTAGAAGAAATCCATTCACCGGGATTCGTGGAAAGAGTGACTTAATGCAGTCCCAATGATGAAGTAAGGGGACACCTCACCAGGAAGGTGTAAGTGAAGGGCGTAACAAGCTGCAGGCGTCCAGGACACCCGGTAAAAAGAACCGTGTTTGCGCTACTGCTCGATAGTCTTGGAGACAGGCAGGGATGTAGCCAAGGGGGGGGGTTCTTGGGGCCAGACCGCCCCCCTTCCATTAGAAAAATGAATGGTGTGTGCTGCTGCGCGCGCTGCGCCCAAGCCCCATTATAATGGTGGCTCTTAGTCTGGGACCCCCCCCTTCCTAAAATCTGGCTACGTCCCTGAGACAGGGAGGGCTGGGCAGGCAGGGGGAGCTGACCAATCCAAGCAGGCTTTGTATACAACAAGTTTTCCTTTTAAGTACCTGCATGTCATAAGCATTTGAATTAAATTACCATACTGAAAATCAAATCTGATGTTTTTTTAATTTTTATTAGGTGTGCGTTGGAAGAGGGGTAGTCTTATATGGCGAGTATATCCCAAGCTCTATATGTTAACTGGAAAATTGGGGTTGTCTTATATGCCCAGTCGTCATATGCCAGTAAATCGATAGATAAATGAAGGAGGCTACAGCCTTGAATCTGAGGAGCTGAGCAGAGCCGGGGGGGGGGGGCTTGGAGGTGTCTCACTCATGGGGTCACCATTAGTGGAGTCGACATGAGGGCAGTCAGCAAACACAAGGTAGATGCATATAGGCACACACACATATAAACACATACAATCTTTTACCATACCTTATTTCCTGAATCTAGACATTTCCCCAAAGTTCTACTGAATGCTTAAAAATGGTGAAAGAAACAAATGATGTTTTGTTTGACTTCAGCCATCCACACCACCTCCAGTCCCAAAAAAGAAGAGGCTAATTAACTGTAGAATTGGTTTGTCTCTGTAGAGCTACGGGGATTTACATATCCATAGAGGTCTTCTGTCTTGACAGATATTCAGTTTCAAAGCTTTAACAAGGCACTGAGAGACTTGCTGAAATCTTCACCGACAGCTGTGGGGAAATGTTTCCCTGCATTTTCAGTGCAGAGTTCATACAAATAGACCTGTACAGTACTAGCACAGCTTTTTAGGTGATTGTCCACCACCAGTAGTCACTGTCACTCACCATAACAGTTTTTCTCCACAAGCAAAAAAGATCCAGGACATAAATATCCTTTAAAATACAAGTGAATCTTACATTATTTTTAGTTTTTGAAGTGCAAAAGAATGTAAAAAGGAAAAGGTGGCTTTTGATATTTAGAGTTGTTGTCTTCAGGGTGTGAATTGTTTTGTTCACCTCTGAATTTATTAATATCTGCCTCTTCTTTTGTGAAACATATTCACTTTTTCTGTAATTTAAATTGCTATAAAAGTCCTAGTTCGGTTGTGTAGTTCCAGTGTATTGGGTAGTCTGCTAAGGTCTGTTAACTTAGGCTACTCAAGAGTGCTCCACTCTCTATTCTCCTCCCATTCCCTCAGATACTGCACTTCCTGAGATCAGCATAAGCATAAATCTGGTGTGACCATTTCAAGTGCAGCTTTCACATTTGTACCACTCTCTTCCTCTTCCACAGTTTGGAAAGATATCATATGGATTACAAATCCCAAATCTCCCAGCCAGCATGGCCAGTAGACATGTTGTCTGAGAGATTGAATAGTTATATCCAACTAGTAAGTTTCACATTTTTCTCTCTTCTCTCTCTTTCCTCCGCACAAAGGTTGGAAGTATGTTGGAGCAGTTTGAGGGGGGGTTGCTTTTAGTTCTTGCATATTATTTCAATAGAAATGAACTTCATGTCCAAAAGGCCAGTATGTTATTTGAAGGCATATTACACTAAACTGGAGAGCCACAAACTATAATAGGCATCACTGAACCTGGGGGGATGAGTCTCATAATTGGAATATAGTAATAAGGGGAATAACCTTTTTAAAGAGAAATAGGCCAAAACAAGAAAGGAGGAAGAATATCATTATATGTCAGGGGTGTTTACACCTGTGAAGAGATCCAGAACTCAAATCACAGAAGCCAGATGGAGAGCATCTGGATAAAATTAAAGGGAAGGAAAACAACAGGGATGTTACAGAAATGTACTTGCTATTGTATTGCTATGTTATTGTGGAAGCCTATCCAAGTCAGACTGAGAACTTGATCATGCCTTTCTAGAACAGATGATCACACACTCAGAAAGGAGAGATGTGGTAGTGATGGGTGACTATCCTGATATTTACTGGAAGTCAAACCAGCCAAAACTTAGATCTAGAAATTCTTCACTTGCCTAAAAGACACTTTCATTGCCCAAAAGGTGGAAGAGGCAACAAAGGGGATCAGTTATTTTAGATCTGATTGTAACCAACAAGGATGACCTGGTTAATGGGGTGCAAGTGGTGGGATCCTTCAGTGGGAGTGATCATATTCTCCCGGAGTTTGATATATAGTAGGAAGGAGAAGGCAAGCAGTCAGACATGCATTCTAGACTTTAGGAAAACGATTCAGTAAACTTAGGAAAATACAGGGGTGATCCCATGGTCGGGAATTCAGGACGGATGGAGTTTCCCAAAAGGGAGATACTGAAGGCACAATTTCAGATTGTTCCAATGAGGAGAAAAAATGGGAGGTGTCTCAAGAAACCGGATGGATGACTAAAGAAAGTTCAACTGAGCAAATTTTAAATGGGGAGATATATAGAAATGAAAAAGGGAGAAATCACCAAAGAGGATTCAAACAAATAGCTACCACATGTAGGGGTAAAGTGAGAAAAGCTAAAGCGCAGAGGAGCTCGGCTTGTTTAATAACAATAAAAAGGGGTTTTGGGGGGTATGTCCATAGCAAAAGGAAGAAGAAGGAAATGGCAGGGCCACAACATGGAGAAGATGGCAAAATGTAACAGGGACAGAGAAAAGGCAGAACACTCAACACTTCTTACCCCAGTCTTCTCACAAAAGTAAAAGTGTGTTGAACTGAGGAAAATGGAGCAGGAGGACACAATAGGGGAAATACAGCACAGAATAAGAAGGAGGTAGTATCGGAAGTTTGGTCAATCTAAATGAAGTTAAGTCTCTGGGAACAGATGAACTACATCCAAGGGTATTAAAAGAACTTGCAAATGTAATCAGAGCCATTAGCAAATCTTTAGAACTCCTGGAGAACAGGAGAAGTCTCAGCAGACTGGGGAGGGCAATGTGGTCCCCATCTTCAAAAAAGGGGGAAAGGAGGAACCCAACAATTATCGTCCAGTTAGTCTGACATCAATACCAGGAAAGATTCTAGAGCAGACCATTACACAGAGAGTCTGTGAACATTTTGAAGGGAATGCCAAATCACAAAAATTCATTATGGGTTTCTGAGAAACAATAATGCCAAACTTCTTCTTTTTATTTATAAAATTACCAGCTTGGTAGATGAAGGAATACTGTAGACATAGCATATCTTGATTTCAGTAAGGCCTTTGACAAGATCCCTCATGGTATTCTTCATCAAGCTAGTAAATTGTGGGCTGGACAATGCAACTATTAAATGGATGTGTAATTGGTTGACTGGCTGAACCCAAAGGGTGCTCAGCAATGCTCCTCCTCATCCTGGAGAGGAGTGACCAGTGGGGTGCTACAGGGTCCTGTGCTGAGCCAATGATATTCAATATCTTTTATCAATAACTTGGATAGAAGGCATGCTTATCAAACTTGCAGATGACACTAAATGAGGAGGAGTACCTAATACCCCAGAGAAGAGGATTAAATTTAAAATAATCTTAATAGATTAGAAAGCTGAGTCAAAACTAGCAAAATGAATTTCAACAGGGAGAAATGTAAGTTACTGCACTTAGGCAGAAAAATATGAAATGCATAGTGGATGTGGGACACCTGGCTTTACATGTGAAAGGGATCTAGGAGTCCTAGTAGACCACAAGTTGAACATGATAACAGTGTGATGCAGCAGCTAACAAAGCCAATGCAATTCTGGGCTGCATCAATAGTAGGGATGCCATATCCCGGTGGCCCCTGGGACAAACCCGCTTTTGGGGGGCCCCTGCCCACCCCGGCCCCAATTTCCCCCCAATTGGGGCCTTTGTCCCAGGCCCAGCCTCCGGGCCGGGCGTGCTCATGCGGCCATTACCACAGCCGCTAACACGGCTGGCCGGCCACCCCCCTCCTCCAACATGGCCGTGCCGCACCGCCCTCCACCTCCACCACTCCTCCTCCACCTACCCCCCCAGCGCAGCTGCTGCGCAGCCCGTGGCGCTTGCCTGGGCCAGGGCTGGCAGCAGCGCGCACTTGCCCCTTTTGCGTTCTTGTGCGCTGGGCTTAAGGGGCAGCGCTCGCCTCCTAAGCCTTCTGGCAATGGCAGACGAGCAGGGGCTGGCCTAGTTTCCAGCCCCAGTCTGCCTTGGCCAGTGTCAGGAGCCTTGGAAGAGGAGGCAGAGGCAAAGGCAAAGGAGGAGGAAGAGGCGGCAGTGGAGGAGGAGGAGCGGCACCGGCGGAGAAGGAGGAGGAGGAGGAGGAGGATAGGCCTCTGGGCCAGGGGGAGGGAAAAGTTTTTATTTATTTTTAAATATATGCAACCCAGCCTTGGTCTTTTATTTTATTTTATTTTTAAAATATAACACCCAGCCTTGGTTATTTTATTTTATTTTATTTTTGTTATTAAATAACAAAGTGTCCTCCATTTTGACCATGTCTAAGAAAACATGCATTTATATAACATTTTTTAAAAAACATTATTTTTTGGCATGTCCTCCATTTTAAAAAATGTGTCCTACACTTGTTAACTTGTCCAGCATTTGTCCCGGTTTGGAGCTCCTGACTTATGGCAACCCTAATCAATAGGGGTATAGTGTCTAGATCAAGGGAAGTAATAGTACTATCTATTCTGCTTTGGTCAGGGCCTCACCTGGAATACTGTGTCCAGTTCTGAGCACCACAGTTTAAAAGAATGTTGACAAACTGGAGCATGTCCAGAGGAGGGCGATTAAAATGGTGACGGGTCTGGAAACCATACCCATGAAGAGAGATTTAAGGAGCTGGGTATGTTTAGCCTGGAGAAGAGATGGTTAAGAGGCGATATGATTGCACTGTTTAAATATTGAAGGGGTGTCAAATTGAGGATGGAGCAAACTTGTTTTCTGTTGCTTCAGAGAATAAGACCCGGAGCAATGGATTCAAACTAAAGGAAAAGAGATTCCACCTCAACATTAGGAATAATTTCCTGACAGTGAATGCTGTTCGACAATGGAACACACTCCCTTGGATTGTGGCAGAGGTCTCCTCTGGATGGTCATCTCTCAGGGGTGCTTTGATTGTGTGTTTGCTGCATGGAGCTCACTCCATCATGCAGCACTCGGGCCTCAAATTGCCAACCTTCTGATCATCAGAATTGGTGTCAACCACTAAGCCATCGCATCTCCCTGTTCAGGAGTTTATGTTGGAAAGATTCTACTGCACTAAATGTACTTAATGTCAAGTAGCTGCAGTGAACAAATACTGTAATGTTCACTTGAAGATCTGGCCTAAAACTAAGAATCAAGATGTACTCTTTCAACCAATGTAAACAGTAGTTCCTTCCCTTCTACAAGGGACTACTGTTGCTGTGGTTAAAAGTAACATCTCAATTCTTAGTTTTAACTATTGAAATATGTATTTCCAGGGTTTACATATGAATATTGCCAGCATCCAACAATTTTAATTTTGAAACACCCACCAAATTCTGAACCAAATACGTCTGGAGCATTTGGTGGCAGTACTAATAATGTATACCATGTAAACTTTGTGCCCAAATCCAGTTGTTAGAACCACTGAACCAGTGGAACGTAGGCCCGTTACAGACGGGCACCCTAGAACGGTCTCAGTCCGTGCTAGGATTAGAAAGGGGCGTCTCTTCCAGACGCCCCTAACCCTAGCACAGACTGAGTCCGTACAAAATGGCGGCGGCCGTTCCACACGGCCACCGCCATTACGACATCACGACCGCGCCACCTCCAAACGAGGCAGCGCGGACGTGATGTGTTTGCGCCACGTGAGGGTGCCTAGAGCACCCTTTCCGCGGCGTAAGAAGGAGCTCCAAAACGGAGCTCCTTCTGGGGTTTGCATTGCTGGGCGCAGCCTTTACATGGCTGCGCCCAGCGACGCAGAGGAAAAAGGGGCCAAGCAGCCCCTTTCTCCTCCTCCCCACCATCACCGGGTGTCCTTGGGGCTTGAAGCCCCAAGGACACCCCTTTCCAGGCTGCGGGGAAGCGGCCTTTTGCCGCTTCCCCGCGGCCTGCAAAGCGGCGGATCAGGACCTCTAAGGCTGCTGGTCTGGCAGCTGAGGCCCCGATACAGCGGGGAAAGGGGCAGGTGCAGGCCGCCCCAAACAGGCGGTCTGTAACCCGCCGTACGTAAGTTTGGATTTTTCCAGGGGCTTTACTCTAATTGGGGCTAATAACTGTATTTGCTACTGGCTTTGACAGTCTCATGTTTGCTTTGCATGAATAGAAAGGGCCTTTTGCTTGTGCAAATTTCCTTGCCCTTTTTGTACTAGTTTCTCTTTCTTCCTGCAAGGTCTTATGGATCGTACCAGTGCTCAAGTGGCTTTGTGGGTGAGTGGCTGTACAGAGGGTGCAGACAGGAATGAGGGGTACAAACTTCTGTGGTGTGTGTGTGTGTTTTAAAAGGCATTTGTGTCAACCTGTCTACAAAGTGCCTTGTATAGAGCTTTTTTGAAAACTGGTACTGTCACTGGTTGCAGAGGATCCAAAACCAATTTCTAGTGAATGTTGGCTCCAAACAGATCCTGCAGATTTCCACTTTATATATTTTTTTCTTACAAAGAGATGATTTTTTTGTAAGAAAACAGATTATTACTGTATCACTTGCTTGCTATATATACATATGCAATAGGAAAACCATAATGTACTTCAGCTGCTAGAGTAAAAATATTTGGTCCTAGAACAAAGCTAACTCTGTGGAGAGGCATGCACATATTGTATTCAGCACCCTGCAGAATAGAGGGTTGCACTTGTTATGCATTCTTTAGTTTTGTTTTCCTGTTTGTTTATCAGCAATTCATCTCTGTTAGAGGCAGCACAATAGACGTGATGGACCATATTGTTGGTTATTATGGGAAGACCTATGTTCCTAGTTCGAGTCTGTTCATTTTAAGTGTTGTGTTGTTATTTACTGTTGCTTGTGCCTTGGGCAAACTGCAATGTCTCAGCCCCAGAGGAAGGCAAAGGGGACCCTCCCCCTCCCGGGAACAAATCTTTACCCCAGGATTATGTTGGTATTCCCGAGGCACTGAACATAGTTAGTCTTCATCAGACTCTTTTGGGGGAGTTTTTGTCTTATCAAGTGTCTCTCTGTGCATTTGGGGAGGGGGGTCCTGAAAAAAAATCTTAAGGTTACTCCAAGTGTGCTGATACTTCCAAATGGTAATGTATTACCATCATTTTATCTATATAAGAACCTCTGAAACCTTAGGAACAAAGGGAATGATATGCCTGTTTTCTGGTTCTGTTTTCTGTGCGTGTGTGTATCTTATATGCGTACACCACAAAGTCACCCACCCTTTACAAACCCTTTAGTTCAAGCAAAGAGTTGTTTCACTTCAAATTCAGTTATGCATGGAAAAGCACAGTTAAGACACTCAGGTATAACTTCAGTACCATGCAGATCTTAAATACTGTGTTAGTTTACAGTTTGTCTTCATGCATCCACGCTTCTCTTTGCTCATTCAGCTCTAATCCTCTGGAATTGGAAGGACAGTTCCCTTCTTCCCATTATGTACATGCTCCAGTGCAGGGGTAGGCAACCTGCGGCCCACGGGCCGGATGCGGCCCGGCAAGGCCTTGGGACCGGCCCCAGCCCGGTCCTGCCGCCGAATGCCGCTGGGGCCTTTGGGGGGCAATTGTCTATAGACGCCTCAGAAACATGCATTTATATTAACATTTTTTAAAAAATCAGTAAATTTTTTCGCGTGTCCTCCATTTTTTTTAAAAAAGTGTCTTCCATTTGAAAATTTTGTCCTACATTTGTCCTGTTTTATTTATATATTTAATTTTTTTAAAAAAAATATTTAATTATTTATTTTTTGGCTTCGGCCCCCCAGTTGTCTGAGGGACAGCAACCCGGCCCCCGAGTCAAAAAGATTGCCTACCCCTGCTCCAGTGGAATAGGGAAAATATCTCTGGAGATGAATTACATTGAGATTCCAACATGTTACAAATCAATACATTTTGAAAATGATTTTTAAAAATCAGCAAGATTTGATAAACTCTCCAAATTTTTCTCTGCTCCAAAACACACTGCAGAAATAATCCAGTTTGAGGCCACTTTAACTTCCCTGGCTCATTGCTTGGGAATCCTGGGAATTGTAGTTTATTGTAGCAGCAGAGCTCTCTCACACAGAAGTTTAAATGTTTCACAAAACTATAGTTCCCAAAATTCCCTAGCACTGAGTCAAGGCAGTTGAAACAGTCACAAACTGGATTATTTCTGCACAGTGTATTTTGGACTTCTGAAGTCTAATATATAAGGACCTAGAATCTACAAAATGTGTGAGGGAACAAGCATTAGGTCTTACTTACCGTATATAGCCTTTGAGGGGGGCCAAGGTATGTCATTCTTTGCCTACGGTATCTTTCCCTCTAGGGTCGACCCGCGGAGGCTTTTTGGCCAGCCCCTGGCTGCCGCCGCCGCTGATTGCGGCTTTTCACCATTCCAGGCACCGCCATTCCCCCCCCCAAAAATGGTGGCGAAGTCTTGTGCGACTTTCCCCGCCATTTTGGGGGGGGGAAATGGCGGCAGCCTAGAGGCGAAGTCTCGTGCGACCACAGAAAAGGTCATGCGAAACTTCGCTGCCATTGGCGGCAGCCTCTAGGAGGCCCACTGCCGCCGTCGGGACCCTCCTGGCGGGTGCTGGCGGTGGCAGGGCCCCTGGCAAAGAGGAGGAGGCCTGGCTCCCGGAGGATGGAAGCTCCGCCCCCGGCATGCAGCCCCACCCCCAGAGGGTGGAAGCTCCTCCCCAGCACACGGCCCCGCCCCCGGAGGGTGGAAGCTCCACCCCCCAGCTTCGGCCCCCCAGTCACCTGAGGGACAGCAACCCGGCCCCCGGCTCATAAAGGTTGCCTACCCCTGCTCTAGGACAAGCGATATGGGGAAATTACCTGTATTCTAAACACATATTTGCTCTGTTTATGTACAAAGTATGCATTACACATTCCATTTTGTATAAATAAGCCTTCACCTACCTAGTGTCCTCAAGATGTTTTAGATAAGCTGTGACAATTGATCATGCTCCTGGGGCTTTAGGGTTTATAGTAGGGAGGGCACCAGGTAGGCTGATATAAATAGCCAAACCTTTCTATATGAATGGAACAGAAACATGTTTAAGATTGAAACAGTATCCTTCTTATCTGTTTTATTCTTAAGTGGAAGTGACATCCTGTGGATCTTCTGGCTAGGGATGCTGGGAAATGTTGTACATATCCATCAAACCTGGAGGACACTAGGTTGGCAAATACCATGCACTCAAGGTTTTTTTTTGTTTGTTTGTTTGTTTTACTATTTCTTCTGTAACACACAAGAAAATATTTCTGAGTGATGTTATTGTTGTGGTTGTTGTTGCTATGTGCCTTCAAGTGATTTTTTTTACTTATGGTGACCCTAAGGTGAACCTATCCTGGGATTTTCGTGGCAGAATTTCTTCAGAGGGGGTTTGCCCTTGCCTTCCTCTGAGGTTAAGAGAGTGTAACTTGCTCAAAGTCACCCAGTGGGTCTCCATGGCTGAGGGGAGATTGGAACCCTGGTCTCCCTAGTCCAACCTCAGACCACTACACCATGCTGCCTCTCTAATGGTAATGTTACCGTTCTGTAAATGTGCATTAAACTTACTCTAGCTTGTGGACATTTACACACTGATTTGTGTGCTCATGCAATCACATACGCACATACCTTGGAAACTGTTCTTCTCATAGAACTGTTGGTTTTTTTGTTCTTAAAGAGAGTTAATTTATCTTCCTGTAAAGTTCAGATTCAAGGTCTCCCTCTCCATTGTCTGTATCCTCCTCAGCCCCTCCTATTTTTCTCAAAGGCACAGAAGGCTTCATCTTAAGCTGGAATGGAACTGTTTTGGAACTGTGGTTTTTCTGTCAGTTTCCACTCTAGTCGGAAAGACCTTTTGGAAAAAAAATCAAAACTGATTCCAGATGAGTTCTGAAAGGCCACAATATATGTGGTCTCTTGTGCAATTACACTTAAGTCATTTGTGCTCAGGCTACAGGAGAATGGTGAACAGCTTAATTCTCTTAAAGGCAGTTGAAATACGCAGCCATGCAGATCTCATTTGGAAAACAGCCAGCTTGAGGCCAGGAAAGTAAAGAATTGCTTCTTAAAGGAAAACACCTTCATTTTTAATGTTCCATCTAGCTAGCTTGTGGTAGCTGCTTTTCATTCCAGTGCAGGCTTCTTAACAAATTTTAGCAAGATATTATACTTAATATTACAGTAACTTTCATTTGATTATTACACTTTTTTTAAAGTATCTATGCCTGCTTTTGTTTTCTTTCACCTAGATGCCCAACATATTTTTTCCAACCAAAATAGCACATTTTGTAAATGCAGTCTTCAGCCTTAAAACTCATCAAAGAGGCCAGCTTGAAGTGGCTCTATGACACAGTTAAGCATAGATAGGTAGAAACTGGTGTCTGCTGAAGCAAGGGTTTTAAAGTTTATGACCTTAAGCCCCTTAAGCTCACAATGAGAAATAGGATTTCCTAGTCAAGCATGACTAGAGATGTAATATTTCTGGAAACTTTGAAGCCTGACAACAGACCATGCTGCTCCTATGATTAATTTATAATGGAATACAGGGCATTCTGAGATGACTGAGGGGCTTACATGAAATGTGAACAAGCTGGAACCAAGATAAGCTGTGTCTATATTTCAGTTCCCATCTGACATCCCTACCTTCTTGGTTATGAATAATTTGCAGCCATTTGTATGTCCTGAATGTTGGAACCTTGCCCAATTGGTTTATAACTTGTTCTTCTCTGGGACCGGTTTGTGTATCCCTAGATGACAGTGTGTACTTCAAAGATGGATGCAGGTCTTTTTTAATTAATTCCAAAAACCTGCCTGCTTTTTCAAATTAATCTGTCGTATGGAGAACATGTTGTGAGAGGAGTGTTTTCATGCTTGACACCCTTTAAACGATTGAGTGACACTCTTTTCCTAAATACACAATACACATAAATTGGAACCTCCTGAATGTCTTAATTATAGCTTATATTTTTTTCTTCCAAGAATTCTAATTCTTGATATCAATAACAAGCTGTGATTAGCATACTGTAGCTTCAGTCCTTTTAGCAAATAGATAATTAAAAATGTGGCTATAATATAGTGACTTTAAATGTAATCCTTTACAGAGAAGTGGCATACAGAGTGATAACTGTGGTAACAGGGAGGATGTATAGGTTTCTTCATCTTTGGAAAATCCTTCTTCAGTTGGTGCTTTAGGAAATCTGTATTAATGTTTATTTACACACAGAACATGTTAATTTTGTATTGTTTAGCAGATACTTTGCCAAAGAGAAAAAAGCCATGCAAACTTAATAGACAGTTAGTGATGTCTGTTAAGACATTAATTTGTTTTAGCGTTTTAAAAATTAGGTTCTTGTTTGGTAAGTTGTGACAGCAATGTTAGGTATTCACAATTGTGTTTGAAGTTTCAGGAAGAGCTACTCAGTCTGTCCTCTCCCCCCCCCCCCCCCCCCCCCCCCCCCCCCCCCCCCATTGCTTTGTAAATATCATATGCTCTCGAGTATAGAGTAATTGAGTAAATGAGGGTATTGATTTATTTATTTTTTAAAAGAAAGCTGAGGAATTACATGCTGTTCTTGTCCTTTGTCGCCCTGTCTTCTCAATGTATGCTTTTGCCAGAATAAGGATTGCTAATCATGTGAGATGTGGGGCAGCGGCTCCTTCTCTCTCTTTTTGTCTCTACTCTACAAGCAGCCCTAATGTTCACAGGGTCATCTGGTATGGTGATTTTCAATTGTTTGGTCAATATACAGTACAGGTTTGAGTCTCCCTTATCTGAAGTGCTTGGGACCAGAAGTGTTTGGGAATTTGGGTTTTTTAATTTTATTTTGGTATACCTGTATTCACATTTACATACATAATAAAATATCTTGGAGATGGGACCCAAGTCTAAACACATTTATGTTTCATACATACCATATACAGATAGTTTGATGGTAATTTTATATCATATTTTTAATTATTTTGTGCATGAAACAAAGCTTGTGTACACTTAACCATCAGAAAGCAAAGGTGTCACTATCTTAGCCATTCGGGGGTTTTGGAATATTTTGGATTTTAGAATTCCAGATAAGGGAAGCTCAACCTGTAGTCCTTTATAGCTTTTGGAATTCCCTATAGATTTTAGCATCATCACTTCACCTTCTCCCTCCCCACTAAATCTCTTAGGAGGTTCAGGTTTTCAATCCACTCTTCACAAAGTAGAGCAAAGGGCTGTAATTAAGGATGTTTACATCTTTCAAAGCAAACAGTTTCTATACAAGAAAATTGTTCCCTACTGAGGTATAATTCAAAGACATAGCCAGTTTAGTCTGGAAAATCAGTATGCAAAGGGATTTTATAGCATCTTTGACACAAACTTAAAGATGTTGGTAGCATGAGCATTCATAGACTTAAGCCTACTTCTACAGATGCATGTTTACTGAGCTGTGTATATTCTTGACGGGTAATACCAAAGATGAGATTGTAGAGTAAGACAAGCTGAAATCTCTCAACTTTCTGATTTGGCTTCTGTTATAACAAATAAACATTAACTTTATTGGATAACATTTAGCAAGAATGTAGTTCAAATATGTCCTTCCTCCATTCTCACGGTCTTCATACTCGCGTCCCTTGCTTATGCGTGAGGAACAAATGGAGAGGGAAATAGTAGGGCACACCCCAACTATTAAATATAAGCAAAACTCCATTTTCATGAGAGGGTCTGGTACAGATCCCCACAAAAAAGGAGGGGCTGTATAACAGTTGCAGACAGTTTTTACAATCTCCAATACATTTTCTCTCCCAGTCAGTATCCTTCTCTGACCGTTTTGAGACCCTTTGTTTTTTCCCCCTCCAGTTTCTCTACTGCCTTGTCAGAATACAGTATCTTTCTGACTTTCTCTAGGCCCAGTCAGATTCCCTATCTGACCCTCTCCCTAGAACTCTCACTGAAGAATCTCCCCTGAACTCAAACCTTCCCTCAGTTCCTCAGCTCCTTTCAGCTCTTTTAAACTCCCCCTCAACTGAACTCTCAGTCACTCAGTCCTGCCTTTTATAAGATTAAAACAGGTTAAAGCACATTTTAAAATAAATAAAAAGATAAACAGACAGCACACTGTATTAAGAGATCCTTCTGCCACATGAGTTACGAGTCAAAGCCCTGCCTAAATAAAAAGATCTTTGCCTTCCAACAGAAAGATCAGAGAAGGGGCCTACAAACCTCCTGTAGGAGTGAATTCTGGGAGCATCTGATGGGAATAATCTATTTGTTCAGCCTATTTTTCTCTTGGGTCATAGTATTTGTTCTGCTGCCTTGACTGGATTCCCTCCCATATATCTGAAGCCCACAGCAATTCTCAGCAATTACAACAAGATTTTTAGGGTGTCACCCTGGCTGATTGCATAATCCATGTTATAGAAAATAGGTTTATATAAATATATTGTGCAGATACTCCATTTTGCCTATCCGCTGCTGTGTTGGCACTCCCATGTCTTTAAGGGTGTTCCATAGCCTTTCATGATCTAGGCCAGGGGTTGGCAACCTCCGGCCCGCAGGCGCCGTTCCGCCGGCCCCCGCTCCCTCTTGCCGCCGAAATCGCCG
>NC_056523.1:268521465-268526876 GCF_019175285.1 Sceloporus undulatus
TAAACATCAAAAGCAACAAATGGGTCACGATCTTAGCCATTCGGGGTTGTGGAATAGTTTGGATGTTAAAGAATGTCCAGATAATGGGGAACGCACCTGTATCAGTTATACTGGTGGATCCCTATAGATTTTAGCACTCACTTCAAACCTTCGCTCCCTCCCCACTAATCTCGTGAGGTTCAGGTTTTCAATCCACTCTTCACAAGTAGAGCAGAGTGGCTGAATTAAGATGGTTACATCTGGTCAAAGCAAAACAGGTTCCTACACAAGGGAATTGTTCACTACTGAGGTATAATGCAAAGACATAGCCAGTGTGTCAGGAAATCGGTAGGCAAGGGATTTTATAGCATCTTTGACACAAACTTAAAGAGGTTGGTAGCAATGACATTCCGAGGCTTACGTCGAAACTTCTACGATGCATGTTTACTGAGCGGTATATTCTTGAAACAGGGTTAATACCCAAGTATAGGTAGAGTAAGACAAAGCGAAATCATCGCAGCGGGCTATTTGCTTCTTTATACCAAATACTTACGTTTAGTTGGATACAGTGTACAGAAAGTATTCAAATACAGTGCTACCATCGTTTGCGAAAATAATCGTTCCGTCCGAGCCGTCCGGTCGTAACCCGAGTAATTCGCAAAGCCCGAAAAGGCTTCCTAGCGATGGAGAGCCGATAGCCGCGCTTTCGTTGATTTCGCGCGCGAAATTATTTCGTAACCCGAAAAAACATGTATCACCGGAACAGTTTTTTCCAATCTGACTGTTTCCGTATCCGGTAATTCGTAACGCGATCCATTCGTTTTGCCGCGTTACCACCCCTGTATGTCCCTTGCCTTCCTCCATTCTCACGGTCTCAGTACTCGCGTCCCTTGCTTGTCGTGATGGACAAATGGAGAGGGAATTAAGAAACAAAAAAAACAATTCAGGGGCAACAACCCCACTATTAATTAAAAAGCACACCTCCTTTTTCCTTGTATATTTTCTGGTACGAGACCCACCAAAAAAGGAGTTGTTTCGAACAGTTTCAGACATTTTTACAATCTCATTCTTTTTCACTCTCCCATTCAGGTAATCCTTCTCTTCCTTTTTCTACCCTTTTGTTTTTTTCCCCTTTTTTCACCCCGCCAGTTTCTTTTCTCTACGTCCATTGTCAGAAGTATCTTTCTGACTTTCTCTAGGCCCATCATATTCCCTACTGTAACCCTCTCCCTAGACCTCTCACTAAGAATCCATTCGCCCCTAAACGATCAAACCTTCCCTCCTCAAGGTCCTCCTCTCCTTTCAGCTCTTTTAACTCCACATCAACGGAACTCTCGTCACTCTCCTGCTTTTATAAGATGAAAACAGTTAAAAAGCACATTTTTAACATACGTAAAAGCTAAACCTACAGCACACTGTATTCTATAGATCCTTCTGCCACATAGTTAACGAGTCACGCCTCCTAATAAAAAGATTCTTTGCCTTCCACAGAAAGATCAGAGAAGGGCCTACAACGCAACCTCCTGTAGGTGGAATTCTGGAGCAATCTGATGGGAATAGCTATTTGTTCGGCCTATTTTTTCTCTTGGTCATATATTTGGCTGCTGCCTTGAATGGATGCCGTCCCATATATCTGAAGACCCGCACAATTTCTCAGCAAATTACAACAAGATTTTTAGGGTGTAAGCCCTGGCTTATTCATAATCCATGTTATAGAAATAGGTTTATATAAATATAATTGTTCGATACGCCTTTTGCCATCCGCCTGCTGTGGTTGGCACGCCCATGTCTTTAAGGGTGTTTCCCTAGCCTTTCATTATGCTAGCAGTCGGAGCTGCTATAGCTATAAAGACACGGATTTGCTTTTGGAATGCCTTCTGGTGCACTCCATTAGCCATCATATGTTTTACCAATGTGGTTTGCTAGTGCCTGTTCTTTGTTTCGACCCACGCTTGGACCTCTGCAATTTCGCTCTCTCCGTGTATGCTTGGCGTCCGGTTTGCAGAATTTTGACCATAATGTTTTGTTTTTTCTTAGGAATTAAGCGATGGGTCGATAGTGGCTGCAGTCTTTTGGTTTCTCCTTTTTTGTGATGAGGTATGTAGTTTTCCAATCTTTTGGCCCATTTGGGGTTTCCATTCTATTGACATATAGTGTTGGTTAGCTCGAGTTTGCGCTGTGAACATGATTGTACGTTCAGTGGGACTACATCTGTTCCTGGTGATTTTTGTTGTTTCGCATTTTCCTTATGCAAAAGCTTCCACCACCGTTTTTTTTTTATTTATTGGGGTTCAGCTTCATACAGCGCTTTATTCCAGTGTCTCATTTTGTCATCTCTTTTTTATAGAACGCTCTTGTAAGGATTCCAATTATTTTATCTTCTTGTGCTTGTATTATGTTATTTTTATTGTCATAGAACATCCTGGGCCGTGGTTTGAAATTTTTCTGTGATTTCCTGTTCTTGTGGATACTGGAGTTCTCATTCTTCCCTTTTTTGATGGTGACCTTCGGCCTTCTTGCATTCATCATTATAGCAGTTTTTCTTTATTGTTTCGTACTAGCAGTTGTGCTGTTGTAGTCATTTTTCTTAGTTTTGTCCCTATTCCTTTGGTTGCTTTTATTGCCTGATCATTTTAAAGCTGTCATTCATGTTTCTATCTCTTTAATTTTTGAAAAAGAGTGGTGTGATATTATGGCACTGCTTCAAGCAGGGTTTTATGTTTTTCAGTCGATGAATGCTTAGTAGGCAACTCGGTTACTATCGTGCTGATAATTCGATGAACCATATTTAGATCAAAAATCATATTTTTGGTATGATGACTAGTTTTGGTTTTCCTTCTTGAAGTTTTACTCTTGTTTATAGAAAGATATGAAGACAAGTCGCCCTTTCTTTACTGGGGGATCCGTTTTTCCAGGACCCCTCCCCCAGATAAGGAAGAAAACGTGTATGTTTGCCACCCCAGTGAACCATTAGGGCAAATCACGTTCCATGGCAGGGCCCATGGGATCATTAACAGTCTTCAAATGGTATCCTGCGGCTTCAGTTGAAAGCTGGGGAAGGAGCGATAAGAGAATTTTAAGGATGGCTTGGAAAGACACGCTGTGGCCATCACGACCACCTACAAAGTTGAACCAGTTGACAAATGACGCCAGGGAGAAGGAATCTGAATAGTGTCTTGCAAGTGTATTTCAGCCAGAAGAAAAATATCCTTCACACTGCAAACGGCCTTAAGCTCCCCTGTTGGAAAATAACGACAAGAGCACTTCAATCAATCCTTCAACTCTATACGAGGGTTTTAATAGTAAGTTACTTTAATAAATAAGTTACTGTGCAACCAAAAACAACCAAAACAACAAAACGTAGAGAGGCAGTTACTCGAACACCACTGTATAACTGACAAACTCTCTCAGAAGGACTGACGCAGCGTCAACATTCAAGAATTCAAGTGTCAACTGGCAAATGCTACGTGAACTGTAATAGGTTCTGCACAGCTCTATTTGTGTGTAACACAACCAACCCACCACCCGACACCAAACAACCCACCCCCCGCACCCACCCAGCACACCCCACACCAACACCCCCAACACCACACCCCCAAACCCACCACCCTCACCAACATCCTACAACAACCCCCCCCAACCAACACCCCACCTATCTTGTGTGTCACTACTAATGTCATTTCCTACATTCCCCTCAAATGACTGGTGGTGTGGTCCCTGTGTTATGTTCACTTATCTTTATATAACTGTTGAGCTTTCACCGAAACCTAACTTTTGTTGGCCAATTTCCTGTTGCCTTTCTACAGATAAAGGTTTGTCTGATATGTCCCGTCTACATTGTCCTTTTCTTATTTTCGATAGGCCCATGCTTGTGGCACACCGTGCTCTGTCTTGCCCGTGTGTATCAATGCCCTCGATTTCTTTTGCCCAACGGCCTTGCCAACCCACCGAGTATCTTGGCTACATTCTGCCACAATGCCAGAGCCAGGTTTTTTTCATCCGCCTTCTGTTCTGTGCATTCTCTTGGCCTTTCTGGAGTGTTTACATGTCTTTTGACTGCTTCACAAAAGAGGCTTGTGCGTTATTACAAAGAATTTTCCCTTCTGTACTCTGCGGAATCATTGAACATGCCTTGGGCCACCCTCAGTGTTCACTGATCATTAACATTGGGCCTGAGTTGTCCTTGTCCCATAAGTCTTTAACCTTGTTCTTGTTTTTACAGTCACTGTCCCTATGTTTTGGTTGCAAGTCTGAGGAAGTTTTCGGGGTTTCTTCTGGAGTACGAGGCACCTTCAAGTGTCCTGTTGACTTGACCTACAGGGCTGTTGTAACACACTGGTTTTTCTCTACCACATCCTGATGTAGGTACCCCCCCCCACCCCCCCATTTCCATTGTTCTTATTTGTCACAATGTTTCTAAGTTTTACAAAAACATCTTGATTTAAATGAATTTTTTCCCACCCAGCATGAGTCTCAAAACTAGCACTCCTGGAATACAAAAATCTTGTTCCCATCCATTAGGAACCTGTACTTATTCCTTTCATAGCCCACAAAACGCAATCTTTGGCTTTTGGTCTCATTCTTTTTACTAAATTGAGGTGGAATGTACACTGAGGCAAATTGTCCAAAAACCCTTAAGTACTTTAAGTTCAGTGCTCTACCATACAACAAAAAATAAGGAGTTTGATTTATCACACTGCACCATGACCTGTTCATGTGACAAGCAGTTCTTGTGGCTTCTCCCCACAAATTTGCTCATGCTCCAGAATCCTCCAACATACAATCCCTTATTTGATTTAACATACCAATCCTGCGTTCAGCCAAACCATCTTCCGCAGGACATCCATGATTTGTAGATTTGTGTTGGGTTCCTTTCTGCCCAAACCACTGCTGCAAGTTATTACAAAGAAATTCCCCACCTCTGTCTGTCACAATAGTGCCAACCTTGTAGGGAAACTCCCTTTCAACAGAATTAACCCATCTTTTGATCATGTCAGCAGCCTCACTTTTGGTTTTGAGCATTGTCGCAAATGTAAATCGGGTATGCCTATCTACAATTAGTAGGGTAAACTTGCATCCCCCTAAACTCTTTACTTGATGTGGCCCTGATAAGTCTGCATGTACCACCTGAAAAGGCCTCTGGGTAATGCATTTACTCACCTTCGCCACGGGGTAAGCCTTGACTTTGACCTTTTTGCACACAGCACAGTCAAGGTAACTATTACAGCCCTCTACTCTGAACTCTGGGCAAATCTTTTCTAGATTTTTCAAACCCTTAAAGCTTATGTGGCCCATAACTCTATGGAAGTAATGAGCACACCCATCATGCAGTGGTTTGTTTGTTACTTTCCCACACTGCACCTGTTCCACCATGTGGTAAGTGTGATTTTTCTTTAAGGCTTTACCACACATTGCTCCTTCCTTGGATATAA
>NC_056523.1:268526976-268595637 GCF_019175285.1 Sceloporus undulatus
TGAACTCTGGGCAAATCTTTTCTAGATTTTTCAAACCCTTAAAGCTTATGTGGCCCATAACTCTATGGAAGTAATGAGCACACCCGTCATGCAGTGGTTTGTTTGTTACTTTCCCACACTGCACCTGTTCCACCATGTGGTAAGTGTGATTTTTCTTTAAGGCTTTACCACACATTGCTCCTTCCTTGGATATAATCCCCTCATTTTTTTCTGAAAAGGATTTCATAGCCATCGTCAGTAAGATATACCACACTTACAAGGTTATTTTGCAACTTTGGTGCTCACAAAACATTATGGAATACCTTTTTTAAACCTGGGATTAATACAGACCCTTGTACCTCTACACAGTCAGATTCACCATTTGCAAATACCACAGTGTCCACTGGTGCTGACTTAGGGTGCTGTAGTTTTTCCCTATTAGAGATCATGTGGTGAGAACACCCACTGTCCAAAATCCAAACAGACTGTTCTTCCTTCTCACTTACAACTCCTTCCACAGCAGTAGCAAACCCCCTCCCACCAAGAGGCTTATCTTTCCTTTTCTTTTGTGCATTTTGTCCTTTCTTTGCTGCAGAGAATTTCGGACAGTTCTTCATTAAATGTCCGGTCTCCCCACAGGAAAAACCTCTCCGTATCCTGCAGACAGCAGCACTCCCCTCCTTGGGCAAGGACATAGGTAGGTTGGTTTGTTGTCGCCTCCAGCTAGTCACACCCTTGAAGCTCTCCTCAGAGTCTCTCCTCTGTACTTCTTCCAGTATTCTGGATGCCACAAGGTCCACAGTTAAATCAGCTTCGGCTACTCCCTGGAGATTGTACATCAAAAACACTCAGTTTCTGCGTAAACTACTAAGTAGTATATGGGCCTTCTGGGTTTTCTCAATCTGGATGCCACGCTCGCTGCACTCTGCAAAGTTTTCTTGCATCTTTTTTAAGTATACAATCACGGATTCGCTTTCCTGCTGTTTACAACAATATAGCCTTCTGCTGCACATCATTTTAGACAAGGCTCCAGCTGGTTGGTTAACAGCCTCAAAAGAGTTTTCCAAGCTTCAAACGCTGACCTCGTATTTCTAATATGATTTAGCTGGCTTGGCTCTATAGCTAAAACAATTGTTGCTCTAGCTTTTTCATCAACAGCTATCTGGTCTTCATCAGTAGGATCTGGCTGTTTCTTTACATAGTCCCATAAGTCCTGCTTTACCAGTAAAGCTTGCATATAAATTTTCCATGAAGCATAATTCTTCTCGGACAGTTTCTCAAACTTGACAGACGCTTCCATGTTTGCACTGAGTCTGCGACTTAAACAGCTGCAAACAAGCACTCCAATACTGGTAACAGTCTGGACAGGCTGCAAACAAGAATAAACTTCCAAAAACAAACTGATAACGACAGAGTCCATGAGCAGACAGCACTTAACTCACTCCTCTCCAGGACCTTTCTCTTCAGCCCTCTAGTAATCCAAACACAGCTCACCAATTGCAGAACTAGATCGCCCACAGCTTTTTTAGCGTTGTCGACGCGGCTACTGGGCCCATAACCTTTGTTAAGGTGTGGAAAGACACGCTGTGTCCACCACGACCACCTACAGAGTTGAACCATGTCGACAGGACGCCAAGGAGAAGGAATCTGAAGAGATGTCTGCAAAGGTATTCAGGCCAAGAAGAAAAATATCCCTTCACCACTGCAAACAGCCTTAAGCTCCCGGCTTGAGAAATAACGACAAGAGCACTTCAAGCCTTCACTCTACACGAGGGCTTTAATAAATAAGTTACTTTAATAAATAAGTTACTTTGCCAACCAAACAACCATAACAACAAAAACAGAGAGGCAGTTGCTCAAACACTAACTGTCACAGTCAGCACCTGGTCTAATCTTGACCATTTACCCAAAGTCAGTTCCTTGGGTGAGAAGATTCCTTTTGCTACAGCCATGTAACAGGACTCTTGTATTAATGTAAAGAGGACACATCATATCAGGAGGCTGTTGATCCACAGATTTTACTGTCTGTGGATCCTCATGCCCCATATTATTCAGTGGCAACTTATGTACATGAATGTGGTACATCATTGCCATTGAATAATATGGCATGTGACCATACACTTTTTTGCCATGAGGAGGGAGGGCAGAACTGAAACCTCATGGATGGGAAGGATCCACTTTGTTTAGTGCCATGAAGACACTGTCTTTGTTCAGACCTATGTTAACAGATCCCATAATGTCTGACTCAACAAACAGCATGATAATAAGCAGAGTGAGGAAGGCATGACTTTCTGTCAAGCAACACCCAAAGGTCTGTTTGCAATGTTGCCCTCGGTTCTTCCCATTTATATGCATCCTTGGCAGTGTAGGCTAGCAATTAAGTGACGGGATCAGTATCAGCCTTTATTAAAACGTACACAGTAATCATCATACGAACCCACTTCTCCTTTTAGTGTAACAGAATTCTAGCTGTCTAAATTCTTACAAGTTGATAACTTGAGAGTCCAGAAGGCTAAATGGGGTTTTGTTTTCCTGAGTGATCAAAATAGCTGAAGAACATGTTGGTCAGTTCGTTGGAAAACTCATAATGGATAGTAGTATACCTGTAGGCTTCATGACTGGCATACCTGTTAATAAATGGGCTTGTCTAACAAAGGTTCATAGGACAAGGCAATAAATAATTTACTCATGATTGGGGCAGTTTGGCATGGTTTTTTTTTTTTTTTGTTGTTCTGTTCTTTTTTTAAAAAGCAGTTTACATGAATGAAGTACTTAGGGCAGATAAAAAGGTATTGCAGTAGCTTTCTCTTGTTAAGATTTACAGTCCAATCTGGGCAGCCTGCAAAATTCACAATTTATGTTTCTGTAACATTAATTGAATTTACAGCCATGTCAGTGGCAGCAAGCAGTAGAGTTATGTTCCTAATGCCCTCTTTCTAATGTAGTGAGAGGTCATCAGAAGCAGGCAGACATTTTACAGTGTTGACAAGCACAACATATATCATAATACATATAATTTACAAGTGGTGGCTTTACTTCTTTATCTTTTTACTACTTTGGTCCATTACATTGTTAAGTGGTATCTTCCATGGGCTGTGTTTGGCTTATTAAATACAGTAGGATGTTGCGTTTGATATGGTTATTGATTCTGAATGAATGCACTCAAGTTGAGAAATCAGCCTAGTAGTGTCAGACCTAGTGTTCAGTCTCCTTTCTTCTGAGGACTATAATACAATCTTTTGCTCAACACCAGTTTTGTATTTTCATAAATGAGGCAGCATTGGCCTCTTCTCTAGCATAGTAGCCCCATGATATCTATTGCAGTTTGGTTCCAGGACTCCCTGTGGATACCAAAATCCATAGATGCTCAAGTCCCATTAAATGCAATAGCCCAGCAAAAATGGTGCCCCTTATATGAAATTATAAAATCAAGGTTTGCTTTTTGGGATTTATATATTTTTAAAGTACTTTCAAGCTGCAGATGTTTTAATTCATGGATAAAAAATCCTGTGGATATGGAGGGTTGACTCTCTCTCTCTCTCTATATATATATATATATATATACACACACACACACACACACACACACACACACATGGAGGGAAAGAGAAAAGGTTAATAATATCACACCTATGGCTGGATCATTTTCACATACATGGATCAACAGAGCTTCTCATCTCTTAGTGGTATTCAGTCTAACATTAATCAGCAATTTTAGAAGGGTAGGGGTAGGTACAACTGAAGAATATTTCCCAGCAATCAACAATAGGGAATTGAGGAGGAAGACTATTGAATGTTTGTAAAAACACAAGCAAATCTGAAAAAAGAACAATACGATTTCAAATATAAACAGCTCACTTTTCAGTGACCGTGGGAATAGGATATAATACAGCATAGCCATTGTCATGGAAAATTCCAGAAAAACTATTTTGAGGACATACAAATTTGGTTAGAGAACAAAATGCTCACAACTTTGCAGGTTAGATTGGTCTGTTGTGGTGCTACAGGTCCAGGCATCAGACAACTTGTCGTGTATTGGCTTTGTGATTTGAGATTCATGGGGCCTCCCTAAGTCAACAGGTGGCTTGAAACACATACACACACAGAGAGAAAGGAAAACTTCAGCTTTCCTCATTTCTTAATTTCTGTGTCAGGTTCCTGTCAAAGACAGAAAATATGCCAGTCCTGTTGTGGTAGGTAGCATTTTTCCTGATTTGTGCAGCTATTCTCCTTCTCCTCCTTCTATTGTCACAGATATTTCAGGGATGGTTGGGATTGCCTGCACGGACAAACCACATTCAATGTGAGCCAGCTCTTTCTTACAGAGACAGGCAGCTGATATTTAAAGTCATTTACTCCTATTGGGCAGACACAGGTCAGTATAACAATACAGTGGAAGCAAATTAAAGTTGCATGTTTATTTCACCATATCCTTGGGCAGGGTGGAGTTTTTATTGATCTTATTGTCATTATAAAATAAAGAAGCAGGGGCATTTATTCAGATAAAATTATTAAAGCATCTATCCCCCCCTCCATATTTTTAGGATAAGATTGGGAAGTTGTTTTCTGGACAAGTGAGATTTGGGTGACATTACTGAATGTTCAAGCTAGTAAATACTATTAAGTTGCATATATAGATAAAAAAAGAATAGAAGATACAAACATTGTATATTTTTGAATGATTTAAGTTTTTGCTGATACACTGAAATCTGCTATGTGATGACTTTGCAATTTCTGGGTAGTTAAACAAATTTATTACAAAATCCCAGCTTCTCTTATGTTGCCCCTGCCCCTTTCTGACCTACAGCCTAATCACAAGTTGTCCCAAGGTTGATTATCCTGTATGCAGGCACTTTCTTGTGCCATTGCAATAGAATTTGGGGTAATCTAACATCTGTTTTATAGGGGAAATGGACAGTTCAGAGTATAATTTTTCTGTTGCAAAAGTTTTATAATACAAAATTAACCAGTACCTCATCTAAACTGTCCACATATCTTCATGGGGTTTAAAAATAATACTTCTGTTCCCTCTTACACATATCCTCAGTGCAAATATACAATACTTAGCATTTTGTAACTTTCCCATGGGATTTGTTTTTCTATGAAATAACCGAGGAGTGCCTGTTTCCTTATTGTTCCTCAAAGCAGCTTCCTCCTTGGTGTTGCTCTGAACTCATTCCAAACAAGTTACTATTTTGGGGGTGGAAACAGAGATTGGAAGCTGGGAACTGAACAGCAAGATGAATGAAGCACAGATCTGTATAACTGAATGTTGTTTGGTTTTACGTTTGGCATGAAAGCTCATTTTTTACATGCTGAAGAAGAAGAAGTAGTATTAGTAGTAGTAATATTCTTTGCCCTGCAATATACATGTCACTCCTGGATTTGCAGTACCTTTTGTCATTTTAATTGGGTTGATCCAGGTACTGGAAACAATATGTTTAGAAGTGCTAATTGGGACTTAATTTACTTCTTGTTGATTTGACATTCCTAAATGTTTACATGGAAAATGTGTTTCTTGTTCCCCCTTCCTGTTGTTGACCCACCAATCTGTCCACCTTAATCTAAAACAATAGGATTATCTCTTTTCTTAAAGGAAGATACAGTACATAGTTTTGCCCTGCAGGTAGTTTACTTTTCCAACATTGGCATTTGGTTAGCCTGTGAACAGTAGGATGTCACTGATTTTGGCAAATGTAGTAAGGTATATCTCAAAAGAATTCTATGACTGGGAAATCTTTTTTAAAGATTTAGTTTAGCTTATATTTGTTACATTTGAAAATAAAAGAGTGGCTTCTCCATCTAAGTAGTTGATGTAATCTTGAGAACCTGTTCTGTAGGGAAAATAAATTAGCACCGGGTGTCTTCTTGCATCTCTGGTTGAGCTTAATTGTCACGGTGCTTTTCAGTCTGGGTGGAGAGTTGGGGAGGAGTAGACGTAGAGAGTTGTCTTAGAAAACAGCCATTGACTGAGGCTGCTATACAATCCATTTCTGAAGTTCTTTTAAGGTCAGTGTGATTATTCCTGATTTAAATGCCTTTAAGACACTGGTATGATAGGGGATTTTTGTGGCTGGTCCTTATTATTATAACAGCAAAAAGGCTTAGCAAATCCTGAGGAGGAAGTCTGGTTTTGATATTGCTGTCCTTACAAGTACAGACTGTTTCATGGAAGTTGTTTTGATTTTTGTTCTGTTAACAAACTTGTTTTTGCTTGGAAGTAAAGAAAGAATGAGGACACCGAGAACATCTACATTTTAATAGGAAGCCTGTTCTGTGTGCCCAGACAGATACATTTCTGCGTTGTATTTTTAATAAAAATATAGAACTTAACTGTTAAAAAACATTTGAATTGGAGCAGCACCCAAAAATGATTCTTGAATCTCTCTTTTATACACAAGAGAGAGATTGTTCTTTGTTTTTTACTACAGTTTTTTTTTCCTGATAATATAGTATAATACATGGTGCTATATAGAGGTACTGCAGGGAAAGAAAGGTGCTCTTGAGAAGCTTCCAACCATTTTTAAGCTACTAGGCCTTATGGTGTTTTAAAGAAACCCTTTTTAACACTACCATTAATTGCCAGCCAAAATTCATGGAGACAGGAGAAACATAAAAATCTATAATAATTCAAATATACTTAATCTAAAACTAATTTTTAATTGTAAGACTTGGTTTCCTGGTTATTGTAATATATTTTTCATATACTTACTAGCTATAACAATTAGAAGCAAAGACTAATAAATGCATAGAGATTGGTGCTCTCTACAGCCAGTGTTTTTTACATAATCCTTAATTAACTGCCAGAGTTTGGGTGTGTTTGAAAATGCCTTTTAAAGATGCATGCTAACTTTGTAAATCACTGTGCTAGCTTTGTGTCCTGCTAAACTTTGGTTTGATATATAGTTGATTAAGATATTTAGATATACAGTAGATACACAACAGTAGTTTTGAGTTGTGTAAAAACTTAGGAACCAACAGGGTGAGTGGTATGAGATGAGAAACTACTTCACTTTGTTTGGCAACAGGGAATGAGTGTCATCTTAAATCCAATGGTGTTTTTATCTTTTATCCTAGATTCTCAGAAAATAATAGTTTTGTGAGGGTATTTTTCTTAATCTGGAAGTAATTTCTGATGTAATGATACAATTCCTCCACATATCCTGGCCCCGTTCTTACCTTTTCTGATATATTTGCTTAAAAGGGACAATTGGTTGTAGTACTCTAGGTTCATGCTTCAGGAATCAAAGAGCAAGACTGTCTTGGGGAATTTGAAGTTGTCAAGTTTCTAATTCTAGAAGATGCCTTTCCTTTTAGGTTTTCCATTCCAGTCTTGTCAGTGTATTTGCTAAAATAGACTTTGATTACATTCATTTGATCACTTGTGTCATAAAAATGTGCCTTTCTGCAGTATTAGCTAAAAGATAGAGAGGGTGCAAAATTGAGAAAGAAAATGGCCAAGAAAGCTGTTAATGTATAGATCAATCACGTTAAAGTAATGTGTCTGCAATAGAGCTGTCATTTGGCTTGGGGGAGGTCAGGTGCTAAAACAGAAACTGAGAAAAGACACCAGAACCAGCACGCCACCTCTGAAAGGCAAATGCCCAAGCTTCCCTCTATATTTTCAGAATTCATGTTTGTCTTACAATAAGACTAAAAATTATGTTGATTTTTGCCACACAAGAATTTTTTTTACCCCTGGTACATCATTTCTCAAAGTGATGTTATTTTCTGAAGAAGGATAAACTGCTAGATTTATGGAATATTGCTCTTTTCCACTTCTGTAAGGCATTGTTGATTGTTCTTCCAATTTTTCCTTGCAGCACCCCATCCCACACAAGAGCAGATTTGTGGACAACAGAGGTGTGGAATGGGGAGAGAATAATAATCCATCACATACAAAAAGAGTTCTAACTTCACTACCGTGAATTGAACCCAGAGACTAATGTTTGTAACATATTTAGCGCTATTCAAATTACCCTTTCAGTACTGTATTTCAAATTGCCTGTAAAGTATTCCTCTTCTGTGAATCCCATATTAAAAATGAGAGGTACTTGAGACTGAGAGCTCAGAATTATTTGCTCAGCTACTTGGTGAACTGACGTCTCTACTGACTTCCTTCCAATGCATTGCCATAACAATGTATTAGGAGGTAGAAATTCCTTGATGTACATATTCATAACATCTCCGAAGCCTTCATTTGTCTTCTCACTTCCTGTTAGCATTCAACAGTTCAGAACACTTGGCACCCCATTTGATTGAAGAAGAGGTCTTGACTCCTATTTCCTTTTTAGAAATATATTTCTGTTGTTTCCACAGTGAAAGGACATGAATATCATAATCCTCTTTACTGTATAGTCCTTAGGAAAAGTCTAAAACAGAAGGAAGAAAGAGGAAAGGAGGAAAAAAAACAGGTGTTATTGTTGATACTAGGCTGAAGGATGAAAAATCTTGCAGCACTTGACAATTTTTTTTCAGTAGGGTCATTTCTTGCTGGAAATGAAGTAATTTTTGGATACTTATTACAATGTTAACCTCCAAGGGTTTATTAATAATCCATTAAGGTTATCTAACAACCAGTTATTTTGATGATAACACTACTTTTATTTCTTGTGTGTTGTGTTGCTTGACTTCATTATTCTTTAATCTTTCTGAGTAGACTCTTTTAAAAGATTTAATGGCCTGAACCAAGATCTAAAAAGGTTAATACCATATGGAATAAATTAAGACATATGACTTAGTAGAATCTTTACCACAGTGTCATTCCTATTTAAAAATTCAAACTACAGTTCGTAAATGTTTGCTTCTCAGTATTGTGCAGGATATGATGAACTAGATTGCAATCTATGAAAGCTTTTTAAAACTAACTTATTAGTTTATTCAGTAATGTGTGCAACAAGACCAAGGCTTTTTTAATAAACAGCCATAGACTTTAACAGGGCACTGAACTTGAAGGTTATTCTGTCGTTAGCAATTATCACTACTGCTGATGGACCCTTTTTAGCTGACAAAGACACTCGGCTTCAGAAATCTGAAGAAAATCCCTGTAGAGCCTACAGTACTTTTTTCTTTCTGCTTGGCTACTTTTTGCAAAATACTAAATCACTGAAACTTTTACAAGAGTCCTGAGATCAGTTGAGTAATTTTATGCTGCAGGCATACAAGAACTCAAGCAACGTGGGTGGATAAAGAAGAGCTCTGTGTGTTTTGTGATTCTTGAGTCACACATATACTTATACTATTTATAATTATATTTCATTTCTGTCCTGGGATATATGGATTGTGGTAGTTACAGACCATATTTTACTGTAGTCACTTAAACGTATTGGGGTTTTATGGCAGGCAGATAAGAAGGGCACAAACTATTTGGATCAGTTTTAACCATCACTGTCAAATCTTTTAGGCTTCCCTTTATTTCTTTTCTCTCTAAATTGATTGCTTCACTCTTAACTTGTCACTACAAAATGCAAATCTAACAGATAAGAATATCCTTTGCAAATCTTTTCAGATACCTGCTTTGCTTCTCTTAATGTAATTATCTATAGAAATTGTCACACAGATTTGTAACTCTACTAGTCTCCAAGAGTCATGATCTCTTGATCATGCTTGATTCATTACTGTAAAACTGCTTTGGCATTTAAAATTTTATAATTTTTTCTCACTGAAAACCAGGTCCACTGGAATTCTTAATTATCTATAGACATCTATGACTCCCTTCTTTATTCAGGGAAAAGTATCTCACTTGGCTTTTTGTGCTTTCTGCAGCACTTACATTTTTCATGTTGTTAAAAAAGTTATGCATTTTGAAATTTATCATTCTGTACAACTTTGGCTTTAAGCTGTGTCTGATTCTAATAGAGCTGTTCTTTTTGCATCTGGAGTGCAATGACATTGACAATTCTATGAAGCATTTCCAGCTGAGAAAATACATCTGCTTACTCTTTCCCCCAGCACAGTCTTTCTCAAACTGATGCACACAAGAAGTGTTCGACTGTGGCGTGAAGCAGACCACCCTGATAGTGTGGCATCCTGCCGCCCCTTTCAGCATCAGATTGGGGCTGTGGCAACTGTACGCTGTGATCCCAATCCGGCACTTTGCCAGCTCTAAAAGAAACAGCAAAATGCCATTCCTTTTAGAGCCAGCAAAAAGGCGCCCTTGCCTTGGTGGCGACATTTTTCAGTGTTCCTTTCAGCATGCATTGTATAAACGCCATGCCAAAGGATCACCTTAATGCAGACGGATGGTGTGACGCCGGGGTGGGGGTGGTATAGGCGTGAATCATCCAAACACCACATGCCACCGCCATGCCAGCACTTCAAGCTGGTCTGTACAGTCCCTAAATCTCTCATTGTCTCCACTGGTTGTGGCTAATAGTACGTCATCAATACGTACTAGGGTTAGGAAGGCGGTGGCTTCCGCACCCCCCTAACCTAGTACGCATTGAATACGTACAAGATGCGGCGCCCTGTTCATACGGGCGCCGCCATCTTTACGTATCGGACGCTGAGGCGTCCGTACGCGTCGCGGGCGTTGTGACGTAGCGAGCGCGCCCCTGGCGCTCGCTACGTCGCAAACCGACTTAAAAAGAAGCTCCATTTGGAGCTTCTTTTTCGGTCCGCGCAGGAAGTCGGGCCGTGTGAAGGCTCCGCGCTCCCGCGGACCTACTGGCGGCGGCGGCAGACCGCCGCAAAGCGCGGTCTTTACCCCGCCATTGTCTCCACGGGTTGTGGCTAATAGTCATGGTCACTGAAGATGAGGGGCCTATCAGGAACAACTCAGTTGAGGAAGGCTGATCTTGTGTGTTGTATCTTTTTTATGTCACACTACTAAATTGCTGGAACTTGAGTGTCGGCTGTAATACAAATAATAATAATAAATAATAATAATATATAATAATTAATATTATTATTATTATTATAACGACCGCTATTCCGCAATGATCAAGCGGTGTAAAGTAAAATTGCAAACAATACAAAAAAATGCAAGGCCTCTCTCCCTCCCAAGATGGTGGGTGTAGGAGGGCTCTTGTCTTCCAGGCCAGGCCTTCTCCCCTCAAGATGGTGGTTGGAGGAGGGCTCTTGTCTTCCAGGCCTGGCCTCTCTCCCCCTCAAGATGGTGGTTGGAGGAGGGCTCTTTGTCTTCCAGGCCAGGCCCCTCCCCCTCAAGATGGTGATGGAGGAGGGCTCTTTGTCTTCCAGGCCAGGCCTCTCTCCCCCTCAAGATGGTGGTTGGAGGAGGGCTCTTTGTCTCCAGGCCAGGCCTCTCTCCCCCTCAAGATGGTGGTTGGAGGAGGGCCTTGTCTTCCGAGGCCAGGCCTCTCTCCCCCCTCAAGATGGTGGTTGGAGGAGGGCTCTTTGTCTTCCAGGCCAGGCCCTCTCCCCCCAAAATGGTGGTTGGAGGAGGGCGTCTTGACTTCCAGGCCAGGCCCTCTCCCCCTCAAGATGGTGGTTGGAGGAGGGCTCTTTGTCTTCCAGGCCAGGCTTCTCTCCCCTCAAGATGGTGATTGGAGGAGGGCTCTTTGTCTTCCAGGCCAGGCCTCTCTCCCCCTCAAGATGGGTGGTTGGAGGAGGGCTCTTTGTCTTCCAGGCCAGCCCTCTCTCCCCCTCAAGATGGTGGTTGGAGGAGGGCTCTTGTGCTTCCAGGCCAGGCCCTCTCCCCCTCAAGATGTGGTTGGAGGAGGGCTCTTTGTCTCCAGGCCAGGCCTCTCCTCCTCAGATGTGGGTGGAGGAGGGCCTTTTTGTCTTCCAGGCCAGGCCTCTCTCCCCCTCCAGATGGGGGTTGAGGAGGGCTCTTTGTCTCCAGGCCAGGCCTCTCTCCCCCTCAGATGGGTGGTTGGAGGAGGGCTCTTTGTCTTCCAGGCCAGGCTTCTCTCCCCCTCAAGATGGTGGTTGGAGGAGAGCTCTTTGTCTTTCCAGGCCAGGCTCTCTCCTCCCTCAAGATGGTGGTTGGAGGAGGGCTCTTTCTTCCAGGCCAGGCCTCTCTCCCCCTCAAGATGGTGGTTGGAGGAGGGCTCTTAGTCTCCAGGCCAGGCTCTCTCCCCCTCAAGATGGTGGTTGGAGGAGGGCCTTGTCTTCCAGGCCAGGCCTCTCTCCCCTCCAGATGGGTGGTTGGAGGAGGGCTCTTTGTCTTCCAGGCCAGGCCCTTCCCCTCCAGATGGTGGTTGGAGGAGGGCTCTTTGTTCTTCCAGGCCAGCCTCTCTCCCCCCAGATGGTGGTTGGAGGAGGGCTCTTGTCTTCCAGGCCAGGCCTCTCTCCCCCTCAAGATGGTGGTTGGAGGAGGCTCTTGTCTTCCAGGCCAGGCCTCTCTCCCCTCAAGAGGTGGTTGGAGGAGGGCTCTTGCTCCAGGCCAGGCCTCTCCCCCTCAGAGGGTGGTTGGAGGAGGGCTCTTTGTCTCCAGGCCAGGCTCTCTCCCCCTCAAGATGTGGGTTGGAGGAGGGCTCTTTCTTCCAGGCCAGGCCTCTCTCCCCCTCAAGATGGTGGTTGGAGAGGGCTCTGGTCTTCCAGACCTGGCCTCTCTCCCCCTCAAGATGGTGGTTGGAGGAGGGCTCTTTGTCTTCCAGGCCTGGCCCTCTCCCCCTCAAGATGGTGTTGGAGGAGGGCTCTTTGTCTTCCAGGCCGTGGCCTCTCTCCCCCTCAAGATGGTGGTTGGAGGAGGGCTCTTTGTCTTCCAGGCCTGGCCTCTCCCCCTCAAGATGGTGGTTGGAGGAGGGTCTTGTCTTCCAGGCCCTGGGCCTCTCTCCCCTCAAGAGGGTGGGTTGGAGGAGGGCTCTTTGTCTTCCAGGCCTGGCCTCTCTCCCCCTCAAGATGGTGGTGGAGGAGGGCTCTTTGTCTTCCAGGCGGGCCTCTCTCCCCTCAAGATGGTGGTTGGAGGAGGGCTCTTTGTTTCCAGGCCAGGCCTCTCTCCCCTCAAGATGGTGGTTGGAGGAGGGCTCTTGTCTTCCAGGCCTGGCCTCCTCTCCCATCAAGATGGTATCAAAGGAGGGCTTTTGTCTTCCGGCCTGGCCTCTCCCCCCCTCAAGATGGTGGTTGGAGGAGGGCTCTTTGTCTTCCAGGCAGCCTCTCTCCCCCTCAATGGTAGTCAGAAGAGGGCTCTTTGTCTTCCAGGCCAGGCCTCTCTCCCCCTCAAGATCTTGATAAGGTTGATCACCCCAAAGTCTGCAAATCTCTGATCAACAAACATATTAGGAAGAGTTGCCAGAAAGTTAGTGAGAGAAGGCAATCAGAAGCTTTCATTCAAATTTATTTTTCTGTGCACTCTAAAGATTTCTATAGTAAAGCTATAGAAATATTTCTATTGTTATAGAAATAGCAAGTCTCTTATGTAGATACTGTACCTACATTATTGAATAATGTATCTGCCACCTCTTTCTTCACTCTGGGACTCCTTCAGTTCTATGTAAGTACCTCTTTGCAGAACTGAGGCCGAGCCAGTAGTCTCCAGCAGGTCCCTAGCCTAGAGGATATAAGTGGGACTCCTGTTGGGAGTGCTGCTTTTGGCATGCCCACCACTAACTGGGGCATTGCCACTTTGCAGGGTGTCATGAGAGCAAGAACCCGGATTTCTGTTCAGGAGAGAGGGGCAGAATTATCTGCTTATTGACATCTCCCTGTTTGGATAATTTAAAGGTGCCGATTGCCATTTTGGTGGGATACACCTCATTAATACTTCCACCTCATTAACTAAATTATCATTGTTTGTTAGGATCAGATCTAAAATAGCTGGACAAGTGTGCCATGCAAGTAAAGAATTAGTTGGACATTACATTTTTGACAGAGTTTGATTTCCAACAAATAATAATAGTTGAAATCCCCCATTAATACTACAAATCTGCTTTCTGAATGTGTGGTCATCTGTTCCAGGAAGGCATCATCCAAGTCCTCAGTTTGGCTTGGAGGTCTACAGTAAATGCACGACATCCCTGTTGTTTCTCTCCCCCTTACTTTAATTAAATAAATAAATAAATAAATTTTATTTATATACCGCTATTCCAGAGATCATAGCGGTGAACAGCAAGTAAGCTAATTAGCAAGTAAGCTAATCAGCCCCCAACAGTCTGGGTACTCATTTTAGCGACCTCGGAAGGATGCAAGCCTGAGTCGAGCTTGGGCCCTTTTGCTGGTCTTGAACTCGCAACCTTGTGGTTTTGAGTAAATGGCTGCAGTACACTGCGCCACCAGGGCTCCTAAAGTGCTCACAGTAAAACTTTCTCCTCATTGCTTCCTACCTTTTCAGCTCTCTGTCCAAAAACAGGCTACATAAAGTTACTGTACTATCCTGAGCCAATTTCCAGGGTGCTGAGGAGGATGCTGTGAGGGAAATCACCGCTCCCTCATGGTTATCCTGGATCTTGCCATTCCATCTTTGAACATCACCATCAGAAACATGTCCCTTTTAGAAAAATTAGCGTTTTTTAAAGATTTCCCCAAAATTTCATGGTAGTGTTTATCATGAGAATATATTTTAATTAATAAATGCTTTTACGTAGACATTATAGTCATACAAAGTATACATGATACACTGGTACCCCGGGATACGAACGCGCCGCGATACGAAATTTCCGGGTTACGGAAAAAAAAAATTAATTAATTATTTCCGGGTTACGAAGGTTTACCCGGGTTACGAAAAAACGCTGGCGCTTTTTAAAATGGAGCCGCGGCAGAGCCGCGGCTTTTCCCCATTAGCGCCTATGGGGATTCGGCTAACGAAAAACTTCCGGGTTACGAAAATGGCGCCGGAACGAATTAATTTCGTAACCCGGGGGACGAGTGTACTGAATTTTTTAAAAATTACATTTAAAAAATATAAATATCAAGAATATAAATATCAAGCAACTGTAACAAAAACCTTGAACAATACATCTAGATTAATCAAGAAAATAAAAAAATACACAATAGATCTAAAATAAGAGGAGAGCACATCATTACAGAGGTTTACATATGACTTTGGAAGACAAATAATACCAGAACCTACTAATATACCAACCCCCCCCCAAAAAAAAAACACACACACACACACACAACTGTGCTGTATACATTGGTGGAAGTATTATTATGAGCAGGTTTTTAAGTACTCAGCAGCCAGAATTTTCTAATTTGTACAGGTGGTTAATCAAGAAGCTAACTTAAGCAACAATGAAAATGTTACAGTGTTCTCTTGCATAATCTTCCAGGAGAAGAGATGCCCTTCAGTGGGCAGAACAATAGTGGACTGTCACCCTCATGCCACTCTCTGGAAATGCACTACTCATGACTGTCCTAGAGCTATAACTCCATGCTTAATTGTGGATTTCCCACACATTAGAAGCTCATATTTTTTATTATTATTTATTATACTTTCACTCGTGTCTCACACAAATTTAATGTTTTCTCAGAGGCACTGTATTTTGCATTATATTTTGTTACCTTCTGACAGTACTATACTAAAGTCATATTTCAGCATTCGCATCCCTGCTGTCAGATTTGGGAACAGCATGTTATAAGTAATACAAAATTGAGTATCCACACTCTGTGGAGTGCAGAGAATTAACAGGCAACAAGAGCAGGTACCACAAACAAATAAATAAAGCCAGGCAAGACAGGTAGATCTGGTCAAAGAATGTCCTGAAGCAATGCCTTTAGGTAATAATAAACTGGATCAGCCTTAAGTTGTCCTTGAAAAAAATTGAAAGATGTTTTATAAGGTTTTCTAGCTAATCAAAATAGTACTGGTGGAAGCTAATCAATCACCATATTCTTTGCAGAGAATCACATGCTTTCTGTTTTGAGTTTTAGCTTATCTAGCAATATTGGCTGTACATATATGTTCGCAAGTAAGAGGGCCAGTAGAGTCTGTATAAAGTAGGAATAATAGAATCATAGAATCAGAAACCAAAAAGGAAAGTAGAAATGAATTTTTCAATTTAAAAAACTCTCCTAAAATCCTTTGGCCATCTTTTAACATAATTTTAAAGTCCAGGTAAGTCAGTTGGGGAAAAAAAGTTCATGGCTTTACTTTTTAGTTCAGCTTTTGATTTTGATTTTAAGGTAGTTTAACTTCTGTGGAAATAAATTCCCTCAAATTTTGACTCAGCTTACAAATTAATATCTAAAAAGTATACCTTAATTGATTTGTTCATTAACATAGTGCTATATTTCACTCACATTGCCTACATTTATCTCTCTCTTGTGAATATGTGTGTGCCCATACACATGTGTGTGAATACTAATTTATTTATTTATTTTAAAATGTATACCCTTCACTATATCATGCAATCTCAGAGTGGCTTGCAATAAAGTTAAACCGGGTTAAATGGGCAAAATTAGTAAGAATTTTAATAAGCTAAAACATATTAAGCAGTATATCGAGTTTAAAAGATTTATTTTTAAAAAAAGTTTTGAAAACTATAACCAACAGTCTTTGGGTTGCATTAATGAAGCTCAAAGGCTTTAGTGAACAGCCATGTTTTACCTAGAACCTAAATTATAAGACATTTGGCACCAGTTAGGCTTCCAGGGGGAGATCATTCTATAGTTGGGTGCCATGACTGAGAAAGCCCTCTTCCTTGTCCTGACACAGAGTATTGAACTCATTGGTGGGACATGTAGTATTCCCTTCCCCAAAGCAGATCTTAATCCTCCATCAGGAGGATGAAGAAAAATGCTCCCTTGGGTATCAAGGTCTCAAGTCGTTTGGGTCTTTAAATGTCTCTACAAAGATCTTGAATTCAGTCCAAA
Source organism: Sceloporus undulatus (assembly GCF_019175285.1). Taxonomy (NCBI): domain Eukaryota; kingdom Metazoa; phylum Chordata; class Lepidosauria; order Squamata; family Phrynosomatidae; genus Sceloporus; species Sceloporus undulatus. Next base: position 268,543,669 of record NC_056523.1, read on the forward strand.
AATGAAAAGGCAGTCAGTGCAATTCTTTAAGACTGGTGTTAGATGCTATCTATACGATATACCAGTTAGCGGCTGAGCTGCTGCATTTGCATTAACTGCAGCTTCCAAGTCTCCTTCAAGTGCAGTCCCATGTAAAGTGCATTACAGTAGTCTAGTCAAAAGGTTACCATTGTATAGACTGATGTGGCTAGGTTATTTCTGTTCAGGAAAGAATAGACATAAAATACTTTTAGCAATAGAAATTCTCTTTGGTCAAGCCTTACTGGGGCACTACTTAATTCAAGTAAAGGTGAACCAGAACATATGGTGTGATTCAAATAAAATTCAGAACCAACATAATATAAAGTCATGCTGAAAGACTCCCAGTTTAAGATTCCCAGTTATATTAAAGTCCATTGTACTAACTGTGTATATTCTGATAAGCAAAGGTATTCAGCATTGAAGCTGGAAATGTGAAATGTAATTATTTCAATAATGTGTAATAGCATGTCCTACTTTTTGATTTAAGCATTCTAAAGTGTGAACCTTCACACCTGGCTTCAGCCATTTGCATCTCTTGTGAAGTTCCAAAATAAAAGGAACTGGTACATTTTGTAGACAGGCATTTAATTTTAGCTGTATTTTGCTTGTGTGTTACAGCTCCATTTAGCAGCACTGGCATCTCTGAAGGGAGACATCGTTGAACTTAATAAACGCCTACAGCAAACAGAACGAGAGAGGGATCTGTTGGAAAAGACATTGGCAAAGGCACAGGTTAGTGAAATGGAATCATTCCCCTTTCTCTCTGTGTTGCTCAGCATGTTAAAACACTCTTTGCTCTTAATACTTAAGACCTTTTTAACCAATGTAAAGACTAGATGCTATTACAAGATAGCCATCAGTTAGGTAAAATTTAGGATGCTAACAGACAGTCCAAAAAAGGCAACTTCCATGTGCCTTGGAGGCATGGCAGTTAGATGACACCCCCCCCCCCAAGATGCACAGAAGACGCACCAAAGCTGTGCCCAGGCCACAGAAACCCGGCCTAAAAAGGAGCAGTTTTTTCCCCATGGGCCCATGGTGGAGGGCGCCTGTGGAACTCCCGTGTATGGTTGCCACAGTCCCGAGGTGTCTTGGACAGGCTTTTATCTGTTTTTCCGCTTTCTCTTTGTGTTGCTCTTTTAGCATGCTCAGTAAGAAATTCTTGAGACAGCTGATTGTTTATTGTACAGTGCACCCGCACCATACACAGGTGCACTATATGCTACAAAAGGATGAATAGTGCACGTGCCCACGACGCACACACTCTGCCATGCCGCGAGCACGAGCCCCATTATATTTAATATGTCTCGAGCATACACGCTTTTCACCTTATGTGGGCCGGGGGGGGGGGGTCCGGAACAGATCCCCATGTAAAGTAAGGGACCACTGTACTTGTTTTAGGGAGGCACACTTAGCCACAGTAGGATTGGGAAGAGCAAAATTCCAATGGGGAGATTTTCAAAGTCCAGGAAATTTAAAGTCCATTTGCATCTCAACAGGGACCCCTCTTTTGCAATCCAGCATATCTCCATTCCAGTGAGGTCACAGGCCTCTTTGTAGGCAGAGAACAATGGATTCCTCAGGAAGTCTCCATGTTTTTGCATCAGGAACATTTTGGTGATGTAGAGGTAAAACATGCAAATTCAGTCCAAATTTAAGAAGAAAAAAATTGTTTTACCTTGGATGAAGTCCCAGTCCACAGGCTACTCTTCATGGTTCCCCTGTTGCAGCTACAATGCAGTTCTCACAATACAGAAAACATGCTGGGGTAGCTGTGTTGGCCATTTAACAAATACACTGGTACCCCGGGTTACGAAATTAATTCGTTCCGCCGCCGCTTTCGTAACCCGGGATACTTCGTAAGCCGAATAGCCCATAGGCGCTAATGGGGAAAAAGCCATTTAAAACAGCGCCGGGGTTTTTTCGTAACCCGAAAAAACCTTCGTAAGCCGAAACAATAAATCCCTATGGGATTTATTCGTATCCCGAAAATTTCGTAACCTGGGTATTTCGTAACCCGGGGGACCAGTGTACAAACAAAAATCCATCAGTGATACCTTTATTGGCCAACCAAAATGCACAATATACTTGTTGCAAAACAAAGATAGGTTATTTTGAAGATGTAGTAGACAGAAAAATATCAGATTACTTCAGTGCTTACTCTGCCTAAGAATGAAATGCCAAGGAGGACTACAGCTTGCATGTAAGTTGTAAGCATCCCTCCCCCCCACACACACTCATTTTATAATAATGTTAGCCACATGTTCTCAAAGTACCAGAGCAGTTCCAGCACAAAATGTCTTATTCAGTCATCAAAAGACCTTTCTGTCCTGCCTCCTCTTAGGAGTTTATCAAATGGGAGGAATTTCTCTTAAATTCGAATGAAAAGAAAGTGGGGCCAGAACGCATTCACTTAAAGTTGCTAGTTTTGCGCAGTTACGTGAATGTGCATTGCATTCGAACTGGCTTCCCATTGCCTGAAAATAGCATGCCATTGCCCAAATTTGCGTGTGGCAGTCTAACACGCAATAACGTGAAACTACATGATTGCGTTCAGATTGCCATTGGATTATACTTCCAATTTCCCTTGTCTGATAAACTTCTTAAACCTTGGATATTTGGGAATGTCTGAGCAAATGTCATTATACGTTTATGTCTTGTAATGTGAAATTGCAGAATTTTTGAAAAGCCAACTGGACAGACTAATGCTAGCAAGTTTCCCATCCCTTTGGTACTGAAGGCAGCAAGAAGAGCAAATTATGTTTTCTGGGTCAGAGTAAACCAAAGCTAGTTCATATACAAGAGTTGGTAACTTTTGCTTAGCAACAGACTGATTCAACAAATTTAAGAATAATCTAGCTCTGTTGTGTGGGAGAGACAGGGAAATACACGATAATATTAACTATTTTCCTGGCTCCAAAATTGAATTTTCAGGCTTTCTGAAAATAGAAGCAGCAGCAGCGACTACAGACAAATATAAATCAAGATCTATACACTAGACACTAAAGGATGGGTATTTGTGCATCCCATGCCAGTGGAATGTTGCACATAGCTGTACCACAGGACTGGAGAAGTTGCAGCCTTCCAGATATTGTACTCTGGTTCCCTTCGATCTAGCCAACATGGGCAATGGTCAGGAATTGTGAGAATTGTAATTCAGAATCATGTTTTGTTAGAAAAGTTGAGTAATGATTAATCAAAAATAACATGCTATTTTATACAAAGGAATTGCCAAGAATTAAACAAATTGAGGTTGTTGGATTTTATTTTATTTTTAAGATTACTTATTTAAAAAAAAATATTTGGGCTGTAAAATTCTGATGAAACAGAAGATCGGTAATATATGTGTTTCTTCCCAAAGTATTGCTGCAACGTCTCGTTTTCCGGAACAGTGTTTGCTCAGTTCACCAAGAATATAATATTAGGAAATATCTGCTCAGTAACATCAGCATGTTTCTGCTGTGACACAACAATGAGGAAATAGAATAGAGTGACTGTTAAAGTTATTTGGGATGACAAGTCTGAACTTATGTTGTTGTTGTCGTCGTTCTTGTTATGTGCCATCCGGTTGGCTTTGATCTGTGGCGGCCGTATGAATAAGAGATTGCCAAGAGACCCTGTTACTAACAGTTCAGGTCAGGTCTTTCAAACTCAGGGCTATGAGTTTCCTTGATTGTGCATACTTATCTAGTGTAGCTTTCTTTGACTTCCAGTGGAACGTGTATCTGTGGATATGTATAGGAACATACCACTTAGAGTAATAATCTAAATGAGTTAGGTTTCTGACATGCTCTTTTGTTCTTGTGGTTGTTTTGCCTTGAGAACATGGCAGATCTCAGTCATATGCAAGGGATGATGGGAAAATTATCTACACATAAGGTTCAGAATCATTCTCATCTGTCCATCACTGCATTCAAACTTTACATCAGCTGAACCAAAAAGAGAAAAATCCCAGTGCAGGGTTGTTTTGACTGTCAAAGGCAGTAGATATGCTAATGGAATTTAAAGTTTATTTACTGTAATCTTAAAGATTACAGTAAATAAATTTACCTGTTAGTAGTTCTCCTCATCTTAAAATGCTTTGCTATGTGAGCTCTAGAATCTAGTAAAGTACAGTAACATCCAAAATCCACAAAACAGTGATCCTTTATTAGGCCAACCAAAATGCACAATATATATGTTGCAGGCTTTCAAAGTTCCATTGGATTCTTCATCTGGCAAAGGTGTTAACAATTACACAGGAGAAAGAGAAAAATGGCAATGTTAGTCATAGGCCTGCATTTGTCAAGGAGTTGTGGTTGTTGTCCTCAGTTCAGATGGTTTGGAGGGGTATTCATACAGGTACTCCCCTCTTCCTTATGGCCATGTGAATACTGGGAGAGTCTTAAAATCCAGGAAATAAACTTTAAATTCCATTAGCAAGTCTACTGCCTTTGAAATCCAGTTTGTCTCAAATCCTTTATGAGGCTAGATTCCCATTTGTTAGGCAGAGAACACTGAAGTTCACAGAAAGCATCCATGCTTTTGCATCAGGAAAACATTTAGGTGTTGTTAAGATAAAACATGCCAATGTAGTCCCAATTTTTTTTAAAAAAAAATTCTACCTTTGTTCGAGGTAGAAACCTCATATAGTAAAGTCTCAGTCAAATGACTTTTTCTATAGGATTCTCCTTTTGCATCTAAAATACAATATCTTCGCATTCAGAAAACATTTCCAGGATAGCCGTGTTGGCCATATAGCAAAGTACTATAACAACCACAGTCCATATTGGGCCAACTAAAATGAGCAATATACATGCTGCAAGCTTTCAAAGCTCCACTGGCTTCTTCATCAGGCAAAGGTGTTAAAAATCTGTTTTTACATCTTCGTTAAAAACCTTTAACAAACCTTTAACCTTTGCTGTAAGGTTTTTAAAAAAGCATTTTTCCTGTATGAAACACCTTTGCCTGATGACGAAGCCAGTGGACCCTCAAATGGTTGCAACATGTATATTGTGCATTTTGTTTGGTCCAATAAAGATATCACTGTTTTGTGGATTTTTGACGTTATTATACTTTGCATAGGGCCAACACAGCTGCGCCTGGATATGTTTTCTAGTTTGATACATTATATGAATTATGTAATAACATGTACAGTGCCTTGGTATCTGCTGGGGTTTGGTTCCAGGATATTCTGTGGATGCCAAAACCCGAGGATGCTCAAGTCCCATTAGATACAGTAAAAGGGTGTTCCTTATCTAAGATGGAAAACCAAGGTTTGCTTTTGGAATGTATATTATGTTTGAATTTTTTCCAAGCCATGGATGCTTGAATCCATGGATAAAAATATCGTGGATACAGAGGGCCAGCTGTACTGTCTTGATGTAGTAGGATGCTTTCATTGCTGAAAAAGATTAATTTGGTCTTAGTGCAGCTCACTCAGTCTGTGGAGAATTGTTGCCACTCTTAGGAACATTGATCCATTTTCTATCTCAGTCTTGTAAACTCTGACTGGAAATTATTTTCTGACAATATTTTTTCCTTACCTTCCTTGGAGATCCATGGTATTCCCTCCCTGATGGTCTCATACCCAAATACTAATCAGGTGCTTCCAGAATCAGGTAAGATCAGATGTATTCAGGATTATATAGAAAACAATCTTCTTAGGGTCTCTGCGAATTCAACAATGGGTTCACTGCGCCTGCGCATGTGCTGCTCGGAACCTACTGGAATCACTGGGAGAGTTTACTCTGCAACATATTGAAACTTTTGTGGCGGTAACTCCGCCCACACCGTTATAAGGCCCCTGCCTTCCCGTCTTTTTCCCCAGTTCCTTTTTTCCGACGCGCTAGCTGCTTCAGGGAACTTTTGCTTGCTTTCGCTTGCTTGGAATCACTTTCGTTTTTTGACCTCGGACTGTACTCTTGACCATTCTTTGTCTCCTCGCCCCTGGTAACTTCGGACTTCGGACTGTGTGACCTCGTTTACAGGATTCTCCTCTGGCTTTGACGACCTCGAACATGCCTGCACCCTCAAAAGGTGCGACATTTGTGGGGCAAGGTGCCCGTCCAGGACCCCCACTCCTCCTGCCTGCGTGGCCTTGGCAAGACCACGATACCAAGGCCTGCCTTCTCTGCAGATCCCCTCGTCCAGGCCCGGAAGAACCGCGAGTCCCGGCTCACTTCGGCGATTGCCCTCCGGCAAGGTACAAGAGGGGGGTTCGCGGTCGTCCTCTCTTCCCCGCCTCCGGCCCCCCGCCTCATCTTCTCGGGCCAGTGTTGTCCAGTGTCACATCTGGAAAGGCCGCCGTCCCACAGTGTGGTGGGTGTCCGGCCGGGCAATCCCTTCCACCACCCGCTGGCTGTGGCTCGAAACGCGCCCAGCGCCACCGACGAACCCTCCAAGCGCCCCCACAAGTCTTCGGGGACTGAGGGTACGAGCCGGGCCTCCAAACCGACGAAGAGATCGGAGGCTCGCATTCTAAGAGGCGACCGAGCCGGAGGTCCATCTCGCCAACCCTTCGTCTTCCAAGGCATCCAAGGCATCTCGCCACGCTCCGAAGCCAAGGAGCTGGCTGTGCCTTCGGAAGGGGCAAAGTCCCAAGGCCTTCCTCATCGGCAGTGCCGCTGTCCCTCTTAGACCGCCCGGACAATCTGTTCTTCCCAGCGGAGGAGTTCCCAGGCCTGGGAAGAAGAGGCACCATGACAAGTCGGGTTGTGATCCTGCCCGAAGAAGTTCAAGTCTTCCAGGGATCGGCCCTCCACCGACCCACCAAGACAAAGGACAAGAAGCGCTCCCCTTCTAAACAGGCCCGCGCTTCCCACCTCGACAGCTCACGCGATCCGGAGCCGACGCCGGAGGGCGACGGACTCCGGTACCGGATACTACTCCACCGCCTCTCCCACCATGGACTTTGTCCACGGGACGGACGAGACCGTTCTTCCTCGCTCGCCAAAACACCGGTCGCCCTCCCATTCTGGAACCGGCGACGATGAAGACCAGCCCCGCGGACATGGGATACCGGACCTGTTCTTCGATACGCAATCGGGCCGGTATTACTTGTCGGTTTCGGAGGACAGAGCGATGAAGGAGTTCACCAGGCTGAACCCCCATCCGGTAGACCAAGGCATCCCGTCCAGATCGGTCCCGACCGTATCTGTCTACGAGAGGTCGCCATCCCAGCACACCTCGCAGCGCGGGTATCCTCGACGGACCTCGTTCCAACCCGCCCGAGATCCCAGTTAGAGTGACGGACCCCTCTCCTCTGACCTGGACTCCGACGACGAACCCTGCTTCCGTCTGAAGCACCTTCGGACGAGGAGGTCCTCTCGGGGCCGGCCCGCCCCAGAGGATGCATAACCGGAGCCGTCTTCCCCTCGCGGACGACGTCCGGTCCTCACCGAGCCATGTCGTCAAGATGGCGAGGGCCTCTCGACATCGAGCTCGCCTCCGCGGAAGACGACGCTGAGGACCCGGTTTGAGCTTCGGGTGCAACGGACGAGTGCCACCCCACCTTGTCTGCCTCTTCTTCCTCGCTCCAGCCATCATAGAGGTCCTGGGACACCCCGGCCACCCTGTCAGCAGCGCCTCCCGCAAGGTAAGTCGCTCTACAGAGTCGCCCCGGCGAGCTGTCCTTGGTTGGCCGACCACCCCAGGCGCGAACTCTGCTATCGTGGAGGGAGCCCAACACAGCTTCGTTTCCAAAGCAGGCGACCTCCCGTCGACCGGGAGAGAAAAAGGTGGACGGACTGGCCAAGAAGGCATACTCGGCATCTCGCCTGTGGGGTCAAGGTTGCCAATTACACATACAGCCTGCATGGGGGCCTACATCCAGACCCTCATGGAACGGATCTCCCCCTCATCCTCCGAACGTCCCGATGACATCCAGAGGCAGCTGGTGGAGATCAGAGACGAGACTCATTCCATAGGGAGTTGGCTCATCACCACTTCCAGGAAATGGCAGAATGCTCAGGGAGGGCCATGTCTGCATCCATGGCATTGACGCCAGGCCTGGTTGAGGGCCTCGGACCTCAACCCACGGTCAGAGGCGGCCATCGAGGACATGCCCCTCGACGGCAACCGGAGGCTCTTCCATGCTGAGAACCGACGACCGCCTGAACAGGAAGTTCAGGATGAAGGCGGCGGCGAAGAAGCATGGCATGTCCTCAGCACCACTTCTCCGTTCCGGAAGCGTCAGCTCCCCGGGCAGCCGCAAGGTCAGTCGCAGGGGACCTTCTCCCGGGATCGGCATCCCACAGCAGGGCTCCCAGAGACAAACCTCTCTTTCCCCTCGCTCTCTCCTCTCTGCCGTCGCAACTTCCATTGCCTCGGTACCCATCGCAAGTCGCCGGCAGGACACCGACCAGGGAAGAAGAGAACCTAAGGGACGCAGCGCGCTTCGTCTCTCCTTCACCCCTCTTCTTCCTGGACATTTTGAGGCCCATGTTAACACATGGGCCTCTATAATAACATCGGACTCGTGGTTTTCTCAACATCGTCCGTAGGGGTTATGGCCCTCGAGTTCCAAGAGCTCCCTCCAACTGGAGCCTTCATGTCCGATGCCCCCTCGGACACACCTTCTCGACGAAGTGCGCGCCTTGCTTGGTAAAGGGGCAATCTCCCTTGCCGCCCGACCAATGTCCTCGGGCCTTTTTTTTCCAGGTACTTCAGTCATGAGTACCGAAAGCGGATGGGGCATCAGGCCCTCATCCTGGATTGAGACAATTGAACTTGTTCCTGGACTACTAGCCACGCCTTTTCGAACCTTGGCTTCCATTCTGCCTCTCCTTTCGCAGGGCCTGGTTTGCGACCGTCGACCTGAAGGACGCCTACTTCCACATCGGGATCTGAGAATCCCACCGGAGATTCTCTCGCCTTCGCTGTCGGCTCCACTTCATTATACACTACAACAACGTGCTTCCTTTCGGCTTGGCCACGGCTCCACGAGTCTTCACAAAGTGCATGGCAACCGGTGGTGGCATACCTTCACCAGAAGGCTTCATGGTCTTTCCCTACCTGGACGTCTGGCTATTTGCAGCCGAATCCCAAGGCGAGCTGCAGGAGGCAGTCTCCTTCGCCTTGCGCCTCTTGGACTCCTCGGCTGGTCGTCAACAGGAAAAGTCCCACTTCACACCGGCCAGACAGGTCAAGTTCATCGGGGCCATCCTCGACTCCGAAAAACTGCTTAGCCTTCCTCCCTCCGGATCGGTTTCAGCCCTGACATCGTCTCTAAAGCGTGCATGTCCACAGAAAGTGAGAGCCAGAGACATCCAAGTCGCCCTAGGCCACATGGCATCGACAACATTCGTCACACCCCTTGGGCAAGACTTCGTCTTCGTCCTCTTCAATCCTGGTTTCCTCTCGATCTTCTCCGTTAGAGGACCCCCCGTCCAAGTGGCTTACGGTAACCGAGAACCGGAAGCCGCCCCTCAGATGGTGGTTCGACAGCCCAACGTCTGCACCGGTGGTCCTTTCATCAGCCCCAGGCACAACGGACTCTGACAACCGATGCATCCTGGAGGGATGGGGCGTCACCTGCTCGACTTGGTTGTCAAAGACAGTGGTCGGCACAAGACAAGCTTCTCCCATATCAACGCTTTGGAGATGCTCGCAGTGGAAAAGGCCTTGAAGGTGTTCGAGCTCGCTGTCTCAGGAAGGGTGGTCCTCCTGAGGACGGACACACCACCGTGATGTAACATCACAAACAAGGTGGTACAAGATCCAGGACCCTGCTCGACCCACGCTCCGCATCTGGACTGGTGCATCCAGAGACACGTCCTCCTCCAGGCGATTCACCTTCCCGGGGAGGACAACGAGCTGGCAGATCACCTCAGCAGATCTCCCTCAGTGTGCCACGAGTGGAGGCTCCATCCCGAGACGTCCACGACCTCTTCGATCGGTGGGGAACCCCCCGGATCGACCTTCTTCACGACCAGGTGGAACAGCCACTGTCCCCAGTTCTGCTCCAGGAAGCGAATGGACGGATCCCTCGGAGATGCATTCGCCTTCCTCTGGACGGGGAGCCCTCTACGCCTTCCCTCCGTTCCCTCTCATCATCAGAGTGGTGTCCAAGATGAACAACGACCGCTCGCATGCGATCTTGATCACCCCGTGGTGGCCGAGACAGCCCTGGCTTGCATCCCTTCTTCACCTCTCCAGGAGATGCTTCCTCCGTCTCAACCCTCACCCGGACCTGCTGTCGATCCAGGATGGACGGATTCTCCACCGGACATCGGAGCCTCCCGATGGTAGCCTGGAGGATACAGCCCTGATGCTTGGCCGGAGTCGGTGAGGACGGTGATCCTGGCTGCAAGGAAGCCTTCCACCCAGCGGTCTTATGCCCTGAAATGGAGGAGGTTACCCCTTCCTTGACCGAAAGGGCTTGTCCTCTGCTCAGGTTTCCACTCCAGTGGTGCTGGAGTTTTGATGGCACTTTGGATGATGGATGTCCCTCACATCCATCAAATGCTACTTGTCTGCCATTTGTGCAAAATACCAGTTCGGGGGGAGGGTTTCTTCTTCAAGGACCCTTGGTGAAAGGGTTCCTGAAGGGTTGTGCCAACCTGTATCCCCCCTGTGTCGGTACCGACGACGGCTTGAGTTTGGAGACGGTACTGTCCGGCCTCCAATCCAAGCCCTTTGAACCGAGGGCCCAGCGAACTTGACAACTGACTTGGAAAACCGCTTTTCTCGTGGCCATCACCTCTGCCCGCCGTGCGGGCGAACTCTGCTTTACTACGGAGGGACCAGCCATTCTTGAGGTTCCACAAGGACAAGTGGTCCTCCGTACGGACATTACCTTCTTGCCGAAGGTAGTGTCTGCCTTTCACATGTGCCAGGACATTGTGTTGCCCACTCCGCATCCAGCCCGACGTCGGATGCGGAGCGACGCCTGCATTCTCTTGACGTCAGGAGAGCACTGTGTTTTTTACTGGACAGAACTGCTGCCTCCAGTCGGTCCGAGAGACTTTTCCAATGCTACTCGGAACCGAGAAAGGGTTGCCCGTGTCCTGCGCAGAGGTTTCCAAATGGGTGCTGGTAACATCCACCCTCTGCTATGAACTGTTGGGCAAACCTCTCCCTGGCAGGTTCGGTCCCATTCCCACGGGCAATGTCAGCATCCTCTGCATTCCTGTCGGGGATTCCCTTGGAGGATATCTGCAAGGCTGCTGTCTGGTCCAACCTCTAACTTTATTAAACATTATAGGTTGGACACCAGGGCCATCCGAGACGCAGCTTTCGGGAGGGCTGTGTTGGTTTCAGGGTTGCATTGATTGCACTACTGATGGTTGTGTGTTTTAACTCAGGTACAGTTGACACTGTTTACATTCTTTCTATGTTGGTTTGCACAAATTCTATGGGATGGTCTTGCATGACCTCTTGTTCCCTACGCAGGTTTAGCAATGTTATGGCTATGTTTGATCTGTGCATGAACAAAAAGACCGACTCTTTTTTATGGTTCAAGGTGTTTATTATTGTAAATAATATACCTTTGGTTTACCAGGCTTGGTTTCAGGACATCCCTCCGCCGCATACCTTAGTTGTCATCTAAACCCATTTGTATGAATTCGCAGAGACCACGAAGAAGAAGGACAGTGTTGCTTACCTGTAACGGTATTTCTTCGAGTGGTCATCTGCGAATACATACAAATCCCACCCTCCATCCCCTCAGTGTCCTGCTCTCATTGGCTCTTTCCATCGCCTGCTTGGCGGAAAAAATTGCGGAACTGGGGAAAAGACGGGAAGGCAGGGCCTTAACGGGTGGGGCGGAGTTTACCAAGCCAAAAAGTTTCAATATGTGCAGAGTTAACTCTGCCCAGTGATTCCAGTAGGTTCCGAGCAGCACTGCGCAGGCGCAGTGAAACACCAATTTGTAGTAGTTTCGCAGATGACCACTCAAAGAAATACCGTTACAGGTAAGCAACCTGTCCTTCAGTGGTTATATGTGAATCATAATTTGATACATTAATTTAATTTAATGACGTTGCATTTAATATCATCGCCTTTCAGTTTTTTAAATCTTATGAGACGAAACACTCCTGGATTTGGTACCAGTTTCTGAAGGCAGACATAATTCCTTTTATAGTATATAGTATATCTTGTGACAACACAAGATATCATATATCAAGATAGTATATCAACACAAAAAGCAGTGTCATTAAGATTTGCATTGTGCTGCAAAATTATGAACTATTCAGTTTTATAGGCTTTTTTCTAATTTCCTTCTCAAAATCTCAAATTAAATTTTATAGATTTTAGAAGATATGAGGGAACACGAGAAACATTGCCTTGAACCTAATTTCCATACTGCCCACCATAGTACCCATGCTGTGCCTTTGATCTTTTCTATCTCAACTGTACTTTAGTGTGAACAGTCCCACCTAATGAGAGAGCATGAAGATGTGCAAGAGCGGACAACGCTTCGCTACGAGGAACGAATCACAGAGCTCCATAGTATTATTGCTGAGCTAAATAAGAAAATCGATCGACTGCAAGGAACTACTATAAGGTACAATGATCTCCATGAATTGTGTCAGCCAGCTACCAGTGTGACAGTACTTTCCAAGTTTCTTGAAATAATTTTCAAACAGATGAGCTCTTTCAGACATTCCCTCCCAGATTTATAAACTTCTTCTGGTTATATTCCCTAATCCCTACACTCCTATTCTTCTGTTTCTCAATCTGTTTAGTTTCTGTACATATGCAGCCCCTGCTCAATATTGGCCTCAGGGGTGGGCAGTTCAGATAACTGCAAGGACTGCCAAATATGCCAAAAATGAAAACAAAACTGAAAGTGGCCAAATGTCAACTTCTGGTTTTGAAAATGACATTATATCACTTGCAGCATGTCGATATGCAACTGTACAGCAGTTTCTGATCCCTGAATTACAAAGTAGTATGCAGTTCTTCTGCCTTTTCTCCCCTTGACAGATTTTCCCTGGTAAGGAAAAGGCTGGAACAAAAAGTGGAATAAGAAAGGAAGACTGCAAGCAAAAATGATATTATGTGAGGCCCCTGTAATATTCAGCAAACAAAACAAGGCAGTGAATGCATAAAAACCATATCTGGAATTGCCTGTTAGCATGTTATTTTTCTTGTTGTTGTTTGCCATCAACTTTGATTTATGGTACTTCTATGAATGAGAGATTCCAAAAGCCCTTCATCTGAACCCCTGTTCAGGTCTTGCAAACTCAAGGTTGTGGCTTTATTGAATCAGTCCATCTGTAATGGGGGTCTCCACTTTTCCAACCATTATCATCTTTATTTTATTTATTGTTTCTTATTGTCTTTATTTTGGGTCTAAGTTAAGTGTGGTCCAAACACATACTGCAGAAATAATCCAGTTTGAGACTGCTTTAAGTGCCCTGGCTCAGTGCTAGGGAATCCTGGAATCATAGGTTTATTGTGGCACCAGAGCTCTGGGACAGAGAAGGCTAAATGTCTTAGGCCCTGTACAGATGGGCCTGATAGCATGTCCTGGCGACGTACTAGGGTTGCCTCGGGGGCATTGTTTATATACGCCCCGCAACCCTAGTACATCAAACCCCAGGACAACCACAGGACATCAAAATGGCGGCACCCTGTCTACATGGGCACCGCCATTTTGACGTAATGGCTGCGTCGTGTCCAAACGGCACAGCGCGGCTGTTATATCCTGCCGCCGCTTCCCCAAGGCCTGAAAAAGCAGCGGATTGGGGCCTCTGGGGCTGCCACCGTACAAAACTACAGTTCCCTAGCACTGAGCCAGGCAATTAAAGCAGTTTCAAACTGGATTAATTCTGCAGTGTGTTTAGGACCTATGTTTACTTCACAGACTTAAAACTCTTCTCCCTTCCAAAAGGACTATGACTCATAATTTTAAAAAACCTAAATTTTTTGTGTGTAGCTGTATATTGCAAGGTGGTCTGTTTTTCAAAATGTGTTTTGAAATATTTAAGATTAACTGTTGGTGAAGGAAGGAAATTTTCATAAATTGTACTTGCCTTCTACGGCATCCTCCCTTAGTCTCAGTACCACCTTCCATGTTGTTCCAGAGGTCATCTAACTCTGGAGAAAATGTATTGGGCAGGGACAGGATGCAGGAATAAAGATTAATCTGTTCCCCCTTTCATCTCTTTTCTCATTGAACCTTCTGCTTGATCAAAGAGCTTCCTATCAGTAGAGGACTCTCAACTGGATACAACCTTATGTAATTTATTTACTCAATTTTATATTTGATTGTTGTTGCAGTTTGCCATCTAGTCAACTTTGACTTACATCAGCCCTATAAATGAAAGCCCTCCAAGAGTTCTGGTTATCAACTGCCCTGCTCAAGTCTGGTAAACTCAGAACTAGAGCTTCCACCATGCAGACCAGTCACCTTCTTCACCTACTGCCTTCCACTTAATTAAGCATTATCATCTTTTCCAGTGGGTTGTTTCATAATACAGTCAGCCCTTCTTATACATGGATTTTTTATACATGGATTCAAGCATCCACAATTTGAAAATATTTTAACAACGTATAAATTTCAAATATCAAACCTTGATTTTTCATTTTTATAAGGAATACCATTTTGCTATCTGATGGGACTTGAGCATACACGGATTGTGTTATTCACAGGGGATCTTGCAGCCAAACCCCAGCGTATAACAAGGGTCCACTGTATATCCAAAATATGACAGATTCTGTATTATTGGCCTTTTAAAACAATCCAGAGGGGAAAGGGAGCATGTAGCTTCAGGAATCTTATTGATCGTGTTTATTGATCTGTTTGGTATATACAATCGGCCTTACGTAGCCCCAGATTTATTATCCATGGATTCAAGCATCCATAATTTGAAAATAATTTAACAATATAAATTCAAAAAAAAAACCGAACCTTGATTTTATAAATAAGGGACACTATTTTACTATGACATTGTATTTAATGGGATTTGAGCACCCACGGATTTTGTAAACCAGAGAAGGTCCTTTGAGCAAACCCCAGTAGATGCCAAGAGCCCACTGTACTCTTTTTATCCAACACTGAAGGTGGGCTATATGTTTACAGTTTCTATTTATGCAACATTTCTGGTGTACAGAGAACCCTCTGTGTACAATTACAAATGTTGTGTTAAATCTTGCCAGGTCAGATAAACTGTGGGCCCAAACAGACAGGCCAAAATAAAGCTGCTTCGGGTCACTTTGGAGTTATACTGTTTAAATGATGCATGCATCCTAAGATGCCAGAAGCCGCACCAAAGCCATGCTCCAGTCCTTAGGACTGGAACGCACCTTTGACACAGCTTCTGGCCTCTTAAGATGTGTGTGTCATGTAAACAGCATGCCTCCAAAGTGACCCGAAGCAGCTCCATTTTGGCCTGTCTGTTTGGGCCCTTTATTTCCTAATTCTTTCGTTTCACTGCAGGTGTTTACAGAAGTTCACCTCTCTTGGGAATTCATCCTTTAAGAAGTGAGAAATGTGGCTGCAGACAGTTTATTGTGTTAGACCCTAGAAGATAAATGTCTGAAGTACAGTATGAGTACTGGCTAGCTTTTGAAGGAATATACATTCTTCACAAAACCACCATTTGTGAAGAATGGCTGTAGTGGTTGCACAGACAATTAAATGATGAAGTGACTTGTTGACACATGGGAAGGACTCTGTTTTTTTGTGTGTGTTTGTTTTTTTGCTACTGTCAGAGACATTTTTACTCTATCTCAAGTTTTATATTTGTTTATCATAATCTTTCCTATCCAGTTTTCCCATCAATCTGCAATTAAAAAAAAATACACAAAGCATGCATTTCTAAGGGTTTAACCTAAAATATAGACCCCTGTACATATTTGGATATGTTTTGATCCCAGTATTCTATCACAAAATTCTGACAATTATGAAAAATTTAAGATAACTTCATTCTGATGTCTTTGTCCAGGAAATATAAATCAAATTGTCTCACTTTAAAATATGGACTATATGGACTATTTTATCTATTAGTGGATTAATTTGATGCACTGTTTTATCTATTAGTGCTTTCATTTGATGGTCATTGGGTGCACAGCCTTTTTAGCCTAAAGGTTTATCTGTTATGTTGAATGAGAAGAAAGAGAGAGGCATAAGCTGTATCCGGCACTGCAGAAATAATGCTGTTTGAAACCAGTTTACTGACAGTTCAGTGCTGTGGAATTCTGGGATTTGTAGTTTTGTGAAATATTTAGCCTTCACTTTCAGAGATTTCTGTTGCCACAAAGAAACTGCAAATCTCAGGCTTCCATAGAATGGCACCATAGCAGTTAAAGCAATGTCAGCTTGCATTATTTCAGCATTGTGATGCAGCTACAAACATAGTCTCTAATTGCTGAGAGAGTGATGAGCCTTCTCTCAATTCCCTCCTCATTCAGAATAGAGTAATCAGTATGAGGATCTTTCTCTGTCCCTCTCTGGGCTTGTCTACATGATTAAAATAATCCTCATTCTATTCAAATAGACTGTGATCTGGCCACATGCAACTCAGAGGAATTTAAGATTCTTGCAAGGAAGGGGGTGAAAAACTCCAAGAAAAAGGAATCAGATATTGTACTGGAGCATCTGCAAATATTCACAAGGATGTGCATCATTGAACATGCCTCCAGCCAGCCACTTCATGTGGCTGCACATTTTAGGCAGAGGAAGGGTAAATAGATGCAAATTTGTGCCGGAAATTGATGACAATTAAGCCTCAATATGATTGTGTGAAAATCCACAGCAATTTGCATAATACACTTACATGTAGATTAACCCACTTCTCTCTCTTTTTCTATGGAGCCTTGTGGACTCTCTGTCCCATTGGTCCTTTGTACAGTGGTGCCTCGGGATACGAAATGATCGGGTTACGAAATTTCCGGGATACGAAAAAGTTGGATTGGCAAAAACTGTTTCGGGTTACGAAATATTTTTCGGGTTACGAAATTCATTTCGGCGCGAAATTCAAATGCTGCAAAGTGCAGCTATAGGCTTTCCAGTGCTAACGGAAAGCCTTTTCGGGTTACGAAATTTTCGGGTTACGAAAGGAATGGCGGAACGAATTAATTTCGTAACCCGAGGCACCACTGTACAAATCTTTCTTTCCTTCCTTTTAATAGCAGGAGGAACTACACTGTGTATATGAAATCAGTGGGAAGGGTGGGATGGTGTTAATGGTAGAAGAGTGTAGTGACAACAATGGGGACTTCATTTAAGGATGTGGTTGTCCACACCTAACTTGAGTGGAGCTGCAGGTGCATCGTAGAGAATTATGGATATTCAGCAGCTTAACGGTGGATAATAAGAAATGGAAATTGGGTAGCGAATAGGAGTATGTTTTACAAATAGTTATTCTTGATAGAGATCAGAAAGTTGCTGTTGTTGATCTGTCAATTACATCTTAGATGAGACTCTTAAAGAAACTTTTCATGACATTATGTTCCAATAGTGCCATCCTCCAGTTAAATGAAAGAAAAATATTTATAGATATTAGTGGTGTACATTATAGACAGAGGATGGAAATGACCGCCTTCTTATATATGTGGCAAAATAATAAAATCATTCAGGTTTACTGGGTGGAGGTTACCAAGGTGATACAGGAAATTACAAGAGATAATGAAGCTTAACTCTCAAAATGTTCCCCATAAATGACATCAGATCTACTCAAAGGAGTAGAGATATGTTTTGCAGTAAACTAACACTGGGGAAATGATTATAGCTAAGAACTGAAAACAGTAAGTAATCCATCAGTAGAAGTTCTGGCTCCAGAAAGTCTGGTTTGTAATTTTCGTATGTGAAATAGCATCTATTGTACATGCATGTTTGGGAGGGAAATGCCATTGAAATGTTTGTGGGAAAATGACAATGATTTAAAGATGGTTGTATAAATGTGGAAATGGATTGATGTTCAGATTTGTTGTATATGATTTTTATTTTGTCAGTATATAATTTTACATGGGAGTGACAAACTGAATTTCTTCTGTTTCTGAATATTGTCTTATACTGTACTTAAAAGATAGCTAGTCAAGAGCTATAATATTGTCCTGTCATTTGATCCATTGGGAGAGGCAGGTAATAAGTTGTTGTTGTCGTTGTTTTGAGATTTTGAATTTCTTCTGTTTTTAAAATATTTTCTGATACTTAACTGTAATTTACACATAAATACTTATACGTAAATTCTTCTAGTGGTGATAGCAGGGCTGGTGGGGGAGGGGAAAGTAATTCATCATACATTTTTACCCCACCAAACATAGAAAAATAATTTAAAAGAAAATACTTGCTGAAGTTGTGCCATTTAACATTTCTAGCTTTCACACTTAATGTTTAAATGTACAGTGTACCCATGCTGTCCCATAACCCATGTTCTACAGATGGTATACAAAATAATTGATCTCTAACCTGGGGGGGGGATTGTTTAATCAGACATTTGCTATTTTTTTAAAAAATCAAAATACCTAAGGTAATTTTAGCCAGTGTGGTGTAGTGGTTTGAGTGTTGGACTAGGACACTAGGAGACCATATTTTGAATCCCCACTTAGCTGTGGAAAGCCACAAGATGACCTTGGGCAGCTCATGATCAGCCTCCGAGGAAGGTCCTGGCAAACCCCTTCTTAATAAATATTGCCAAGAAAACCCCATGATAAGATTTCCTCAAAGTTGCCTGAAGTCAGAAACTACTTAAAATCACACAACAACTAGGCAGATTTTGAAATCTAAACCACAAGTTTTGATATTTTTTATGCAAGATACGTAATTTGGAGAATAGAAAGATTTATGAAGAGGCAAATTAAATCATAAAACTCATATTCTGCCTAGACTTGTTAAAATTCTGATGAGTCATACTTTTTATCATAAATCTGTTGTGATATATCTGTTCCTAGCTACTATGCAAATTGTCACACATACACCCAACAGCTTCCACATATTTAGTATCACTTCTCAAAACTTGTTTTCCCCCGTATATTTTCAATTTTGATCTGTTTTAAAAATCTTGAAAGTAATACTACCACCCTAAACCTATCTTTTTAAACTATCCCCTGCTTACAACATACTTACTTCTTTCACAGTCATCTTCCGGCTGGAGGGAGTGATCGGCAGACCCAGCTCCCACCAGGGTATAGCCTGAAGGAGAGAGGCTCCTCCTTCCTTAACTGTCATCTTCCGGCCTGAGAGGGAGGGGTGATCGCAGCAGACCCAGCCCCACCAGGGATAGCCTGAAGGAGAGGCTCTCCTCCTTAAATGTCATCTTCCGCCTGGAGGGAGTGATCAGGCAGACCCAGCTCCACCAGGGATAGCCTGAAGGAGAGGCTCTCCCTCCTTAACTGTCATCTTCCGGCCTGAGAGGGAGTGTATAGAGAGCAGGCCCCAGCTCCCCAGGGATAGCCTGAGGAAAGAGGCTCCTCCCTCCTTAACTGTCATCTTCCGCCTGAGAGGGATTGATCAGGCAAGCCAGCTCACCAGGGATAGCCTGAAGAAAGAGCTCCTCCCTCCTTAACTGTCATCTCCGTCCTGAGAGGGAGTGATGGCAGGCCCAGCTCCACCAGGGATAGCCTGAAGAAGGAGGCTCCTCCTCTTAACTGTCATCTCCGTCCTGAGAGGGAGTGATCAGGCAGGCCCAGCTCCACCAGGGTATGCCTGGGAAAAGGCCTCCTCCCTCCTTAACTGTCATCTCCGTCTCCTGAGAGGGGTGAGTGATCAGCAGGCCCCAGCTCATCATGGATAGCCTGAGAATGAAGAAAGAGCTCCTCCCTCCTTAACTTCTCTCTTCCGGCCTCCATTTCCCTCCAGCTATGCTCTGACTGTGTGAGGGAGTGGCTTGTGTATCCTAATGAAGTTGTGGAGCTATGCTGGGGTGGTATATACGCCACTGGTAGGGCCTCCCATGCCAGACAGGTCACAACACCGAAAGGTCTGACCAAGAGCACCAAAGGCGAGGCAGAATGGGCTCTCTAGCCATATGGCAAACCATCCTAGGAAGAAGGAAGAAACCTAATCCCAAACTCGGGCAGATGGTGCTCGTCTAACCCTGTGAGGTCAACCATCTAAGAGAGGAGGAAACTCTAATCCAGGGGTAGGCACCTGCGGCCCGCGGGCCGGATGCGGCCCGGTAGGGCCTTGGGACCGGCCCCAGCCCGGGTCCTGCCGCCGATTGCCACCGGGGCCTTTGGGGGGCAATTGTCTCATAGAAGCCTCAGAAACATGCATTTATATTACATTTTTTAAAAATCAGCAATTTTTTTCACGTGTCCTCCATTTTTTTAAAAAAAGTGTCTTCCATTGAAAATTTTGTCCTACATTTGTCCTTGGTTTATTTATATATTTAATTTTTAAAAAATATTTAATTATTTATTTTTGGCTTCGGCCCCCAGTTGTCTGAGGGACAGCAACCCGGCCCCCGGCTCAATAAGGTTGCCTACCCCTGCATTAATCAAACCTACGACCCGAGGGACCTCGCCTGCCACGTCCATGCTGTGTCAAGGCCTCAGCAGTCGAACCTCTGGTTTAAGGGTGAGGCCAGTTCTGTGCACACTGTGCTCCACCAGAAAAATCCATTGCACAGGCTCAAAGGATACAGCCAACGTTCATCAACGCACTTATAGAAAGCACGGATGAATCCTTCCTGACATCTTCGTTCGCGAGTAAGTAAAGCCAAGACTTCTTTCTTTCTTTTCTTTTTCTTTTTTTTTGTTTTGTTTTGTTTTAATAATTTTTTCTTAAATACAAACACTCAAACAATAGATACAATACCAACACCCAACATAATCAATTATATATCAATGTTACAAATACAAAAACAAATTACTCAACACATAAACAAAAAATAAAATAAATAACTATTAAAAACATCTTCCCATCCTTAAACTGATATTTAATTACATCATTTATTATGACTTTCCTTTTCCTCTTAAGTTTCATATTATCTTTTTTTTCATTATATTTACCTTCCTAGAGCTCACTATATCTATTTTCTTTAACATTCATAAATATTATATTATTAATCATATCTTCACTTAAGTGTCCTATTAAAAGCCAGACTTCTTTCACAGAGAGAATACAGTCCTTTCTAAGACTCTCTTTTTCATTTCGTACGAAGATCAAACTTGGGGACACTTTTATTTGTACTCAGTGTTGATCTTATTGGCTGTCATTCCATTTTCATATGTTAGTGTCTTCTTTAGATTGTAAGCTTGAGGGCAGGGAACTGTCAATTATTAATAATAAGCCACCTTGGGAGCTTTTTGGGGTGAAGGGCGGGGTGGTTATAAATACACCAATAATAAATAACTACTACTGTGACATTCTGAACATGCTCTCATTAGGCTAGATATCACATACTCCACTAATGAGATTATTACTTTGTTAGGTTTCAGTACAAGAGTTCCTCTGCTAAGATTTTTACTGACACAATGTGCTCCACAGATTGCAGTTTTCTTTTTTCCTTCTCAAACATGATTTTTCCTTCAGTAGGAAAATGTTTGGTATAGCATTACAAGTGGACAGGAGAATTACAAAGAATTAGTTTGGTGGACTCTTCCTCCTTAACTGAGAGAGACCATTCCCAATAAATCTGTTGCTAGAAGCGGTGTAGAACTGAAGGATGTTTGTGTGTTGTATATTTGCACATGTACATGTACATGCACTCTCAACACATTTTGTCTATTCGGCTTTTCGATCTTCACATTTCTGCACATTAAATTCTTCACTTTTTGATTAGCTTTTATGAAATCAAAGATTTCCTTAAAATTATATTCTTATGTTGATGATGTGGTGCTTGGACCAGTTCTGCAACAATTCATTATTTTGAGACATCTGAAAACATGGATCTCTAAACTCTAAATAAGCAATAAGAGTAGCCTTTAATTAAAAAGAACTGTTACTTACTATATATAGATATCCAACTTCAGGCTTGTGAGTTGTTTTGTGACATTCATTATATGGTCCTGCAAACTGCTTTGTGGGCAAACAACTGAACTTTATGTTTGTATGTTACTACAGTTTGTGACATAAATTGATTGTGGGGAAGTGGATTTCCCTAACTTCCCCAGATTCAGGAAATGTTTCATTCTTCTTCTTTTTTCCCCACTACTGAAAAAGGTTTACTCTTACCCTTAGGAGAAAAAATCTTTTACTTTACGAAACTAATTTCTTAGAGGCACAAGTTTTCCATTCATTAATAGAGAGATCCAGCCTTTTGTGTGGGATTATCACTCCCTCATTGCCAAAGAATAAACTAAGAATAGAAGCTGTCTTGTTCACGTGAAGGTTGGACAAATATTAGCATCATATAATTGTAACAAATCCTGCTTCTCACAGAGGACCTCACACCTGAGGATTCAAAGTGCATTAGCAGCACTAATTAAAGCCGAATGAGCATTGGAAAGCAGCCAATGCCTGATTGTGTGTTGAAGCCATGAGAGATTACTGTGCACACCCTGTCAACCCCCTGAGTATTCTTAGTACTGATGAGGGTGGGATGTGGTGATGGGTGGGGAAGGCAGCCATGTGCCTTTCTATCATTTCTTTCATTATGTTTTAGCTAAGGGAAGTAAACATAAAGACTACAGTATAAGTGCTTTGTTTGTTTCCCTTTTTAATTATGTTTCAGGATAAGTCACTGGCCTAATTAAAGCAGGTTTTGGTTGGTGTCTGGTGTGGATCTGATCGAACTAGCTAAATAGTTTAGACCTTTTTGTACAAAGGTGGGCAACTAGAAGGCTAAGGATGTATTAAACTTGGAGGGTTGCAAAAAGAAACTTTTTTTTTCTTTTCTGCCCCCAAATGCCTTTTATGGCATATGATGGCATGTATACCATGATTTGGGCTTCCTGGGCTTAGCCACTTTCTGTTTTTTCTATTTCAAAAAGGCCTCTCCTAATTTCTCAAGTGCAGGGAACATAGTGGAAATATTCCCATGCTCCCTGGAGATCATTTTGGGTCAAAACGTTGTGGTTTTTTCTTTGTTTTTTAAAAAAATTTCCCTGGCGTAGCCAAGGGCCTCCAGATATGATGGGAATGCCCTCCAAACCTCCTAGCAGGCATCTTGGAACAAAACACTTTGAATTTATTTATTATTAACTTCTAGGGGGCTAGTAGATATAGTACAATGCTGAAAAATAAGAAACAGATATACCCTGAATGGCTTCTGAAATTCTGGGAAGTAGCACTTGCTGAGAAACTGGCACAAACATAATCTCTTGACTAAAAGGAAAGATCGAGCTGGATTAATTTTTTGAAACTTGGTTTCTCTTAATTTCATATATAATGTATGGTCATAGACCAGAATCCACTGAATGTGCCGCCCTGTTTCTAAAAAGGTGGTCAACTAATAATGCCACTGTTTGAAAACTATCACTGGTTGTTTAAGGCAGATTGAAACAAGGATGAATGAGTACAGAACCTGCAGCAAATATATAAACTGCTCCCTCCCTTCTATTGTTATTTTTGATGATTAGTTTATCTGACTGTATTTTTTTTTAAAAAATATTTTTTAAGTTTTACATCAGTAGAGAGTCCCTCTGCAACAGAGAAAGAGAATACCTTGTATGGACGTGTTGTTGGGTATACAAGCTGTTTAATTTAAAGCAGGGATGGGCAGCAGTGTGCCTATGAGCCGCATCGTGGCCCTTGCGGACCTATAAATGCAGTTGGTGACTCCCCCAAAAGCCCCTCAAGACCCCCCCCCAAGAGATTTTTTAAATTTGGGGGGGGAACTGTATTTTGGGGGTGATTTTTTTTTGCCTCCAAACTGCCCCAAATCTCCCCCTAAACCACCTAAAAGGCCCAGTTTGCAGTTTCCTACCTCGATGCACAAGGAAGAGGATGTTCCCTCACCTGGGTCTTATTTTTGTCATTAAAATGCCACCATTGTGCATTGCCCCCATGTGTTTAATCCCCCATCCTTCAATCAGTTCTATATAGTATCCATGAATATTTTAAAAAACAGAAGTTAACATACCTATAAAAAACAAGCCAATCGCCGCATGCTCTATTTAAAGGATGGATTAAAATATATCCAAGGAAGTAAACAGATCATTAAAGCCTTTTAAAATGGAACGTTTAAAAGCTTGTTAAGTAATAAACAAAGATCTTCATCTATAATGGGAAAGACATCAAAGGAGATACCATAAGAGCTGGGGTAGGGAGAGTATTCCTGTATTGTTCAGAACGCCTGATCCTCAAAATGTGCATAAAGTAAAAGTACATTGTGTGTGGTATTACCTCAAAGGAACCAGTGGTTGTTCTGTGCAGTTTGTGATTCTGTGATAAGCAATATGGAGTTATTGGACTGTTGCTTCTTGGAAGTTTATGTCTGTCAGGTAGTGTATTGATAGCTTTACACCTTAAACTTTATGCCAGTCAATTGTCACTGGTAATTCTGTAACTTCCATATTACTGTTGTAACCCAATACAGCAAAGATTAGCCAGTAATATTTTCTACACGTGCTTGTCATGTTTTACAAAGGGGAAATTTTTAGTTTAGTTTTTAACACACCTACTTTTGAAAAGAAACAATTGAAGCTGACTCCACAAAATGACAATTAGAACTGAAAAACCACTGGTTGGTACTATTTAACTACACTATGCCAAAATCCTTCATGTTTTTCTGTACCAGTGGTTATTTTTGTGTCTCATGCCAGTTGATTTGTGAACTTCTCCCTCTCCTGTTGCAGCCCTCCATTGACTTCTTCCTGCTAGGGTTGCCATAAGTCAGGACCTCCAAACCGGGACAAATTTAGGACCCCTTTCCAAATGGTAGGACACAGTTTTTTACTAAATGGAGGACACGCGGAAAAATGTGGTTTTTTATAAATGTTAATAAATGCATGTTTCTTAGGCATGATCAAAAATGGAGGACATTTTGAATTTGACAGAAGAGGACATGTCCTGGAAAAGGAGGAGAGTCTGGTCACCTTGTCCTGGTCCAAAATACACTGCAGAAATAAAACATGCTGGACTGAATGAATGCCCAGAGTTCCTCACCAAAGCAGCGCATCCACATGAGGAAATATCCAGTTCGAGAGTGACTTAACGTGTGGTTAGTGCTGGGGAATGCTGGGAATTGTAGTACACTGTGGCCCCAGAGCTATTCTCTGACAGGGAGTCCCATAACCTCCAAATGTAGTTGAACTGCAGTCCCCAGGATTCCCACCAGGTGCATCCACACTGAGAAATGGTCCAGTTTGAGACTGTTCAGTGCTCGGGGAATCCTGGAATTGTATAGTCTCATTGTGCCTCGCAGAGCATCTCGACAAAGAAGTCTCAATGTCTCCCACTTACTGCATTCCCAGGATTCCCTAGCATTGAGTTAAAGCATCTCAAAGTGGGTTATTACTCCTGCAGTGTGTGAGAGAGATAGAAAGGCTAGAGACTGGATTGCATTCATTACCCACAAAGGGATATCTGTGTCCAAAACACACGACTTTGACTGCCAGGGCTCAGTGCGATGGAATCCTGGGAATTGTAGTTTATTGTGGCACCAAGCGCTCTGACAGAGGAAGGCCAAATGCCTCACAGACACCAGAATTCCAGAGCATTAGCCCTGGCAGTCAAAGTTGAAGAACTACACGGGGCAAATGATATTGAAAATGGCCACGCACCCTCCTCCTCCTCATCATCATCATCATCCTTGCCCTCGGTGCCAAGAAATGGCCTCTCCCCTCTGCTGCCTTGTTGTTGCCAACAAGCCTCGAAGATAATTCCCCAAACGTTTGGCCAAAACTCACCAAATTCCCCCCATATCGCACCAAATATTCCATCAACCCTGAAAAGTCCCTGTAATGTTAATATGGCAATAAAACGTAGCCCTCATTGAATAAAAATCATTGGAACTTATTTTAACTCTCAAAATTACCATTAAAACCAACCACCAAAATCACACCAAAGTCTCTGAAAAGTACCCATTTTGGTGTGAAAGTCACCAGATTGGCAACACTGCGGGGCGGGAGTCAAGGAGGAAACCGTGCAGGGACGCCCCCTAGTGGTGAAAAACCGGGAATGTCCCGCCAGCAGGAGGATTATGGCAACCCTATTCCTAGCCCACTAATGGAGTTTTAGGGTGCATTGGTGGCTGGATTGCCAGTTCTGGAAGAAGCAGTGGAATTTAGCAGAATTTAGCAGAAGTACAGAGTCTGTATGTGGGAGCTTGTTATCTAACAATCAAAAAGTGTTCATTTAATTGACAGTTTCTAGGAGCAAATTTGTCTTCTTGCTTCTGCATGTACTTCTTTGTTCACAGGCCAGTTTTAGAAGTTTTAACCTAAATGAGTGGCCAAATTGTAACATTTTCCAGGAGAAAATGTTAACACTAGATGATAGCTTGGTTAAGCCTGCTTGACTAAAAATAAAAGCAGGCAAAGTTCACTGCAGCATGTGTGTACAAGTGGTAGCATTATGATTAGCCTAACCCATTCTCTTTTCCACTCAAAGAGGTAATTCAGAATTTAAAATGAAGGACTAATTTGCAAGGAGTTGACATAAATGAGCAAACAAATTACTCTTCTGACCAAAAAAGACAGCTCTTTGACTGCATGGTAATTGTTTTTTGTCTAAAGCTAATTATTGTTGGCTTGTGTTATGCCTAATAATTAACTTATTCATAGAACATTAATCCACATTTCATTATCTTGTACTTTGATTTATGCTATTTAGAGTTTGGTACTCCCATCTGCTTTAACTTGTATTGCACTGCACAGCATCTTCAAATGTTGCTTAGATTTGATCTGAATTTGTTATGTTTTGAATATTTGCTTTGTGCTATTTATGAATAGTCATTCTTAGTTACTGTTGTTGCCCTAAATAGCATATAAAACTATATTTTTGAGGTGTCTCAATATGGTTTAGGAAGGGAAGTGTTATGAGCTAGTACAGTGGACCCTTAGTGTCCACTGAGGGTTGGTTACAAGACCACCTGTGGATACCAAAATCCATAGATGCTCAAGTCTCATTATATGCAGTAGTGTAGTGAAATTATTACCCTTATATAAAATGGCAAAATCAAGATTTATGGTTGAATCTGTGGATGCAGAATCTGTGAATATGGAGAGCTGACTGTAATCATGCTTTTTATTTGCCCTTGGTCATAAATGGCCCTTGCTGCAGCTGATAGTCATTTCTGGTAAAAATGACTGCACACACAAATGGTGACCATGACATACATACATACATATATTAAAATAAATACATTCTGGAGGCGAAGATGGACTTTATTAAGGAGGTCACAGATATGAATCTGCAGAAACTGGGAAGAATAGTGGAGGATAGGGGGTCTTGGAGATGTCTCATCTACAGGGTCGCCACGAGTCGAGATCGACTCCAGGGTGGTTAACAACAACAACAAATGTAAATTTGCTTATTTACTTAATATAATTTTTAAAAGGCAAACATTTAGGTCTTCCCGGAATATTCATCAGAAAGCTCATGAGCAGATAAATAGAAACTTAAAAAAAAACAACATCTTGGTTAGATGTTGAAAATATCAGCACTTAGAAGCAACAGTTGATTTGATTTAGATCCTGGAAGACACAGTCATTTCCTTGTCACATGTTAATTAATTTGCACATATCACATTGAAACGAATGTCAATTGCATAAGATAGCTTTTGCAAAAGTGCACTTTCTCATTCAACCTTACTTTTAAAGAGAGCTTGTACACAAGATGTTCTAGGAGATGTGTTTGGCCTAAATCGCATGGCAAGATCAAATGGAAAACTGACTCCAGGAGGCTTTTTGGGTGCTCAGGTGCTTGCACTGAAGAGTGGAAATCATTTCCTCCTAGTTCTGTTTTGTCAGTCAACATCTAGCATTGGCTATTGTCCTTTGTTATATTTAGTAGATGATGCTGAACTACAGAAAGTTCCTCCGTGTGAAGATCATTATTCAAGTTAGAAGGTAGTTTGGGGGCAACAGCATGTTGTTGCACATTCCACTCCTATGATAATGTAACTCTGTATCCCCTTTTGCCTTTACAACTCCACTAGCTGGTCCTTGATTTCTTTTACTTCCCTCTTCTTAAAAACAGTCAGTCAGTAACAGTAAACTGAGAGATAGGTAAAAGAAACAAACATTTCTCTGTCTACAAAGGGGCAGACTCTCACCCTTGTGTGTCTGTCCCCAAAGTGCTTCTGCCAAAGAGGGAATCTACTTTCCTTAAGAAGCAGAGCCCTCCCTCCAGTCCATCTGCCTTAGTCCAGGCCTCAGAGAGAGAGAAGAACCACTGCACCTGATCCCCTTCCCCACCACCATTCCCTTCTCCTTTTGTGTCATGTCTTTTTAGATTGTAAGCCTGAGGGCAGGGAAAGATTGAATTAAAAATAATAATTGTAAGCCGCTCTAATAGCCTTTAGGGCTAAAGGGTGGGGTATAAATACCATAATAAAATAAAATACTTTCATGTTAGCCTCTGCAGCAGTGACCCTGCCAGAGGCCTGCCCCTGCTAGAGCCATGCTTTTATAGCCTGGACAAATAAGAAAGCTGAGCTGGACAGTCAGCAGTACCTGCTGAATCTGGACCTGTTCCTCCTCTTCCCCGCCCCCCATGTTCCCTGAAAAATGGCTTCACTTGCCATCTCTGGCATGCGTGCCATAGGTTCGCCACCATGTAAATAGCTAAATCACTAGGATGGTTCTTGCGGATGGGGAACCTTAGACTTTCCAAATGGCCAACAGCAAAGGATTCTGGGAAATACAGTCCAAAACTTCTCAAGGGCCAAAAGTTTCCTACACCTGTACTAAACTTTTGAATATAATCTGTGGTAAATTTTTTGAGAGGGTATGTGTTGAACACAGTGTTACAGATGTTGGTCATAAATGTAGCTTCCCAGATGGAGCTGAATGTAAAATACAGAATATTCCAAAAAGATACTTGTTTAACTAAAATTTGTGCTTTTACAATTTTGTGGTTGTTGAGAGAAATAATTTATTTGTGACTCTCTCTTCAGGGAAGAAGATGAGTATTCAGAATTGCGGTCAGAACTTAGTCATAGCCAGCATGAGGTCAATGAAGATTCGCACAGCATGGACCAAGATCAGACTTCTGTTTCTGTCCCAGAGAACCAGTCAACTATGGTCACAGCTGACATGGGTGAGCAGTGTTCTGAATGTGTCTGATAGAAGGATATATCACAGCTTTTGAAAGACTGATTAAAACCTTTACAGGGATGCTAAAAAATATAGTGGCATGACTGATTAGTAGACTTGGAGCTATGGGAAAACTCTCCTTGTACTACTGCATCAAAAAAGAATATTAGCCCACTTTGCAGTCCCTTGGGGAAGAATGATATAGCAGTAGAAGTGGAATAGTTCATCTTGGGCATCTTTCTGGAATATTTTCTGACTCCAATAACAGTTCAGTGTACTGCAGGATATAAAGGTGCTCCATGTCTGCAAGGGTATTCAGAAACACCAGACATGCAGAGCCCAGAACATATAAATTCACATCAAGTGGAACCTCTGTTTTATATAGCTTCCTATTTTCTGCACATGCACAAGTAGTCAACACAATTCATGTTTCCTTATGGTTTTTTTTTTTTTTGTTAAAAAACTGTTTTTGAGTGAAATCCTAAATGTCTAGATTAGCTGAAACTATTGAATCCCACTTTCTCCCAGTTTTGAGTTCTTGTGTAGTATTTGAAAGTTCCTGCACTCTGCCCTGCTGGTATAATGGCTGTGTGCCTGCGTTGTGGGGGAGGAGGGGGATGCCTCTGGCATAACTTGGACATTCCTTCACTTTGTTTCTTTTTTGGCTCTTCTGCCAGTGGATCCCTCTGCTGGCTTGTCATGGGGGCAATAAAGCCACCAGAAGGACAGTTCAGCCAGCACATTGGTTTCCAAACTTTGCTTCTCGAGGTGTTTTGGACCTCAGTTCCCAGAAGCCCCAGCCAACTTTGCCAACAGCCAGGAATTCTGGAAGTTAAAATATAAAACACTTGGAGGACTAAAGTTTGGGAACCACTGAGCCTACACAAAAGAGGTATCTGTTAATTCCTAATCTTACAGTGGGCACATTTTTGAATTAGGGTTGCACTGCACATCTCTGTAAAAAAACAACAAGATTAGTAGGTAAGTAGGAGAGGCACAATTAAACTATTTAAAGCTCTTCTATTGACAGTGTAATAATATGACTATCTTAAAGTTTGAAGAGGAGACATACTCCAGACCCTGAGTTTCAAAAGTCAGTGATGGTCCTAAGGGCTGCATTGGATACTTTAAAGGGTCATATAAAGCCTACACTCCACGTGATTCCCACAGGTTAACCTATTACAGGTTAAATTCCATATTAATTCTGAAACAGAATGCCATTCAGAGGTACTCAAATTTCCACTCAGGTTGGATATGAATTAAAAAGGGAATAAGTTTAAAATGGAATTTATGTATGTAGATATGTGCCTTCAAGTCTTCTGCTGTCTTGTTCTACAGTGACCCCATGAATTTCATAGGGTTTTTTTTAGCTATGAAATACTCAAAGGTGGTTTTGCCTGTTCTCTCCTCTGAAATTCAGACTAGTCTCCCATCCAAGTACTAATCAAAGCTGGTCATGCTTAGCTTTCAAGATCAGATAAGATCTGGTAACTTAAGGATATTTAGACCCTAACATGGAATTTACGTAATCTAAACTTGGTCATTAGTCCTGATTCTTTAAAATTGATTTATTTGCTTTATTATTTTGGGAGCAAGTCTTCTGGATACATGTAGTCTAGGTGACTAATTTGCAAGAGGTAATAAGAAATCTCATTATCAATAGGGATCAGTACATAAACAAATACATGGAAAGTGCTGAGAAAATTAATCCATTTATTCTGGCATGTCTGTTTGATTTTCCCCTGTTGTTAAACATGATTTTGTTTAATAGATAAAGACAATTTTGTATTGGCTGATCCAGAAATCCAAAAATAAAACCTTTTGCCACCAGCCACCTGCTTCCATCTTTGAGATTGCAGCAGCAGCACTCCTACTCATTCATCTCTCAGATCCTCAGTCTCTTTTGAGCCTTACATCTCATACACACCACAAATAGTGAATATACAAAGCACGAGAGTGGAAACAAACGTGAGGCTCAGAGGCTGGAGAGAGACTGAGCATCATTGAATTGGCAGGAATACAAGCATAGTGCTTGGTGCAAATCCAGGCATCCCACCATTTCACAAATCCTTGCATCTATCTCCAATTTCACAAATATAGTACAGGTACATACTACACTACTTCAGTGGTGTCACTAGGGGGATGCGGGGGTGAGGACCACACTCGGTGACACCTTAAGGGGGGGGGGTGAAACCATTGCTCCTCAAACACCTACCTTTTGGCAGAAACGGACTGTGGCATTTATCTGCTTCCCTTAAAAATGTGTAAAGAGATAGTGGGAGTGGGTGAAGCTCAGTGGAAGGAGAAAGTAGAGGCCTCAGAATTTTTTTAAAAAATTCAAATTTTCAAATTTTATTTTTTAAAAAATGATTTTTTTCTAATTAAATTTTTATTGAGTTTTTAAAATAAAACACATAAAGTCTGTAGAACAATTACAAAAATGACGACGACAGCAACAACTAACTATAAGGGCCAAGGGTATGTATGTATCTGATGGATAGTTATTCTGCAACAGAATAAAAAAATTAGTTCTCAGCAAGAGCCAGAGAGTCTGGATTGTCTAGCAGACATGGGAAATCTAGGTCTCTTTTTATTGAAAATAAATTGATCAATTAATTTTTACCATTTCTTGAATCTAGATGTGGGAGGAGTCAGTGGGATAGTTTGAAACAGGAAAAAGAGTCGAGGGATCATGAACATCTTGGCTAATTCAATCCTGCCAAGGATGAAAAGATTAAAGCCTTCCATGTTTTAGATTTACGTAGGGTACTCAATATCCATGTGTGTACTGGATTATAATTTTGGGGTATGAGCTGCTAGATGTCTTTCATGATTATTATTCTCAAATAGGAAAAACCTGAGGAACAAAGTAGCAAGCTCATTAGGACCTGCCAGGATTTTTGCTGTTGGTATGAAGTGTTTAGAGCCATTAATGTGGATTTGTTAAAGTTAATTTTTAGACCTCAATAACTGCCAAAGGACTCGGTTGTCCTTTTTAGAGACAGAAATGATAATTCTGGTAGGGATAACAAAATCAACACATCATTGGCATAAAGCACAACCTTATGGTGTTGTTTGTTGATGCAAAGGCCAGTGGTATCAGCATTATGTCGAATCATGTTAGCCAAGCGCTCTATTGCCAGTGCAAGTAAGAGGAATGACAGTGGGCATCCTTGTCTGGTTCCCCTGGAAAGTGCAAACGGTGTTGAGTCAAGGCTCTTAGGAAGCCATCTCCAAAATCCATTCTTTGAAAGAGCCCAAAAGAAAAGGCCATTCCAACCTTTCAAAGGCTTTCAAAGCCTCAAGTGAAAGTAAGGTTAGAGGAGTCTTTGACTGGTTGGAATGGTGGATGATATTGAGTACCCTGCGGACTGGGTTTCTAGGCCTCTGCCTGGTATGTAGCCTACCTGGTCAAGATCATTGTATGCTAACATAAACTCATTTATTCTGGAGACCATAATAAAGTTATATATTTTGCATCATGATTAAGGAGTGCAATGGAACAGAAAGATTTAGTTTCTGGGCAGTCCTCTTAGGTTTGGGGGATTGAAATTGTTCAGGTTCTATGCCAACTTGTTGACACAGGAGCATTATTAAGAATGGAATTTAAAAAGGCAATAAGATGGGGTGAAATTTGGTCAAATAACAATTTGTAAAATTCACCCGAGAAGCCATCTGGGCTTGGACTCTTATTCTGTTTCAACTTAGATTTTGTCTTTTTGAGTTCATCTGGGTGAATACATTTGTTTAACTGATCTATGAGAATCTTTGCGCTTCTTCAGATTTAGAGATTGTATAAATTGGTCCATGTCCAAATTTTGTGGTAGTTCAGAGGTATATAGGCCCCATACAGACAGGCCAAAATAAAGCTCCTTCAGGTCACTTTGGAGGTATGCTGTTTCAATTATGCATGTGTCCTAAGAGTCCAGAAGCCGCGCCAAAGCCATGCTCCAGTCCTAAGGCACAGCTTTCGAACTCTTAGGACACATGCATAATTGAAACAGCATACCTCCAAAGTGACCTGGAGCAGCTTTATTTTGGCAGTCTGTATGGGGCCATAGTTTAGAATAAAAGTTTTGAAATTCTTTCATAATTTTGTCTGGAGCTTTCACTATATTTCCTTCAGGGGAAGTGAGAGTGGATATGGTTTTCCTCCTTACCTTACGCCTGACACCTCTACAGAGGAGTCGACAATTTTTTTGTTAAATTCATAATAGTAAGATCTAGTGTGATGTAAGGCAATTTGAATCTTTCTATTGTCAAGAGCTGCTAGTGTGAAGATTTCATTGGCCAGGATACCTTTCAGTATTATGTAACAATCTGAAGTGTCTCCGATTACTTTGTCAACCTGAAAAGTACATGTTTTATGAAACAATATCGCACCCCCTCTGGATTTGTTAGAATTTTCAGTTGTATATTGCAAGACAAAGGGGGATCATGCTAGAATGTTTCCCGTGCCCTTTCTATGCATTTCTTGTAAAAAAAGAGGGGATGCTGTCACTTCAGTAATATTTTTAGATCAAGGAGTAGGGTGGGAGAGGATTATCTAGGTATAAAGAGAGTTAAAACAATAAAAGTGAAGTTTAGTATGAAACTATTTGCCTGCAGAAGGTCATCTTGCAAATGGAGAGCAACAGTTGTGAACAGGGAAACTATTTCCCTCAAACATGGTAGCTGTCAGTTGTAAGGATTTAGGCAGGTAAACGAGAGAAGAGAGAGAAAGACAAGATTGTGGAGAAAGTTGTGAAGAATACATCAGAAAGATATCAGAAGTTAGAGCAAGGGGAGAAGTGGGAGAGGATTGAGGCAGAGAAGAGAGTTAAAGCAATAAAAGTGAAATATAGAGTGAGGCTATTTGCTTGCAAAAGGCCATGTTGCAAATGTAAAACAATTAACAGTCCTGGACAGGAAGACTATTTCCTTCAAAGACGGCTGTTGTCAGTCATTAGGATTTAGGCGGGAAAACAAGAGAAGAGGGAGAAAGATAAGATGGCGGGAGGGAGAGAAAGTTGTGAAGAATATATAAGAATATATAAGAAACATACCAGAAGTTAGTGCAAGGCAAGGTAGTTACACTTAACCATTCACTTTATGATGTAAAAAAAAGTCATGAAAGAGGTCTTCTGTGCTGGAAGTTGGTCAGAGTCAGTTTGGCTGTGTGGCTTTCAGCTGTACAGGACCACCAAGTTGTTTGTGTTTTATCTGTCTTGATGGCATCCATGGTTCAGCCACTGGTCCAGATTTGGGTGCAACTGAAGAGGAGACATTGTTATTCACCTCTTTCTCAAGATCTTGGGCATCCAAATCCTGCATTTTGTTTGTAAAATAGTATTCATCTGTTCTAACTCCTGTATGCCGGCCTCATGAGAATGACCTTGTTAAAGAGCAGTATTAAAATCCTAACTCCGAAATGCTTGTGATCCCAAGTATTTCCGATAAGGGACACCCAATCTGGTTACACTCCATTATTACCTCTCAATAATTTCTGGTTTTTCTCATGCAGCACTGTTACTGTATAATCTATTTACCACCAGTACCACAAGATCAAATGACAAAAGGGGAAAAAAGCACTGCTCATCCAAGACTTGTTATTTGTGGAAAACAATGTGATTTCTGTACAGATGGCAGGTTTCAAAGTAACATTTGGCTGAGCTGGGAAATGTTAAGGACATTTGTTTGTGTCAGAGCGATTCTGATAATTATGGCTTTTGTCAAACTCCAGCAGTTTTGTGGTTCCAAAGCCGAGGCTTACAGCCAGCATATTTTGTTGAAATAACCTGCCCTGCCTCTTGGAACAGAAAGATTTAGGATGTTGAAATGCGTTTACCAAATTCTGAAGTGTTAGGTAGTCATGAGGATAGATTTCCAGTTCTTCTGTCAATTTTATCTGTGACTTTGATATATTTGCTGATACAAAACCTAGCACTGAGGCAGAACCTCTTCCCTAGTGAAATACACACATAGTTAAATCAGTATAAAATTCTGTGTACAGCTGACTTTGTTACATTTTATCCAGAGTATAGTGGAAAGAGAGGGGCAAAGTGGTTGACAATTAGTCAGATTTCTGATGATGAACTTCCCTTAAGCCTGCAGGCTTCCCATGTTGGAAATCAGAGCTCTTCAGCCAGCTATATGACCTTGCTTAAGGAAAGGGAAATTAGTGTAGAAGGACTATAATATTCTCCCTTTGTTTGGTGGTGGTAGACAGACCTGTTTATTTGTGGATGAGTTCTGTAGGGTTATGCTCAACTAAGGGCATTTGGAGATAACACTTTCAGCAAAATGGTTGCCCAGCATTATAGATACAGATTTGCTTATGATGCCTTTAAGAAACCGTCACAAGCAAAAAGATTAAAAGGTACAGTACCTTAAAATTAACTATTTGGAAAACAGTGTACCCTTGTTATATGCTGGGATTTGGGTCCAGGATCCCCCGTGGATAACAAAATCTGTGGATGCTCAAGTCCCATTAAATATTCTTGGCTTTACTTCGCGAACGAAGATTCAGGAAGGACTCATCCATGCTTTCTACAAGCGCGTTGATGACCTTGGATGTATCCTTCGAGCCGATGCAATGAATTTTTCTGGTGGAGCTCAGCGTGCACAGAACTGGCCTCACCCTTTAAACCAGCCATCTCTGTTGAGGCCTTGACAAGCATGGACAGTGGCAGCGAGGTCCTCTGGTCATAGGTTTGATTAGAGTTTCCTTCTCTTAGATGTTGACCTTACAGGGTTAGACGAGCACCATCTGTCCGGGTTTGGGATTAGAGTTTTCCTTCTCCTAGGATGGTAGCCATAAGGCTAGAGAGCCCATCCTGCCCTTTGGTGCTCTTGGTGAGACCCTTTGGTTGTGACTTGTCTGGCATGGGAGGCCCTACCGGTGGCTATTGTACCACTGCGAACATAGCTCACAACATCATTAGGGTGTGCAAACCTCTCCCCCGCACAGTCAAAGCATAGCTGGAGGGGAATAGGAGGCCGGAAGATGACAGTCATCTTCCCGCCTGAGAGGGAGTGATCAGGCAGGCCCAGCTCCATCAGGGCTAGCCAGAAGGAAAAGGCTCCTCCCTCCTTAACTGTCATCTTCCAGCCTGAGAGGGAGTGATCAGGCAGGCCCAGCTCCACCAGGGATAGCCTGAGGAAAGAGGCTCCTCCCTCCTTAACTGTCATCTTCCAGCATTAAATATAATGACATAGCAAAATTGTGTCCCTTATAAAAAATGGAAAATCAAGGTTTGATATTTGAAATTTATACATTTTTGGAACATTTTCACACCGTGGGTGCTTGAATCCATGTATAAAAAATCCGTGTATAAGAAGGGCCGACTGTATATGTTTTGGAGGTTCCAAGTTTTGATCAGAAACTTGTTTGTTTGGCCCAGTATTTTGGGACACTTCACTTAGATTAGCTTCCATGGCCCTAGAGCAATAGTTCTAAATGGTGGGGCAGGACCCCGGGAGGAAAGGCATGAGAGTTGCTCAAGGAGAAATGAAAGACTTGGGGCCCTGATTCCACTTCTTTCTCTCCCACTCTCCTCTTCACAAACCTCTGCCCTGAAGGGAAAAGAAAGGTTAGGGGGTTGTCACTGCCCCAGCTCTCAGGATGAGATGTTGCTGCAGCTTCAGCATATTCTCTGACACACCCTTAGTACCTCTGTGTGTGTGTGTGTGTGTGTGTGTGTGTGTGTGACTTTCTGTCACCCACCAATTTTCACACACATTCAGTAATGCTCCTTTTCTGGCTCTTTCAAATACATTCATTCACACACAATTTCCCACACAAATTCTCTCACACTCGCTCACACTCTTCATCTCCTTTTTACATTCTCGCAGATGCACTTGTGTATACTTGAATATACATAAGAGAATGAATGTTTCTGTGTGAGTGTGTGTGAGAGAGAGTATGTGCATGGGTGAAAGAAAGAATGAAAGAGCATGGCTGTGTGTATATACTGTATTTCTGTGAGCTTATGTGATTGTGACTGTGTGTGAGACAGTATACGGCTTGGGTCCAGAATGTTTGAAGGACTGTATCTCCCTGTACATGCCCCCAGAGTATTGATATAATCTGGAGAGGGCCCTCTCTCTGTCACACCACCCTCTCAGGGGCGTTTGGTGGGAACAAGAGAGAGGGCCCTCTCAGTGGCTGCTGCTAAGCTTTTGAACTCCCTCCCTAGGGAGGCCAGGAGAGCTCCATCCCGCTTGTCCTTCTGGTGGCAGATAAAGACATTCTTGTGTTGGCAGGCCTTTGCAAACTGATAAGGGCTGGGAATATTTTTATTTATTTATTTACTGTATTTATACCCCACCCTTCAGCCCTAAAGGCTCTCAGAGTGGCTTACAATTATTATTATTATTATTATTATTTTAATTAGACGGTTCTCTGCCCTCAGGCTTACAGTCTAAAAAGACACGACACATAAGGAGAAGGGAATGATGATGGGGAAGGGGATGAGGTCCAGCAGTTCTTCTGTCCCTTTGAGGCCTGAACCAAGACAGATGGACTGGAGGGGAGGCTCTGCTTCTTAGCTGAGGCCAGGCCCGATGGAGCTAGGCCTGCATCTCTCCCTCCATGGCTGAATGGCACCAGATGGACTGTAAGGAGGGCTCTGCTTCTTAGCTCAGGCCAGGCCCGATGGAGCTGGGCCTGCATCTCCCTCCTCCATGGCTGGATGGTACCAGATGGACTGGAGGGAGGGCCCTGCTTTTTAGCTCAGGTCAGGCCTGTATGATGGCATTTTACTATGATGGCATAGTAAAATAGTGTCCCTGATATAAAATGGCAAAATGAAGGTTTGCTCTTTGAAATTTATATATTTTTAGAATATTTTCAAGCTGTGGGTGCTTGAATCCATTATTTAAAAAATCAGTGGATATGGAAGCCTGATTGTATTTTCAGTATTAAAATAAGTAAACATCAGTACAGTCAGCCCTCCGTATCAGCGGAATTGCCATCTGTGGATTCAAGCATCCACAGATGGCAAGCCCACATTGTCCCCAATGGTGGCACATACATGTGGCCACCATCAGGGACAACCCCCATTGTCCCATGGTGGCATGTGCATGTGGCCATGCCACCATTAAGTTCCGTTGTCCCCAATGGTGACACAGCCGCCACAGGACAACGAGGGCTATCCCTGATTCTGGCACAGCCACATGCATGCACTGCCATTAGGAATAATAGAATTTCAACATCCACAGATTATGGTATCCACAGAGTGTGTGTCTCCTGGACCAGATGCCCCATGGATACCGGGGACCAACTGTAAAACAATACAGTGTTGTTAAAAAGATTTAAAAGCTCTAAAAAAAACTATGTAGTTGAAACAATACATTCCCCCAGGCCATTTTCTTAAAGCTTTCTGTTTTAAAAGCCTGTCTAAATAAAAAGGTTTTAGTTTGCTGATGGAAGGACAACAAGGAAGAGGCAATTCTAGCATCCCTGAGAAAAGAGTTCTAGAATGTAAGGAAAACCTCTCTTGCATCTCCACACAGAGATCGGCCTCTCCTGATGATCTCAGAGTTTGGGCTGGCTCATAAAGGAAGATACGTTCTGCCAAATAGCTTGGACCTATGGCTTCATAGGTCATAACCAGCACTTTGAATTATAATAAATAATAAATAATAAAAACTTTATTTATATACCGCCTTTCCTATAGATCAAAGCGGTTTACAATATAGTGGGCATGTGACACATGTCACAATACAGAACAGTAAAATACCTCACTAGTTACAAATTCACAGTTTCATAAAATCTAAGCCATATCACAATCATTAAAACCAACAGTTATGGAGAAAATTCCTAATCTAAACAGGATCGAGAGGATATGCTACTTGAAAAAGATGAGTTTTTAATGCCTTCTTAAAGGCTACTTATGCTCGGAAAGGAACTAGTAGCCACTGAAGCTATTTCAATAGGACAGTATGGTCCCTGTAATCTGCCCCAGTTAACAGGCTGGCTGCAATTCTTTGGACCAGCTGAAGTTACTGAACACCCTTCAAAGGCAGCCCCAGGTAGAGCATGTTGCAGTAGTGCAAATGAGGTGTTACTAAGGCTTGTACACTGTGGTCAGATTCAGCATCTCAGAGGACAGGCACAGTTGGCACATAGCTTTGAATGTGCAAAAATACTCCTGGCCACCACACAAACCTGAGCCTCAATATTAAAAGCTGAGCACAGGAGTATTCCTAAACTGCAAAGCTGTTTCTTCAGGGGGAATGTAACTTTATTTAACACAGGCTGCATCCCTATTCCCTGATTCTGTGTTTTGATTGATGAAGAATACCTCCATCTTATCTGGATTAAGTTACAGTTTGTTTACCATCATCCAATCCATCCAGTCCAAGGCAGCCCCCATGGATTGGGGTGAAAAGAAGTAGTAGATTAGGATGTCATCTGCATATTGATGGTACCGCATCCAAAAGCTTTTGGCTTTCTCTCCCAGCAGTTTCATATATATGTTAAATAGCATGAGGGACAAAACAGAACCCCGAAGAACCTAACAGCCCATTGCCCAGGAGATCAAACAAGGAGTCCTCAAGCACCACCTTTTGAATTTCCCCCTTCAGGAAGGAATGGAGCCATTGTAAAACAATACTTCCAAATCCCACCCCAGAGAGCTGGCCCTGAAGGATACTATGGTTGATGGTATCAAAAGCCACTGAGAGTTCCAGCAGAACCAACAGGGGCACAATCCAGTCTAGTTTCCTGCATAGATCACCCACCATGGTTGTTGTTGTTGTTAAGGTTTATTTATAGTGCTGTAGATTTACACAGTACTTTACATAGCAAACAATGAAAACACAAATAAATAAAATCCTGCCTTTGTCTTACAGTCTAAAAACAATACAAACATTAAAACATATCTTAAAATAATACTAAACAATTAATAAATTGGACAAAACACAGTAAAAACTAATAAATTAAATTGTGAGAGAGAATGCTTCCTGAAACAAAAATGTTTTCAATTCAGCCTTGAATTTGGCTAAAGAAGTTATGGTCCATAGTTGTATGGGAAAGAGGTTCCAGAAATGGGGAGCAGCACAAGAAAAGGGGCATATCTGAGTGGGAGAGTTGGAAATCCTCGGCTGAGTCAGTAGTTCTGGGTTACAGAATCGTAAAACATCAACTGGGTGATAAAGGGAGATACGTGTTGACAAAATAAGGGGGAGCTAGTCCTTACAAGGCTTTAAAAGTTAACAAAAGAAGTTTGTACCGAATTCTAAAAAGAATGGAGAACCAATAAAGGGATGACAGTAGAGGGGTGACGAGGTGGAAACAGCGGTCAGAGAAGATAATTCTGGCTGCAGAATGTTACACGGAGGTCAGGGAGCGGAGGTGAGAGATGGGAAGCCCCGTTAACTAAAGGTTACAATAGTGCAGGTGAGAGACAACTAGTGCACAAACCACCATCTTAGCAGTAGATGTCGAGAGAAAGGGTCAGATTTTAGCAATATTGTAGAGGAAAAATCTACATGACTTGGTGACCAAAGCTGTCTCTGTTCCATAGCCAGGCTGGAAACAAGATTGAGTTGGATCCAGATAATGCATTTCGTCCAGAATCCACTGTAGTTGGGAGGCCACTACATGCTTCAATACCTTGCCCCAAAATGGTAGATTAGACACTGGCAAATAATTAGAGGGATTCAGGAATGGCTTTTTCAACAGAGGCCTCACAACTGCCTCCTTTAGGCAAGCTGTAACTCTGCCTTGTTGTAGGGAGACATAGACTGCCGCCCTCACCAACTCAGCCACTCTCCCTCTGGCCTGTTTGATAAGCTAGGGAGAGATGTCTGAATAGCCTATCTGAATAAGAAGGGATCGTGTGATACACACAAACAGCTGAAAAACTACATTGGCTACTGGTCCAA
Source organism: Sceloporus undulatus (assembly GCF_019175285.1). Lineage (NCBI taxonomy): Eukaryota > Metazoa > Chordata > Lepidosauria > Squamata > Phrynosomatidae > Sceloporus > Sceloporus undulatus. The sequence continues at coordinate 268,584,577 of NC_056523.1, forward strand.
CCAGTGGCTCTAACCTCTCCAAGGATCCTGGCCACATCTTCAAGCAGCACAGATTGAACATATATGTTGATTTTTCTGTGCATCAAATCCAAATCTGTCTCTAGTTTTTGGAGTAACAGTTTCAACAGCAATGAAAGCTGTATTTCAGAATTGTGCCTTATCAGTCTTACTGGTGCTCCTATAGTGAAATTTGCATAAATGCTATACTTTATTTATTATTAATTTAGGCCTGAAACACACAGGCCAAAAAAAGCAGCTTCTGGCCGCTTCGGGGGCAGGACATGCAGACGACACACACATGACACCTACGTTGGCCAGAAGCCATTGGAAAAAGGAGCACAAAAACTCCTTGCTAGCAACCCATTCAGGACCACAGCAGTGGTCCACTTCCAGAGCGGGCTGTGCGGTCACTGTGGTCCCTTGGGGCTGGAGCAGCCAGATGCACAGACATGGCACAGAAGGATAAGGGAATGGCAGTGGATAAGGGTTTCAGGTCCAGCAGATACTGCCAGTTCTTCTCTCCCTCCAAGGTCAGGGCGGTGGCAGTTGGAATGGAGGGAGGGCTTTTCATCTGATTATGTGGTTGGGCATGATGGAGCTGTGCCTACAATACATCTTTACATCTGTGCTTTATAGCTAGGCATAGGCAGTCTAATACCCTCCAGATGTTTTGGATCACACAACTTCCATAATCCCTGACCATTGGCCATGCTGGGTGTAGTTTATGGAAACTCTCATTCAAAAACATATGGAGGGTACAAGCCTGGCTACTCTAGAGGTAATAACTATTATAGACAGCATAATTTTGCATATATTGGTTTCATTAATACTGCTCCATTTTCAATTTTATTTATTTATTTATTTATTTATGTTCTTTGATTGCTTATATAGATGCACCTCTTTTTTACTCCTTCTGTTGGATATACTCATAATTCAAATTCATCATGAACTGAAAATGTGATACTGCAGATTGCATTAATGTGGCAACCTCATTGACATACCAAGCTACACTTACATTTTATGATATACTTGAAAATTTAGACATGCTTCTACAGCTAAGGGCAATAAAACATCAAGGGCTAAAATAGATAATCTCTCTTGCTGTGTGTGGTAAATCCCATGACTGGGTTTAATCTATTTTTTCCTTGCAAAGTGGGTCTCTCTAGCCTTGTTATATTCTTATTTCCTGGGATGAAAACTGCCTGAGGGCTAGAACTTAAAATACAAGAGCTTGTTTGAGGAATCATTGTCTTGTAAAATATGACAAAATGTGTACAAATTGTTATGGTGCTTCAGCAATGCAGGCAAAGTAAATGGGTTTTTATCAATTCAGCAATCTCCTTGGTGCATCTGTGTCTGAAAAATTGTATTTATAAAACAAACCTTTTGCACTTGAATAGCTGCTAATGCAGAAAAATGGTTTTTAAGTGGAGCTGACAAGGCACAGCTTTTTCATGGGAATTTTTTAAAAGCACTTTTTGCATGTGAACAGACTTCAGAAGAATTCCATGCTCCTCTTCTGCTCATCCACATTTAAAGACCAATTTGCTTTTTGAGGGCTTTTTGCCAGTTCTGGAGTTAATAGTAGAGAATCCAGTATGGGAGACATCAGTCTATCTTCCTTTGCAAACATATCACTATCCACCCTTTATTTACACTGTACTATATAGTGCTTAAAGGGATGCGGTGGCTTAGTGGTTAAGATGCCAGTTCTGATTATTGGAAGATCGGAAGGTTGACAGTTTGAGGCCGAGTGCTGCATGATGAGGTGAGCTTAGTCCCAGTTTCTGCCAACCTAGTAGTTTGAAAACATGCAAACGCAAGTAGATAGATAGGTACCACTTCTCAGCGGGAAGGTAACAGCGTTTGATGCAGTCATGCTGGCCACATGGCCACCAGGGCAGCCCTTGGACAACGCTGGCTCTTCGGCTAAGAAACTAGATGAGCACCGCCCCCTACAGTCGGTTACGACTAGGCATTCATGTCAAGAGACTACTTTTACCTTTTATGTACTGTAGTGCTTGCATAGTGCTGGGGAATGCCTGCTCAGCACCCTGGCCATTATCCTGCAGTCTCCCTTAGGGCTCTGTTTTGTCCCCCATGTTGTTTAATATTTACATGAAACCACTGGGAGAGGTCATCTGGAGTTTTGGGATTCAGTGTCATCAGTATGCTGATGACACACAACTCTTGCTTCTCCTTTCCATACAATTCCAAGGAAGCTGTTTATGTACTAAACCAGTGTCTGATGTCATTAATAGACTGGATGATGGTAAACAAATGGAAATTAATGCAAACAAGACGAGGTGCTACTGGTTAGTCAAAAAGCAGATCAAAGAATAGGGATTAACCTGTATTGGATGAGGTCATGCTCCCCCTGAAATCTTAAATTTGCAGTTTGGGTGTGCTTCTGGACTGTGATCTGAGCCTGAACTGGTGTGCCAGCTGTGCCTGTTCCTTGAGAAATAAGAATTACATCACATTTAGACTACTGTAATGTGAAGCTGCCTTTGGAAACTGTTTGAAAACTTCAGTGGATCCAAAATGCTGTGGCCAATGCTGTTGACTGGGATGGGTACAGGAATTATGTAATACACACAGACACACACACACACACACACACACACACACACACACACAGTTGAAACAACTACATTGGCTATTGGTTCATTTCTGGGCAGATTTAAAGTGCTGGTTTTGACCTTTAAAGCCATACATGCTTTAGATTTTGAAGGTTAAGGTCCAGCTATTTGAAAGACTGTATCTCCCTATATAAACATATAAACCAGTGTGTGATTTATGATCTGCAGGGGAGGGTTTTCTCTCAGTCTCACCACCTTGGCAGGTGTGGTCAGTGAGGACTCGGGAGACATCCTTCTTTGTGGCTGCTCCCAGGTTGTGGAACACTATAGGAGGACCCATTGGCCCCCTTCCTGATATCTTTCTGACAGCAGGTGAAGGCATTTTTATTTAAGGAGGTACTTAGTGACAACAGTTTTTTAAAAGGGAGGGGAACGGTGTTTTTATTTTGCCATGTTTAAAATGTTTTTTTAATGCTGTTTTAACTTGTATTTTTAAATCAAAGTTAGTTTACATGTATTTTTACTTTTGTACTGAGAGGTTTTTTTATGTATTGTGTTTTTAGGATATTGTGTTTAGATCCTGTACTGAGAAAAAGATAGGACATTTATTAAATAAATACATAACTTAGGGCCCCACAATAAAATGATAGAGAGGTGGAGAGCTGGGCAAAATTGAAGGAAAGCTTTGATCCTTTTGTCTTTCCTTTCCTATCTCTAAGTAAGCAGTTCCTGTGATTGACTCAACCACTCTTCTGTTTCATTGTGGAAGCAGAGATTAAATAGTTGCAACTCTGTAATCCCCAAAGTGTTTTCAGCAAATAGTCTGTGTGATACACACACACACACGTCTGCCCCTGAAAAGTTTGTGAGTGCTGGATTGGATTCTCATGTATACATTAAGAGAACAAAATTTACTTTTTAAAGCAGTTTGGTTTAAGGCTTATTTTAAAAGCTACATTTTTTAAATTGTATAAACCTTATACTTGCCGTGTATGAAATTGTTGATAAATAGATCTTCTTGTCCAATTGGGTGGTTCACATCAGAATGTAACAAGTATGTGGAAATTACTTTGAGATAGATTTTCTCAATTTTGAGCTTAAAACCATATGCTTTTTTAATGTGGGGAGGTACCCTGAAGAGCCAACCCACCCAAACAATAATGGATTTAGCCACATATTCATATTGATAGTAGCTGGTAATATGTGTCCATTAAATATTAAGCTGGTTGCGGATACATAAAGTGAGTATAGCAATATGTAAGGCCAGCATAGCAATAGCAAACATTTACCACAAGATTCGCAAAGAAAAAAATCCTCTGAAATTTAAGGGAGGAGAGGGCATATATAAATATATAAGTTTTACTTAGAAAATAGGGTCATTAGTTTAAAAAGATGTAGTCAGTCTGATACCTTCCAGATATTTTGGATTGCAACTCCTATAAGATGTAATAATTACACAGGTTTGCTGAAGCGTTCAGAGCCACAGTCCAAACCATCTGAAGGGTATCAGGTTGCTTGATCCTGGTGCTCTGCTTTGTTTTTAAATCAAGAATACAGTGCTAAAGTAAAACAGTTATTAAAATGGAGATACAGGTTTCATAAAAATTAATTGCCTTGTTCTTCATAATCACAACTATTAGCACAAGCATGGGAAACATCCAGGGGTTGGAGGGCTACCTTGCCCACCCACATGGGGCCTTTGAAGTCTAAGTCCCTCACTTCTGTACTCCTCATCTCTACAAAGAATTCCAGACAAAAATATAACTTTATAGCCACAATTTTCTGGTAGTGTCCCCGAAGCCTGTGGAGGAAGGTATGTTAGACCATTTCCCCAGCCCTTTTTTGGATTTAAAAAAAAAAGTCCCCCACGGGCTTACAACAGTCCTGCTCCTCCTGAAAATGGCCTGAAATAGCTAAGAGCTGTTGAGCTTTTGGCCATTTAGTGCCTCCACTAAAGGCAGGAATATGCAGTAGCATGCAGCTTGCAAGCAATACTCTTTTACTGTAAGATATAGCCAACACTGGTTTGTGGGAAGTACTCGGGTTCAAACTTCCCCTGAAGTAGGAATTAATTCCTTTTACCGACTCTCATCAGCTGATATTGAACTCTGTTCTCTGTTACAGAAGCCTCAGAGCTTTGAGGGGGCAGCTTTTTTTTAATCCTGTTACCACTGGAATCCCACAGTAAGCATGGTCATTGGATGGAGGGGGTGGGTTCTGAGAGTAGAACTCCAAGAAGAATAGGTATAAAATACACTGCAGGATACAACACGATCCAGTAATTATGCAAGAATCTTAAGTGCAGCAGCAGCAGAGGGGACTAGGGACAATGGAAAACAGATGGATTGGCAATATATGTTGAGTGTTTTACAATATAAAATTCATTTGAAAATGAAAGCTGTCAGACTTTTAAAAGAAGTTATTACTCTTTCTCAGTACATAGCAAGTAGCTTCCAAGTTTCCTAAACTGTCCAGGCAAAGGATTTATCTGGACTACTGTAATCCATGAAACATGAAAGCAGCTACTTTTCAATAAATGTCTGTTAAAATTGCGTGTGGTAGAGGTGAGGGAATACCAAAAATTTCTCACCTGGTTTAAATTATCTTGTACTAATCAAATGGGCATTGCTTATTAAAGGATTAAATGTCATTGAATACAACCCCACCAGACATAAGTAGAAAGCAGTATTTGCTCTCTTGCCAATCTGGTAACAAAGGCATTAATTACAGCACTGTTGCAGATGCTTGCAGCTATAAGTTGCTTAAGGAATAGATCACTCCACAAAAGTGATCCATGCCACATTCTGCTTTGGCAGACATGAATAAAAGTACACTGGAGACTGCCAGGCACTCTTGTTTGCAGGTGGAGAGATAATTGTTTCCTGGCTTCTGTAATACTGTCTTCCATGTTTCACAAAATCATTGCTGAAACACTGTACCTTTGATAGGAGTCAGTCCCAAATGAAAGACTCCTTTGTTAATTTATGACCCTCATTATCCTGAAAATCAAGCGCACAGCTTTCAAGTCTGTGTAGGTGTTAGATGACAGTAAATTAGTAACTTGCTGGAGTAATGCCATGGTGTTTGTGAAGAGATATGTTTGCCTATTTGAGCAACCTGTGCAGCTTTCATCCACCTTCCTGCTCCTCAAGATAAAGACTCAATGGTAGTGCTTTGTTTTCTTTTTGTTGACGTGTAGGGTATATCTGACATGTTCCCTTTATTTCACAGATACCTGCAGTGACTTGAACTCTGAGCTGCAGCGGGTGCTGACAGGACTGGAGAATGTTGTCTGTGGGAGGAAGAAGAGCAGCTGCAGTTTGTCTGTGGCAGATGTGGACAGACACATTGAACAACTCACCACTGCCAGTGAACACTGTGACTTAGCCATTAAGGTGCAGTAACATTAAATAGCCATGTTGTATAACTTTTTGTGGAACGTATAATCATTTCTTTCTATATCCCTTATTTCACCATATAACCAAACGTCATTTTATAAAATGATGTGATGTAGGTGAGGAATAGTATGTTTATTTTACCAAACGGTTATCAGCCACAAGGGGCAAAATTCATATTTTAAAAAAGGATGAAAATGGGTTGTTCCTTAGCTCTCTCTTTGCAATTCTGATCATTCTGACAGTCGGGACTGTTGTCATGTCTTGCTAATGGCAATAAATAAAAGAAATATGCGCTGGGTAGACAAACTTCATTCTGATAGAGGAAGATTCTGCACAGACGGTTTGAACAGTGGGCTGAAAAACTTGAATCTAAAGAAAATAAAGAAGGCAGTGAGTAAAGAATGCCTGTGGTTATAGCAGATTGAGAAAATGAAGAGTCAAGTTAGTTTGGATTGGACTTTGGGACAGGTGGAACAGCAGGCAAACCATCTGTGCCTGAAGGCATTTCAGCTATCCTTGCACTTGTCTCTGCCTGATTGTAAATGTGTTGGAAGTATGAGGCATTTTAATTCAATAATGGCATATTGTTTTCTGAAGTTTTGCAGCTATGCATAGCTTGGCTATAACACTGGTATCTAGAAATACTAAACCTAAAACCACTCCATCCCAAGACATATTATAGATAAAATTAGAATAAAAAACTAGGCATGTCATAATAAAGGAATCTGTATTTAATTTACATTTTTCATCAGTCTTTGCCAGACTTGTTCTGTGTGGGAGATATCCCAGTACAGAGAAACATGTCTGCATTGTTAAAAAAACAGAATAGGTTAAAAGACCACTTGTTCCAGCAATAAGCTATATTCTTAGTATAGTTGTCCCTCCACGTTTGTAGCTTTCACTTTTGTGGGTTAGATTATTCATGGACTTGATTAATAGGTTCTCTCTAGGAGGTTCTCCAGCACAACTCTGCCAGTCGTTGACCATAGGATCACACTGGAGGATCTAGAGATTCCTAAAAAAACACTTCTCTGGGCATTTGTAGGCCTTCCAGCACAACTCCATGGTCTGTTTCCACTGATGCTGACCATAGAGTTGCACTGGAGACCCTAGAGATTCCTAGACGGGTGTTCTCTCAAGTAACAAAAATATATATTTTTTTAATTTGCAGTTTATCCACTTTCAAGGGGGGGGGGGTCTTGTGCCCCTAGCTCCAGTGAATGTGGAGAGCCCAGCGTATTTATCTTAGCTGCAATCGTTTAATGTTAGATTATTAAAGTGTTTTCATTTTACATTATGTTCTTCTGCTCTTTTTCATTCTGACTTCACTCTCTCTGTGTGTGTGTGTGTGTGTGTAATAAACACAGTGACAGGATTACAGGTGTAACAAACACATAATGCCCATTCTCTTAGAGGAAAAACTAAGTATAGTGAAGAACATAATGACATGTACCATTTTAAAGTACCGGTAGGGACTGGGAAAGTGCAGCTTACAGACTATAAGCATTCCCAACCCTTAACATTCAGCCTTAAAAGACACACAGGAGCTCCCCAAAGCCCCTAGACACTTCCCCAATTAAAATCAGTCAAACAATTACCCCCCCCCAAACACCCAAATAACTACAAAAACATGTTATTTGGGGTCTGTTTGCTCCCAACCGTCCTTCTCATTCCCACCCCAACATGGCCAATTTATAGCCAAAATTTCAATTGGAAGGGATACCAAGTCATATCCAGGTGACAGAAGTGCAACCATGTAGTACACCAGGGGGAGTACAAGGTTAAAAGTTAATTCCTGCCCCTGCATAATTGCCCAATTCTATTTTAATTCTATTTTAAAGGATGGCCTGTGTTTAGAATCCTTTGTGTTCAATAAATTGTATCATGTTTTGTTTCTTGTTGTCATGTGACTCCACTTTGCCTCTTCTCTCTTTCCCAGTTCCAACGTCAATAGCTTCTCTCTAGTTGGTATAGTTCAGAGGAAGGAACTGTCAAAACCATCTCTGAGTAGTCTTTGCCCAAGAAAACCCTGCCATAAGTCAACAGACTACTCAAAGGTGTGTACACACACACACACACACACACAGAGCTGTGGTTACCATACTGGTGCCTGTCTTGAACAGGCAATAGGTAATCCTCAATCAGTTCTTATGGTGTCATATCACAAGTATTTGCTTTCTGAGGTCTTAATAAATGCTAAAAATGGTCTAGTGTGACAGAATGTTAAGATTCAAAAAAGCCTTTCAGACATTTCTATGAACACAAATGTCTTGAATGTGCATTTTGCATATAAAAGATGATTCATATACATTATGCTCAACTTCTGTACTTTCATTGGCATGTCAAGAATGATATCAGAAAAACCATGAGAAGACCCCTATTGAATTGATTCTTGCTCTTTAACTGTATCACTGTGAATGGATATATAGTGCATATTAGTTTTGAGTATTACACTGCTGATAAATGTTAGATCAAAATTGAATCTTGTAGTTTGTTCAAGTAAAAAGAAAAGCCTATGAAACAGGATACATTATCTGATTAAGATACATACATTGTGTGGCTTCTTGTTTGTTTGGGATACTGATTTTAGAATAGGCTAAGCATTTTCCAACTGGTTGAGATTCCGTACCTTAAAGGGGAGTAAAGGATTGTTAGGCTTGTCATTCTCATCTCTCGGCCAGAAACAAAACAAAAAATTGTAAAAGCAATAGCAGAAGAAAAAACAGGTTCACTGTTTATTGTAAGGGCTGGAGGAAGAAGGACCAAGAAAAGCAAAATACTTATCTTATTAAAGGTAAAGGTAAAGTTTTTCCCTTTGACAAGATTGTCTTCTCGTGTCTGACTCTAGGGGGTAGTGCTCATCTCCATTACTAAACTGAAGAGCCAGCGTTGTCAAAGACAACTCTGTGATCCTGTGGCCAGCATGATTGCACAGAATGCTGTTACTATCCCACTGAAGTGATACCTGTTTCTATTTGCACCTTTACATGCTTTCAAACTGCTAGTTTGGAAGAAACTAGGACTAGTGATGGGAGCTCACTCCTTCACGCGGCTTGGGCCTCAAACTGCTAACCTGCGATCTTGCAGTCATCAGAGTCAATGTCTTAACCAGTGAGCCACCACATTCCCCATTAGGTCTCAGCATTACCAATTTAATGGCAGTACATTACCTCCAATGCAATAAAATGCAAGTGTGCTTCATTCGAAATGTTCAGCGTGAGAGTGTGTTTAATGTTGCTTATTTTGAATAATACTTTTGGTTAATATTTTTCTAAATTTGTCTCTCAGTCTTGATGCTTCAACAGAGGTTGCCAAACTCTAATACTATCCTGCCCGTTCAGTCACAGAGCACATTTAATTGCCACAAATAACAGAATGTTCCAAGAAAGAAGCAGTAGGGACTTTACCTCCAGAATACTGCCATTGTACATGGGTGCTATTCTCATCCAAAGATGGCAAAATAAAACTTGGGAATCCAGTTAATCTTTCCAGGTTATGATGCCCCCCCCCCACACACACAAATCTTAGTGTGGGATGTAATAATGGACACAGATCCATTATTTTTTCTGTAGGTAATGCTTCCCATTGCTTTTTTTCTGTTGATAGTAAAGTTGTTAAATTTCCTAAAAGTTTGAAGCCATTTTAAAAAAAAATTATTTCCTGGATTTTTTCCCCCTGGGGAAAATTTTTTTAAAATGTAATATTAAACTCATTACAAACTCTGTTACTTTGGGAATATAAAATATATTATATAACTTGGTTTGCAATGAAATATAATGTTCAAATAATAACAAATGGAACTTTATTTTATTTAATTTAATTTTTTGTTGTAAATGGAGCTACAAGGCCCTGAATTGTAAGGAACACCCAAGCTGTAAGGAACCTCTTTAGTTTTGCAAGTTTAAGGAACAAGAATAAAACAAAACAAAATAAATAAATTTTAAATAAATGAATAAATTTAAGTAAAAGCAGAAGAAACCATCAATATTAGTAGAACAGAAAATTTGTCTCCACTAGTTCACCGTTGTGTCAAGCAGACATAATGCACTCATTCCCACAAAAATAACTGAGAAAAGAAAAGAAACCAAGAGCAGGAGTTGTAATTATCTGATACTGTAGAATGGTCCATCCGCATTCACTGGAGTTCTACTGAATGTATAATGTGGAAAAACCACAAATAAAGAATCTCTATTCTTTTTACCTAAGAGTATTCTCTAGGAATCTCCAAGTCCTCTGGTGCAACACTATGGTCAACACCTGCCAGAAACTAATCATAGAATCTTGCTGGAGGACCTTCAAATGCCTAGAGAAGTGTTTTCTCTAGGAACTTTTGGTCTCCAGCACAGCTCTATGGTCAGCTTCTGGCAGAGTTACTCTGGAGGACCTAGAGATTCCTAGAGAAAACATATGAATCAAACCCGCAAATAATCAAAGCCACAAAAGTCAAAGCAGCAAATGTGGATGGGCAACTGTACATAGTCATACATAAAAGTCATCTTGTAACGTACACCAAAATCTTGCATTGGCAGATATAATTGCTATGGTGGAGCCTCTCTTCCCTAAAAAGAAAACCCTATAGGCAGCTGGAGAGACCCCATTGGGCTCCTGCTGAAGCTGTTTCTCTCAAGGCATCCTCCTACAAGGAAAATGGTGCAGACATCATTTCCTAGCATCTTGATCTACAGTGCCTCTGAATCCCTTTGATTGAGGAACTTCCAGGCTTGAGAAGTAGATTAGAGGAGGGGCACTTTCATTCATTGAATAAATGTGAATCCTCGGCAGTTACAAGATCATATGTTCATAAGCTATGCTCTCATAACTACTGGACAAGAAGTCTTTCATAGTTTTTAGAAATGATTCTGAGATAGTAAATCTGTGAGAACCTTGTATTAAACATTTTATTCATCATTTTAAAAGAAAATATTCCCTAATTCCATTTTTCTGGGCCTTCACAACTCTAAATAGCAGTATAATCCTTCTATACACAGTATTTGGGAAGATTAACAATGTCAGCAAAGGGTTGATTATGATGTTAATATGTTCATGAAATGTGAGAAGGATTTCCCTTTGTCTGTGTTTTA
>NC_056523.1:268595647-268615467 GCF_019175285.1 Sceloporus undulatus
TGTCAAATACAAATATGACTAAAAGGCCTGTAGTAGCAGTCTAGTATCAATTTACAAATCCATTTTTTATTGTAGCTAGGTAAAAATGAAAAGATAAAAAAATAAGTAGTTGAATTTACATTGCCCTAAATATTTGTTGCTAAATTTACAATGCAGTGCTAAGGATATTGTTTACAGTGTGTGTGTTTGCATGCATTCATGTTTACATTCACATACAAAACAACTCTAGGAAACTGTTGTGTACGGTATATCAGCTAGTTTATTGAATTCACCAGTTTCCCACCATTATACATAGAGGTGTGAGTTTGGAACATGTTCAGATCAAGATTCCTTTAAAAGTTGAAATGTGCCAGTATTCTGGACACAACAGACACTCATAAAGACAGAAGTGAGTGTACCTTTTTTAATATTTATTTTTTACTATTATAAGTAAACAACTATGTACAAAACATAATACAACAATAAAGCAAAATAAAACAATTCATCTCACCCAAGTCAATGGGTGGTAACCATTTTATCCATGAAAAGTACTGATTTTGGTCATCCTCTGTAACTTGCCATTCTGTCAGACATTTTTTCAAGTAACCATAGGTCTCATACCCTATTCCACCAAATATCCAAAGAAACCAAAGACATATTAATTGTAAAAGCAATTATCTGATGGAAATGAAACCAACTAACCTTTAATGGCTCTAAGTCTAAAGTTAGTTCATCAGTTGCTTTTGGTCTGCCATTACAAAAAAGGTCTCAGACAAAATATACGCCTTGTTGTTTCCACCCTGGAATTGATTGAATTTATCAGGGGAATAGAAAAAAATATATGAACAAATAAGAGAGGGAGCTGGTGCTAGAAGTTCCTTCTATCCGTCTTGACCATATCTTTACTAATGCTTGTAGCCATGGGTTTTTAATGTGTTGAATTACTTGCAGAGTGAGTTTGTTAAAGAACAAACCAAGATCAATTGATTGGGGGGCCATTCATTTCCATGTTAACCTAGTGCAGTGATGGTGAACCTTTTAGAGGCTGAGTGCCCAAATTGCAACCCAAAACCCACTTATTTATTGCAAAGTGCCATGTCCCTCTGGCTTTCTAGTAACAAACTCTGGCAAACTCTGTACTGGGGTGACGGCACATGTGCCCATAGAGAAGGCTCTGAGTGCCACCTATGGCACGCATGCCATAGGTTCACCATCACTGACCTAGTGTATGTTAAAGGAGGGATTTGACCAAGTTGGAATGCTGTAAATATAGTTGAAATCAGGCATCGCTATCTCCCCTTTTTGGAGGAGAGATGTTGCATAGATTTCCTGAAATTTGGGTCTCTTATGGTTAAAAGCAAATGTATTGATGAGATTTTGCCAAAGTCTGAGTTTTGTCTGTGGTGGCTGAAGTCGGATAGTTTGAAATAGAAAGGATAGACAAGGGACAATAAACATTTTAATGAGGTCTATTCTGCCTAGAATGGAGAGTTTCAATATCTTCCATTCTAGTGTCTTAGAGACCTAACCATTTAGGTATTTTGTTGTAATTTCAGGGGATTAACTGATTGAAAATTTTTGTAATGGTGATCCCTAGGTAAGTAAATCCTGAAGGTTTTAACTGGAGATTAGTAGCTTTTTGAACGTCTAGTGACTCTAGTTGGGCTTCATGAGAGATGTTAAGACACAAAAATTTAGACTTTATAACAACCTTCATTTTCCTGCTCTCCGGGGGAATGCTCTGCTCTGCTATATTTTGACTGGTTCCCCTGTTTAACAAACTCCAAAGGGCTGATTTGTCATTTGCATCCTAAAATACAAACTTGAGAAGGGGTGTGAATTTTTAAATTTAAGGATATCAAGTGTTTCAAAGCATATTGACCTTCAGGGCTAGGATGGTTTCTTACCTAATCTTTTCCAAAGTAAGCTGTTGAATCACATAATGTTGTTCATCAATGAATCTCTTTGGATGATACTGTTTATCTGGATCAATTTCAAAGTGACTTCAGATGTCAGTACAGAAACTGTCTTGGTTGCAATATTGGAAGATCTTCACTCAGAAATGAACAGGAAGAATATGTTTTGGTCAGTCCTCATCTGGAATATTGTGTCCAGTTCTGAGAACCACAGTTCAAGAAGGATATCAACAAGTTAGAGAATATCCAGAGAATAGCAGCTAAGATGATCAAAGGTCTGGAAATGAAGTCTTGTGTGACACAACTGAGGGAGCTGTATATGTTTAGCTTGTAAAAAAAAAGACTGAGAAGTGACATGATAGTCATTTTTAAATATCTAAAAGTACATCTTATGGAAGAAGGTGTGCTTTTGTTTTCTGTTGCTCTAGAGACTAGAACACAAAACAATGAATTCAAATTCCAGTACAAGAAAACAAATTCTACCTAAACATTGGGAAGCATTTATTTACTGTAAGAGCTGTTTGATAGTGGAATAATTTCATTAAAGCTGATGGCCTCTCCTTTAGAGGGCTTTGAACAGAGGTTGAATGAATGAACATCTTTCAAGAGTGCTTTGTGTATTCCTGCATGGAAGGGGTTGGACTTGATGACCCCTATGACCCATTCCAACTCTTAGGATTTTGTGATTCTTTTTCTTTCAGTGGCCAGTAATAATATGACCCATGGTATCCTTCTGGACCATCTGTTTGTTTTAGAGTACAGTCGCCCCTCCGTTTTAATGGATTTGGAATCAGCGTCCCTTGCCCATTTGCAGGCAGAAAACGGAGGGGGACAAAATGGGGCACGTGCTCATGGGTGCCCCTGGGCATGCACCGCCATTCAAGACAATGGGGCTTGAATATCAGTGATTTTTCATTTTAGTGGTAGGGGTCTGGAATGGATTTCCTGCAAAAATAGATGGGCAACTGAATATTGTTTTGCTTGTCAGTGTTTCTGCTGCTTCAAATCACACACATAAGCCATCATAAAGGGACTGTTGGTGCACCCATGGGAACCATCCTGTATAGGATCAGAAAGTTTTATAAATGTACTGTGTGGGGTTGTGCAAGGATTGAGGAATCTATACACTCTCCTTTAACACAGAGCCTAGTAACCTCTAAATCAGATTATTCTGATGTGATCTGTGTGGGACTGTCCTTGAAGAATACAGGAGCTACAGTTTCTCCACAATGCAGAGTCTAACGTAGCTAGTGAAATATTATCTACTTGAATAGAGTTTTGGGTTTCAAAGCATGTACAGAATTCTTTGTGGGGAAGATGGTCTCAAGCATCATACTTGGGTTCCCAATTAGTTGTTTCCAGGAAGCCAGAGCCTGAGGGTAAAGTATCATGTATTTATGGAATATGATATCACTTAAAAAGCAAGCACTTACCAGAGATAGTCTGTTGTTTTACCCAATGGGACAATAAGCTGAAATTTATGATGCTGGTAATCTAGTCCATCAGAAAATTATTCTGAGGCTAGATTCACTTTCCAAATGACTCTGAACTTTACATTAGAAAAGAGGTTCCAACCAGTGTTATAATTATGGGGAGGAGCTTACTTTCTACACATGGTACTAAAAGTAAGATATTTGCCCACTGATGACTTCCCTGAGGAAGAGACAAATAAAACATATATATTCTGGATGGCACTGTTGTTTTACATCAGAAAACAGGGGTTCATTACAGGGGAAGATTGCCTAAAACCATCTTTCAGGACTGTGTGTGCTTACTGGCTAAGGAATGCTGCTGCCTGACTGCTTGGAGAAAAAATAGCAAACCAGTAGGGAGGGGAAATCAAATTAAATATCCTCTGGATCACCATCCAGAGAAGCACTCTCCACTGCAACATTTATTGCTGACCCTTGTCCTCTTTAGTCCACACAGCAGGAAAATCACTCTTGGTTTAGTGTTGCTATATTACTATTTTTACCATGAGCTTGAACGGTTTAAACCATTTTAAATTACATTGGTTAATTGTGGGTGTTTTTGTGTTTGATATTCTTTGCAAGCCATTTTAAAGGCTTTGGTTGAAGAAGGTTTGAAATGTTGCTATTATGTTATCATTTTTATTCCAGCCAAGCTATTCCGATCTTCTTGGGCTTTTCTGTGCATTTTATTTCTTGTTCAAAGAAAAGAAAGCTGGTGCCTTACATTTCTTTACTTGTCTCAAAGGGTTTTTGCGTTACACTTTTTTTATTTTATATTTTTGGTCACACTTCAGAGATGATGTTCACCGATGCATCCAGAATCCTGGCAGCTTTGTCAAGTTTACTGAATGTAAAGGAGACCTAATGATGCAGTTTATCTTTTGGCTGGATATTGGAACTGGTGGGAAATCTGAGGAAAGAAACTGGGACTCTATTAACACACTTTAAAACAGCTGTTGAGCTCTTATTTTGGACAAAATGTGGGATAAAAATATTTTGAGCAGATTTCCCAAACTATGCAGTTCAGGGTTATGGAAGTTATAGTCCAACATACCTGGCAGGTACTGAGTTGGGAAAATCAAATTTGGCTAAATGAACAAATTAAAGAAATACTCCAAAAACATACCCTGCTGTAATTATTACATTTTAAGGGGAAACTTACCTAAATGAATGGGATTTGCCTGCACCCCCCCCCCCATTCTCCTCACCTTAGGAACATGCAAGCAGTGATAGTAGAGGAAACTACTACTGGTTTCTTTCTTTCTTTCAGAGCCCATGCCTTCAATTATATGGGAGAAACATGTGATCACTCCATTGGAAAAAGTGCAGTTTTGATTGCAGGAATTGCTGCTGGAGATGTGTAGTCTGGTTCATGCTATGTTTCACAATAGAAACCTACACATGTATGTTACCAAGGAGGTGAAGTCGAAGGCTTTCATGGCCAGCATCCATAGTTTTTTGTGGGTTTTTCGGGTTATGTGGCCATGTTCTAGCAGAGTTTCTTCCTGATGTTTCGCCAGCATCTGTGGCTGGCATCTTCAGAGAATGTTTGCCTGGAAAGGCCAGGTTAGATTAGTTGTTTCCATGTCTGAACTGTTCATGTGTAAAGAGGATATGAGTGAATTAACATGAATCCTCTCCTTCTCCCACAGCACACCAGTGCAGCAGCTGGGCTTGTAAAAAAAAGTGCTTAAAATGATAGAGGACATGGAGGTGACCCTGTAGGAGCTTGAAAGAATTTCAGCTTTGATTTGCTTGTCTACATACATATACATACTGTCATTAAGACTTGAACCATCTCACCTTATCTCAATATGGCTCAATTTGAAACTTTGCAACATAGATTTAAATGGCTATGACATACACCTTACAATCTGCACCCCCCTCAACCAATAAGATAAAAGTTTGTGGGTTTCTATTAAAATTTTATTAGTACATTCTAAAACAAAACATGACAACAAAGAGTACACCAAAACAACAATAAATACAGGCAATAACCCAGATAAGGCCCTGAAATTATAGATAAAAGGTGTATTCAGGGATCCTGAAAGACATCTTTCCATAAAAGTTTATGTTAATGGAAGGCAGCTCCCTTGGTTAACAGTGACTTTGGTTTTGCTTAATTAGTTAGTGAAAGTAGTCCACTTTGTATATTGACTGATTAAGTGGAGTGCACTCTGCTGTCCATTTTAGAGCTTAATTAGTGTGTTTGATGCCTGGTGAGCAAATGTGTTTTATAAATGACAGTGGCTTACATTAGTATAACAAGATATAAATGAAAAATGTAATTTGGGGAGGGGCCTTGGGGGGAAATTGTTTGTAAATGTTTTCTTTTAAATGAAGTTTAAAACTCAGTCTAATTTGGTTCATGTCTGTGTGTATGCACATGCACATGCACCTTCAAATTGCCTGTTGACTTATGGTGATCCCATTAATTTCATAGGGTTTTCTTAGTGGTAGCTATCCATCTACTTGCATTTGCATGTTTTTGAAATGCTAGGTTGTCAGAGGCTGGGACTAGTGACAGGAGCTATCCCCGTCATGCAGCACTTGAGCCTCAAACTGTCAACCTTCTGATCTTCCTATCATCAGAATTGGCATCTTAACCACTAAGCCACCACATCCACTTCCTTTTTAGTTTTATTATACTAAACAATGACCTCAAGGTTCAGTTTATGATGTGACCTTACTGCATAACTGTGTACTGAAGAAAGGAGAATCATTCTGCTTCTTTTCTTTGGCACATAACGTAAATGCATAAGATCTTCTTGAAAACTCAAAATGACGCTGTTCATCCTTCCAGACGGTGGACAAGGAAATCTTGGTTTGTTTGCTTTTCAGTGTACCAACCAGAGTCCTTTTTTTTTTAGCTAAGCCCCTGGCTGGTTACTAAGAAGTTATTAATTCTTGTTTTCTGGTCAGAATCCTGTAATATGTTTTTCAACCACTATCCAGCCTCCGTCCTGAGTTACCATGACTAACCAGTTTAAAAGCTATCTGAGGGCAACCCTCAAAAAGACCATTTGACCAATACTTCTTGTAAATGGAAAAAAGTTGTCAACTAACGCTTTTTTATTATTTTTTACATTAATGTTTGTAAAGGGGCTTTGTAAACCTGTTGGGGCAGTCACTCTCATTCAGTCTGGCTTTTCTCACAGGCCTTTTTTGAGGGTAAAGTGTGGAAGGGAAAGCAGTGTTCACTATATTGAGTTAATTGGATGAAAGGATGGATAACGTCCATGTAAACATAGTCAAGGAGTACCTGGAGCAAGAAGTCCTAGAATAGTGATTTAAAAGCTTTATGATATTTTTAAGCTGGGTCCATTTGATTTCAGTTGTCAAATGGTGGCATATTTGTAGCAAATCAATTGCATGTGGAATAGTCTTCTGGAAGAGATCCGTCTTATTGCCTCCTTGGAAGCATTTAAGAAGGCACTTAAGACGGATCTCTTCCGGCAAGCTTATCCACCTGACCTCGTGTAAGAATATTGCTCCACTTTCTGACCTCTGTATTACTGTAACTGCATTGTATTGTATTGTATTGTTATATAATGATGAGCTAGTTTTAATCTAACTCTTTCTTATTGTATTTTATTGATGTGTTTTTGTTTATATTTTATTGGGCTGTAATCCCACCTCGATCCATTTGGGAGAGGTGGGAAATATAAATATATTATTATTATTATTATTATTATTTCAGATAAAAGTTGCTTGTGTAACATTGAAAAGGATGATTCAAAGGGAATCAATGTGTGTGCTATTGATTCTTGTTAATATTGTGTGTATTCCTTTCTCTGTTGCAGACAGTTGAAGAGATTGAAGGTGTACTAGGACGGGACCTGTATCCAAATCTGGCTGAAGAGAGGTCTCGATGGGAAAAGGAACTGGCAGGCTTGAGGGAAGAGAATGAAAGCCTGACAGCAATGCTGTGCAGCAAGGAGGAGGAGCTAAATAGGACCAAGGCTACTATGAATGCAATCCGGGAAGAACGAGACAGGTTACGTAGAAGGGTGAGCTCCCAGTCACTTAAAACCATCACAGAATTATAGAGCTGGAAGGGTCCCAAGCCTCTACTCAGTGCAGGATCTCTAGCTATAGCATCCCCAGCAGGTAGCTGTCTAGCCTCTTTTTGAAGACACCCAGAGGAGACCCCAGCACCTCTCTAGGCAAATGGTTCACCGTGAAAATCTTTCTTCTGATGTTGAATCAAAATCTACCCTCTTGTAATTTAAAACCATAGACCTAGTTCTATGTTCTGATGGTGCAGGAACATTCCCAGCTCCTTTAATTTATTCCAGTTTGTTTTGTTCTCCGTGCCTTCTATCTTCATTTCTCTTCTCTAAACTCTACTACTTGTCTATATAATTTTTTTTAAATGTGGTGCCCAGAACTGAACACAGTACTCCAGATGAAGCCGGACCAGTGCCGAATATAGGAAAACTATTGCTTTTCTCCACTTGGAAACTAAGGCCTAGTACAGATGGGCCTTTTAGCACATAAGGAATACGTGCTAGGGTTGCCTCAGGGCGTTGCTTACAGATGGGCGACACCCCGAGGCAACCCTACAGATGGGCGCAGTCATTTTGACGCAATAGATGCTTAGCGTCCGCACGTCCCGACACCATTGTGACGTCACGAGTGCGCCATAGGCGCACTGTGGAGTCACAATGGCACCACAAAAAGAACCCGTTTTTGCGGGTTCTTTTTGCTGTGCGAGGAAGCCGCGCAGTTTGTCCACTGCAGCTTCCTAGCAAAGCAAGGCGGTCTGTACCCTGTCTTAGATTCTGTTAATGCAGGCTAAGATACCATTTGGTATCTTTGCTGCAGCCGCTTACTGCTGACTCCTGTTCAACTTATTATCAACAATAATTCCAATGTCCTTTCCACATGTACTACTGAGCCAAGTTTCTCCCATCCTATATTGTGCATTTGGTTTTTGTGGCCTAGATATAGAGTTTTCTATTTGTCTCTGTTGAATTTCATTTTATGAATTTCAGTCGAGTTTTGTAGTTTATCTAGATCCATCTGAATATTTTCCTATCTTCTGATGTGTTAGCTGTACCTTCAAGATTGTTGTCATTTGCAAATTTCGTAAGAATTTCCTCAAACCCATCATCTAAATTACTGGTAAAGATACTGAAGAGCATCTGCCCCAAGACAATACCTCACTTGAGACCTCCTTCCAGTTTAAAGCACAGCCAGTGATGACAAGTCTTTAAGCACAGCTTTCCAACCGACTATGGATCCATGTGATAGTGTTTCCATCTATACCTTATTTAGTTAGTTTCCTATTCAAAATATCCTGAGGGACCTTATAAAACGTTTTGCTGAAATCCAGGTAAATGACATTCCCAGCATTCCCACCATCTATGAAACTGATGAAAAAAAGTTATGGCTAGTTTGTTGTTGTTGCTGCTGCTGCTGTTGTTAACTGCCCTCAAGTTGACCCTAACTCATGGCAACCCTGTAGAATAGATATCTCCAAGCCTCCCTATCTTCCACAGTTTTGCTTAGGTCCTGTCGAATCAGAACCATAGCCTTCCTGATTGAGTCTATCCAACTGTCATGCAGTCTTCCTCTCTTTCTACTACCCTCTTCCTTTCCCAGCATTATTGTCTATTCCATTGAGTCATGCCTTCTTATTATGTGGCCTCAAAAGCCTCAATTTCATCACCTTGGCCTCCAGGGAAAGTTGAAGCTTTATCTGTTCAAGTACCCATTTGTTTGTCTTTTTGGCTGGCCATAGTATCTTCATCTCTCTTTGTTTTGTCCCAAGAGCAATACTATGGGCTTTGGGTGTAGTAAGGCCTCTGGCTCTTGGGAACACAGCCAGAACAAAAGACTTGTCCACAAATTTCTTAAGTTTCAAAAGCTTTACTGGTTATAAACACAAACATGAAACTGATTTCCTTTTTCTTAATAGTTCTTCCTAAATACCTTGTTCTCTTCTTGGTGGATTCTATCTTTCTTCTTTTGAGGACTATCTTTCTTCTTCTGTGGACTTATCTCTTTGTCAAAGGAAAATACTCTCTCCAGGTCTGACTTGGCTGAAATCTTACTACACACTGAAACTAACTAGAGGGAGACAGTATAAGACCCTGGGATTTCCCACAATCCTTGTCTTTCTTAAAGCTATAGACCTGTATTTCCCCTCTTAAACTAATACATAGAAAACCTAATATAATCTTAACTAAATATATGTCTCAAGAACATCAAAGATGCTCTGGAGGCATGACACTCTTCTATAGCACCACATCTCCAGTTCTCACATCTGTACATGGCAACGGGGAATACAGTGGCTTGGACAATTTCAACTTTAGTATTCAGTCGTCTGTCTTTACTCTTTAGTATCTTGTCTAGTTCTTTCATAACTTCCCTTCCTGTTCTTAGGGGATTGACAGACCGCCTCTTTCCTAGCCGGGTCAGGGCTGTGGCAACCTCACACCACGGCCCAAATGCAGCCTGTCAAGGGTTCAAAAAGGAACCGCAAAAAGCAGCTCCTTTTTGTGTCCTTGAAAGGGCGCCATAGCCACGGTGGCATTGCTATATGGTGCTCCTTTGGCACTGTGTTGTATGGACGCAGCACTGGAGGAGCGCCATGACACCTCATGCCATGGGGAGCGGCGCATGGCATCACGGCACCCTGGGGGCAGAGTCAGGGCGTGTGTCATCTGGACGTGACACCCTGACTCAAACCCCAGGCCAGCCTTTCAGGCCGGTCTGTACAGGGCCCTAGTCTTCTTATTTCTTGGCTGCAGTCTCAATTCTGATCAGTGTTTCATCCAAGTTACAGGGATTCTTTTACTGTTTCAGTTTTCTCATTGTCTAGGCTGAGCTTTTGTAGATCTTCTGTGGTCATATTTTTGTTTTCTTTAGGCTCAGCAGCAAGCCTGCCTTTGTACTTTCTTATTTGACCTTCCTCAGTATTTGTTCCAAGTCTGTGATGTTTTCTGCTAGTAGTATGGTGTTTGGTAGCATTTATGTTCAACAACCCCATGATGGCTCCTGCTGATCACTGCGTTGTCATCTACAGTGCTCCCTCGGGTTACGAAATTAATTCGTTCCGCGGCTAATTTCGTAACCCGAAAAACCTTCGTAACCCGAATTGCCATAGGCGCTAATGGGGAAAAAAGCCGCGGCAGAGCCGCGGCTCCATTTAAACAGCGCCGGCGTTTTTTCGTAACCCGAAAAAACGTTCGTAACCCGAAACAATAAATCCCTATGGGATTTTTTCGTATCCCGAAAAATTCGTAAGCTGGGTAATTCGTATCCCGAGGTACCACTGTAGATACTTGCAGACAAACTCCTGTATAATCCATTCTAATATTTTTCCTGGTGTGGAAGTCACACTGACTAGCTTGTAGATTACTGGTTCTTCTTTTTTTGAAATGATGTAGAGTTCTTTAGAAGTATGAGTGCCAGAATATTTGCTCCATTTTGTAGGCCACTGTCTACTCACTCTTGGCTTTTTCACTGCTTTGCTGCCCTTCTAGTCTGTGAATTCTTCTGTTGGCTTCTTTCTGCACCCTTCCCAATCCTCATAATAATAGATATTTCCAGAGCTTTCATAGACAATCTGTTTACATGTACACACTTGGTTATGGGAAGGCTTGACCCCTGCTTTGTCTTTCCTTGTGAATCTGAGACATATCATGTTGTTGTGAACCTTCAAGTTGTTTCTAACTTATGTAACCCGAAGTCAAACTTATCATGGGGTTTTCTTGTCAATGTTTGTTTTTGGGGAAGTTGCTTTTGCCTTCCTTTGAAGCTGAGAGAGTATGGGTTGCCTGAGGTCACCCAGTGGATTTCCTTTGATGAGAAGGGATTTGAAGCCTGGTCTCCAGAGTTGTAGTCCATTGTATCACATTGGCTTTCAGATGTTACATAGTTATCCTTTATGAATATTTTAAATGTGATGCACTGGGACATTTAAGATATAGCAGATAAACATGGAAGCTCATACATAAACATGTCAGGAGATAAAATAGATAATTCCCTGGTGTATATTCAAAGTGACTCAGATTAAGATTTCATAGAAATACGGTTAAAATATAAAATATTATTTACAAACTAAACACCTAGTTAAAATAAAAATATAGTTAAAAGTACATAAATAAATCAACTTGCTGACTCAGCTGAGCTGCTCTCCATCACCATTTGGCTTGCTTATACTAAGAAAACCTTAACTAGATCAGACCAAGGGGCTGTCTTGTCAAAATCTAGTTCCCATTCAAGTCCACAAATAGGACATGAAACTGGTAGGCTTGCCAGATGGTCACGCCCAAATGGGATTCACTTGCAAACTCTCTCATAATATGAAGGTTCAGTATAACCACTGTGATTTGCAATTACTAGGAGACCTGTCATCCATGAATATGGCCAGTGATGGCGAACCTTTTTGAGTCCAAGTGCCCAAACTCAGTGGCATTCCATTACCAGTACTTCCAGGGAAAAACCCAAGGCACATTCCCTCAGTCTCAGGCTAGCAATAGTACCTCCCCAACAAAACTTACCAAGAAAACTCCATGATAGTTTCATCTTAGGGTCACCATAAGTTAGAAATGACTTGAAGGCACCACACACACACGTTGCACTCTTTCTGCCTCAGAAGAAAGCAATGGCAAACCTCCTCTACAGAAACTTAGAGACGCCCTAAGTTGGAAAAGACTTGAAAGTACACAAAAATGGGGGCAAGTCACACTCTCTTAGCCTCAGAGGGTGGCCATGGCAAAAAGGGGGGGGAAACCTCAGAAGAAATCTTGTCAAGAAAACCCTTGGGTTGCAATAAGTCAGAAACAACCACAATTCTGCTCAAAATGGAGGACCTTTTGGACAGCCTCCTGGACAGAAAGGTCACAAATAAACCAAATAAAATAAATAAAATACAAATAAATCAATTCCTGTTGGTTATTCCTAACTAATCCAATCAATTGCTGAACAGTGAATGAACATGTAGGATTCCATTAACTCAGTGGCTCTAATCTAGGATTCGGTGGGGGAGACTCTCAGTGGGACCAAGCCCTAAAAGGATGGCTGAATCCCCACAACTCTTCTGCAAAGCTGCAAAGGCAAATGGTCTCTTGCAGCCCAGAAATACCCCTGATTTGTGGCACTCTGACAAAGTCCCATGTTCAGCCACAACAACAACCCTGATGTCTCTGGACTGGACAAAACAAAGCCCACTCCAAGTCCAACCTCCAAGCAAAGCCATGGCCAACCGGGGGTCCCCCCATCCCTGCTGCTCAGCCTGGGGATCCTTGAGGGCATCCATCTCTGCCCCCTTTCCTTTCCTTTCCTTTCCTTTCCTTTCAAAAGCGCTTTGGGAAGGGGGAAGGGATTGTGAAGGAGGCTGGGAGACCTTGCAAGGACTACCCTCCATCAGACCTGCTTGAGCAAGAGGGGTGGGTGACCCAAAGGAAAACAGGGGGTCCAGCCCTAGATCCTGCTCAAAATGGAGGACCTTTTGGACAGCCTCCTGGACAGAAAGTCCACAAATAAACCAAATAAAATAAATAAAATCCTGGACCTGCTATAAACTTCCTACAAATCGCCTACCTAGTTTAACTGTTATTTTATACTATTGTTTTAATGTCCTTCTGGTTTAATTTCCTTTTAGTACTACTATTTTTTTATACTGGGCGGGAGGGATAGGGTTTTGTTTTTGTTTTTTTAGAATTTTTAACTGTATCTTGTTTTATTGTTGTAATCCGCTTGGATTCTGAGTGATTAAGTGGAATATAAATAATATAAATTATTATTATTATTATTATTATCATCATCATCATCATCATCATCATCATCATCATCATCCCTGGCTCCCTCCCCTGCTTTCCCCCAAAGAAAGACCGTCCCCCCTCTGCTGGACCATCCCAAGAGAGCCCAGAGATGCTCTTCATGCCCTCAGGGGTGCCTTCCTTCCTTCCTCCACCTTTCTCTTCCTTCCTCCTCCCCTTCCTCATGCCCCCCACCACCACCATTTCCCTCCCCCCTTCCTTCCTCTTCCTCCTCCTTTCTCATGCCCCCCCATCGCCATCAGTTCCTTCCTTCCTTCCTCTTCTTCCTCCTCCTCCTCCTTCTCCTCCATGCCCTGCTGCTGCTGCCACAAACCTCCTCTGAAAAAATTGTGTCAAGAAACCCCCATGAAAAGTTTGCTTTAAGGTCATCATAAGTTGGAAAAGACTTGAGGTCAAATAATAAAGACTACAGTTCCCAGAACACTAATGGCAAGGGGTGAAATTCCCAGCTGGCTCCTTATGGCTCTGTTCTAATGGGGCAAACTGGGCCGCGCGTGTGCATGCACGCCCCACCCCCCACCCCTTCCACTGATGGCTGCCATGCCCACACAAACTGGCCTGTGTGCCACTTCTGGCTCGTGTGCCATAGGTTAGCGAACACAGAATACGGCTAATTCCCCGTTCAGTTCTTGCAAGTATTATGTTATGGGACCACAACTCCTAGAATCTCCCAGTGGCCAGTCTGTCTATCTCCTCTAAGATAGATGAGCAATGTCAAGTTGGGATCTTTTTGGGGAAATGAAACCAGTATGATAATTAAAGAGGGAATACCTTCATCTGTTTGTTGTTGTCCCTACACATTGAGCTTGACATACCATGCAAATAATAGGTTCCAGACTGTTAAACACAGAATTGAACATTGTCCTACCTATTTTCCTTCTTCTAGTTTTATTGGAAAATAGTGAAGTCTTATGTTCTAAACCATATGCTAATTTGCTGAACAGCAAGTTTATTTCTCCCTGGAGGAAATCTGTTTATTACAGATGTCCATGTGAGCCACACTATGTAATACTGAGCACCAGGGAGCTTATTTGCATTTGTAAAACAGTCAATAGCTGCCACACAAATAAATGTTTCCTTGACCTACTGAATATTTTATATATGCAACTCTGAACTGAAAGTCACTTCATATTATTTCCCCAGAGAGACTGAGGAAGGAGTCCATGCTAAAATTTAGTTTTTGTTCTACATGCATGAAATTGGGTAGATAAAAGAAGTGGAAGCTGAACAGATCAATAGGGCAGTTACTTCAGCCCAATGTCTGTAATCAACCAAAGTGCTCTCAGTGGGGTTTCGGAGGTTTGTTAGAGGTTTAATTAAATTAGATATTTAATGCATTCAGTTAACAGATTGGGCTGCTTTGCAGTGCAATAACTAAGAAATGACATGTGTATGGATTTTTATCTCTTACAGGTCATTAGTAAATGGGGTGATTACTTATTTCTAGGGTGCCCATAATGTAGTTCTACCTTTCTGCAAACTAGCCATGGGGGAGAGCAGTCTGAATACTTGGGGTTTGTTTACTGCTTATAAAAACTGCTGCTTCTACCTAGACGTACAAACATATATCCTTGTTTTTATTTCTTTAAAGCAAACACAGGAAGTAACATGAAATACATGAATATGAATGATTTTATACCCTGCTTCTCTAGAAAATATTCATGTTTTCAACTATTGAAAGCACCAAACATCTGCCCTGTGCCAATACCAAAGACTAATTGTCTGTAAGCTCACTGCAACGTCCAGAAAAACTACATGACCATATTGCAGGATCAAATGCATGTCTGTAAATTAGCGATGGAAAGAATATTTGCAGCTATTTATTTTCTGGCTGAAAAAAATGGTTTCCTGGTATTCACACATCCCAAAATGGTACAGGAAATTATTCTGCACAGAAGTACAGGAGGGGTAGCATGATTGTGGGGGTTCTGGTAAATACACTGCTTCCAAACAACCACAAAAAACCCAACAATCTTGCAGAACAAAAAACTTTAGAAAAGTTAAAAAATCTTACACAAAACCCCCAAGACAGAGTCTTGCACACAAAAATAAAAAAAGATAGGTTTTTTTTCCTGTGCAAGGTTTTTCTTGTTCAAGATTTGTAATGCAAGATCGTTGTTGTTGTTGTCGTTTGCTTCAAAAATAGCAATTTTGCACCAAAAAGTTCATATTACAATCTAGAAACACTAGGAGGTTTTGTTCAAAGTCCCACTTTTTCCATGCAAAATGTGTGTCTCTGCAGAACTACTCATTTTTTCCACAGCAGGGAGAAAATTGGAAATTATTGGTACTCATTTGAAAGGACCAAATAGTCAGATGTTAACATCTCTACTGTAAAAGCTTACTGCGGACCAGTACTGTTGCAAAATGTGATTTAGTTTAAAAGCAAATTAATTACATATTAATCAAAGATAGCTAATAAACAGCTGGATTTACTATTATAATTATTTTATAATTTCTATTATTTATATCTTGCCTTTCCTTCAAGAAGTTATCTCTTTCCATTTTTATCTTCATGGCAATGCCGCAACATAGCTTGGACTGAGATGTAGCAACTGACTAAATGACATCCAGTGACCTTCATGGCCAAATAGTAATTTGAATACTGATCATCTTAGTCCTCATCCAAGCTGCTGACTTCTAAAGCATGCTGGTGATTGTCATAGACCATGTCAGTGGTGCATACTGAATAGAATTAGGTGTCCATCTTTGTTTACCATCTTGATTCTTGTGTTTTTGAACTCTTAACTAGGAGCAAGAACTAACACCACTAGGTGAGTGCTTTAATATTTTTGTTGTTTCTAAATCAGAAGACTCCAGATTGTCCTGGAAATTAATTACAATGATGTTGAAGACACTTATGAGTAAGTTTTTGTCAGCACACTGGCAGACCTTTGCAGAGAGAGATAGTATATGTGGTTTCAGTCCAGAACCAGAGCACAAACCAATGAAGAGAAAGCAAATGACTGGTCTCAATGACTCGATTATTATTGGCATGACAAACTGGTATCCTCTTTGCATTACTGTATATCATAAGCCTATATCCATTTCAGTGTCAAATTGTATCAAAATCTTTGCATATAGTGTGTATCCATAAATGATGTCAGACTTATTAGGGGCTGTGTACCTCTTTTCCCAAATGGAGGAAATCCATTCGGAAGAATTTAATATTGTATAGTGTTATCATTTGACAATGGAAATGTCTAATTATTATCATGACCCCAAAGAAAATAGATCATACCTGTACAACCATGAAACAGCTTTAGCTTCAGCTATCTTATTTATCTATCTTCTCACCCAATGTTCACATATTCCAAAGTATTTAAGGAAATTATGCTATAGCTAAAGCTATTTAGCCATCTAGATATAGGACTAACACCCATTAGCAATTTGTTTATCTATTTGTTTTAGCACATTTATAATACTGTCCTTTAGCCAAAAAATCTCCCAGAGTACTGTACAAATTCTTCACATTAGTTTATTTATTTATTTATTTATTTTTACATTCTACCTTTCTCAAGGAGTGGGACCCAAGGTGGCTCACAGATAAAATTGGTTAAAAACTTAAACACAGTTTTAAAACAATTGGATTCATTTCATTTAAACAATATAAAATTACATTAAAAATACAAAAGTTAAGAACATCATAAACACAGCATGCAACCCAATGATTACATAGTAAAAGCCTTCTTGAATAAAAATGTATTTGCCTGCTGGGGAAAGGAAAGCAGTCAATCTCAGCAGGCACCCGGCTTTTATCCCCTTGCAAAGGGAATAGGTGATCCTGTATTGATTATTAGTCAGTAACTGGCTGGGTCCCTGTTTGTACAGGGTGCAGTCTGGAGTAGGCAGCAGTCCACCAGGGAAGGTGCAGAGTGGCAGGCAGGCAGCAGACCTCTTGTGGAGTGGTGAGTTCCCTGTTCTCAACTTAAATAAGATGGCATACAAGGAAATGGGAATGGCAGTGTGGAAGAGATTTAAGTCCAGCAGATTCTTCTTACTCTTTTCTCCCTCAGAGAACACAGCAGTGGCAGTTGGGGTGGAGGAGAGGACATTTCGTGAGCTTTTGTGACCTAGGCATGATGGACCTGTGCCTGCAGTAAATAGAAGTACTGTATTAAAATTGGTGTATTGATAATGATAGCAATAGCACTCTGAACACATTCACAGAGAAAAACGTTGTGTATTATTTCTTGAAAGTCAAGGCAGAGAAATTTACTCTGTGGCTCATCAGCTGAAAGGCTATGCTTTTTGACCCAATTCGTTTTACAGCACAAATGGAGCGAGTTAGTTTAGTACAACATGTCTTGCCAGTCATAATAGAGATACATCTTACAGGACCCTATTTGATTAGGCTTTGAACTGTTGTCAAGTGCATGGAATATATGTCATAAATCATTTGGTTTCCATTAGAGAGAAATAAATACATAACATTGTATTTATTGAAGCTTATTAGCTACATCACTTAGTAGAAGGGTGCACATATCTTTGGAATATTTGAGATAAACAGGTTGGGTATATTTTCAATGAACGTTACTTTTTATTTTTCATATAGGACAGGAATGTTTTCTTACCTGTTCAGATCCATATAATTACATTGCTGTTATTATGTGCTTTCAAGTCAGCTCCAGTTTAGGGCAACTATATCATATCTCTGCATGATTTATTTAGAGGAGGTTGTTGTTGCTTTCCTCTAAGGGAGAGAATGTGTAACTTGCCCAAGGTGATGGATTTATGTGGCTGAGCAAGGATTTCAACCCTGATCTCCCTTAGGTTGCACCCACACTGCAAAAAATAATCCAAGTTGACACCACTTTAACTGCCATGACGCTTTGCTGTGGAATTGTAGTTTATTGGGGCACCTTCTCTGTCAGAGGAGGCTGTCTCACAAAATTACAATTCCCAGAATTCCATAGCATTGAACCATGGCAGTTAAAGTGGTGTCAACCTGAATTATTTCTGCAGTGAGGATGCACCCATAGTCTGGCATTCACACCATTTGACCACACTGGTTTCCATATAAGTTTTTTTTAATTTAATTTTTATAATATTTCCATAAACAAATATATTCCTACATTCTGTTACATTTACGTTTCCATATAAGTAAATAGCAAGGTATTTGGGAAAGCAGCCAGCAGCAGATAACCAGTCCAGAAAACAAAGACACTCTTCACAGAGCTTGTAGATTTAAAGCAAACTTCAAAGAGCAGACTTACAAATAAAGGCAGACTCTAGTAACAAGGTCCATTGTCAGTCAGGGTGCAAACCAAGAGTATTGTCAAGCAGTTCAAGAAGGTCAAGGGTTCCAGATAAGCAAGATGGTCAGGCAGCCCGAAAATCAAAGATCCAAGCTGAGGAGACAAACAGAGTCAGAAAACAGAGTGTTTTTGCGAAGGAACATAGATAGCTTCTGACAAAGCTCTGGTGCCATACCCAGGCTTTTATCATCAGCCCTCATTAGTGCAGGTAGCTTTTGATGAGTTGGCATTTTGCATAAAGCCTCCTCCAACGCCGGAGGCACGCTCTTTCGGATTTTCTCTGGCTGAAGGTAAGTATGTGATCCTCCTCATCCTCCTCCATGCCCACATTACTAGAAGGCCCTACTGCCTGGAGATTTGGCTCCTGATTTTCTACGAGAGCCACAGCCTCTGCTGGAGCTCTCAGTGCAGAGCTAGAGTCAGGGTCCTCCCCTGAGTCCTCAGCCAGGCTGGACATGACATCAGGGGAATTTGGCACTAGTGATTGGAGAAACCCATGTTTTTCTCCTCGTTCAGTGAGACCTTGAGGAGAATTTTTTTAAAAAATATTCGTTCCACAAAACCCCCTTTCAAAAGGTGATTTCTTCTCTCCCTTTCAGCAGCCAGCGAAATATTTTTCACAGATTTCTCTGAATGACAATAAAAGACAAGTCGAATAATTACGCTAATTACTTTGCATTTCAAACTCACTTACCATGTCAAAAGGAAGTTTAGCAGAGGTTTAAAGCACATTCCTATGCTTTAAAAAAGCTGAAGGCACACACACAAAAGGGGGGGAAATGCCCAGTCTCAACAAATAAACTGTGAAGCCCCAAGAAGAAATGCTAGAGGGGACCCTCAAGGACCATCCAGTCCAACCCCCTTCTGCTATGAAGGAATACATGGGATCCAACTCTGCACCTCTCCCATGGTGATGCAATAATAATAATAATAATAATAATAATAATAATAATAATAATAATTGGCAAGGAGAGTGCAGAATACCCATGAGTGAGAGAGTGTGACTTACCCAATGTCACCCTGTGGATTTACATGGCAGAGCTGGGATCCGGACTCTAGCCTCCCAGGTCACCATAGAAATTCACTGGACCCAGAGAGTGTGACTTGACCAAGGCCTCCCAGAGGTCTCCTATGGCCATCCAAGCCCTGAGCTCCCTTTCCCCATGACCTCTTGGAAATATGGCTGTTGTCGTGTGTTGTGACTTTTAGGACTCTCCTGGCATGCAAGGCTTGTTGGGGGGGCAGTGCCTCCCTTTGAGGCTGAGAGAGTGTGTCTTGGCCAAGGTGGGCATCCAAACCCTGGGATATAAGAAAATAACAACAACAAAAATACTGGGATTTGTAGTATGTTGTGCCACCAGAGCTCTCTGACAAAGAAGGCTAAATGTCTCACAAAACTAC
>NC_056523.1:268615492-268768948 GCF_019175285.1 Sceloporus undulatus
TATAATAAAATCCTGGACCTCTATAAACTCCCACAAACCCCTACCTAGTTTACTGTTATTTTTACTATTGTTTTAATGTCCTTCTGGTTTAATTTCCTTTTAGTACTACTATTTTTTTTACTGGGGGGGGGATAGGTTTTGTTTTTTTTTTTAGAATTTTTAACTGTATTGTTTTATTGTTGTAATCGCTTGATTTCGTGATTAAGTGGAATAATAATATAAATTATTATTATTAATCATCATCATCATCATCATCATCATCATCCTGGCTCCCTCCCCTGCTTCCCCCCAAAGAAAGACGTCCCCCTCTGCTGGACCGTCCCAAGAGAGCCCGATTCTTTCATGCCCTCAGGGGTGCTTCCTTCCTTCCTCCACCTTTCTCTTCCTTCCTCCTCCCCTCCCTCTTGCCCCCCCCACCACCATTCCTCCCCCCTTCCTTCCTCTCCTCTCCTTTCTCATGCCCCCATCGCCATCGATTCTTCCTTCCTCCTCTTCTTCCTCCTCCTCCCTCTCCTCCATGCCCTGCGTGCTGCCACAAAAACCTCCTCTGAAAAATTGTTGTCAAGAAACCCCCATGAAAAGTTTGTCTTAAGGTCATCATAAGTGTGAAAAGATTGAGGTCAAATAATAAAGACTACAGTTCCCAGAACACTAATGGCAAGGGGTGAAATTCCCAGCTGGCTCCTTATGGCTCTGTTTATCTAATGGGGCAAACGGGCCCGCGGTGCATGCACGCCCTCAACCCCCCAACCCTTCCATGATGGCTGCCATGCCCACACAAACTGGCCTGTGTGCCACTTCTGGCTCGTGTGCCATGGTTTAGCGAACCAGAATACGGCTAATTCCCCGTTCAGTTCTTGCAAGTATTATGTTATGGGACCACAACTTAGAATCCCAGTGGCCAGTCTCTGTCATCTCCTCTAAGATGATGAGAAGCAATGTCAAGTGGGGATCTTTTTTGGGGAAATGAACCAGTATATAATTTAAAGGGGAATACCTTCATCTCGTTTGTTGTTGTCCCTACACATTGAGCTTGACATACCATGCAAATAATAGGTTCCAGACTGTTAAACACAGAATTGAACATTGTCTACCTATTGCCTTCTTCTAGTTTTATTGGAAAATAGTGAATCTTTGTTCTAAACCATAATGCTAATTTGGCTGAACAGCAGTTTTTCTCCTGGAGGAAATCTGTTTATTACAGATGTCCATGTGAGCCACACTATGTATATACTGAGCACCAGGAGCTTATTTGCATTGTAAAACAGTCAATAGCTGCCACACAAATAAATGTTTCCTTGACCTACTGAATATGTTATATATGCACTCTGAACTGAACAGTCATTCATATTATTTCCCCAGAGAGACTGAGGAAGGAGTCCATGCTAAAATTTAGTTTTTGTTCTGACATGCATGAAATTGGGTAGATAAAAGAAATGGAAGCTGAACAGATCAATAGGGCAGTTACTTCAGCCCAATGTTGTAATCAACCAAAGTGCTCTCAGTGGGTTTCGGAGGCTTGTTAGAGGTTTAATTAAATAGATATTAATGCATTCAGTTAACAGATTGGGCTTGCTTTGCAGTGCACAATAACTAAGAAATGACATGTGTATGGATTTTTATCTCTTACAGGTCATTATAAATGGGGTGATTACTTTTTCTAGGGTGCCCATAATGTAGTTCTACCTTTCTGCAAACTAGCCATGGGGGAGAGCAGTCTGAATACTTGGGGTTTGTTTACTGCTTAAAAAACTGCTGGCTTTACCATGACGTACAAACATATATCCTTGTTTTTATTTCTTAAAGCAAACACAGGAGAGAGTAACATGGAAATAATGAATATGAATGATTTATACCCTGCTTCTCTAGAAATATTCATGTTTTCAACTATTGAAAGCACCAAACATCTGCCTGTTGCCAATACCAAAGACTAATTGGTCTGTAAGCTCACTGCAAACCGTCCAGAAAAACTACATGACCATATTGCAGGATCTAAATGCATGTCTGTAAATTAGCGATGGAAAGAATATTTGCAGCTATTTATTTTCTGGCTGAAAAAAATGGTTTCCTGGTATTCACACATCCCAAAATGGTAAGGAAATTATTCTGCACAGAAGACAGGAGGGGTAGCATAGATGGGGGTTTGGTAAATACACTGCTTCCAAACAACCACAAAAAACCCAACAATCTTGCAGAACAAAAAACTTTAGAAAAGTTAAAAAATCTTACACAAAACCCCCAAGACAGAGTCTTGCACACAAAAATAAAAAGTAGGTTTTTTTTTCCTGTGCAAGGTTTTTCTTGTTCAAGATTGTAATGCAAGATCGTGTTTGTTGTGTTGTTGTTTGCTTCAAAAATAGCATTTTGCACCAAAAGTACATATTACAATCTAGAAAACACTAGGAGGTTTTGTTCAAAGTCCACTTTTTCCAGCAAAATGTGTTCTGCAGAAACTACCTTTTTCCACGCAGGAGAAAATTGGAATTATTGGTACTCATTTGAAAGGACCAAATAGTCAGATGTTAACATCTTTACTGTAAAAGCTTACTGCAGACCGTACTGTTGCAAAATGTGTTTAGTTTTTAAAGCAATTAATTACATATTAATCAAAGATGCTAATAACAGCTGGATTTACTATTATAATATTTTAATTTCTATTACTTATCTTGCCTTTCCTTCAGAAGTATCTCTTTCATTTTTATCTTCATGGCAATGCCGCAACATAGCTTGGACTGGATGTAGCAACTGACTAATGACATCCAGTGACCTTCATGGCCAATAGTAATTTGAATACGATCATCTTTTCTCATCCAGCTGCTAACTTCTAAAGATGCTGGTGATTGTCATAGACCATGTCAGTGGTGCTACTGAATAGAATTAGTGTCCATCTTTGTTTACCATCTTGATCTTGTTTTTTTGAACTCTTAACTAGAGCAAGAACTAACACCACTAGGTGAGTGCTTTAATATTTTTGTTGTTTCTAATCAGAAGACTCAATGTCTGGAATTATACAATGATGTTGAAGACACTTATGAGTAAGTTTTGTCAGCCACTGGCAGACCTTTGCAGAGAGAGTAGTATATGTGGTTTCAGTCCGAACCAGAGCACAAACCATGAAGAGAACAAATGACTGGTCTCAATGACTCGATTATTATTGGCTGACAAACTGGTATCTCTTTGCATTATATCATAAGCCTATATCCATTTCGGTGTCAAATGTATCAAATCTTTGCATATAGTGTGATCCATAAATGATGTCAGACTATTATGGGCTGTGTACCTCTTTTCCCATGGAGGAATCCTTGGAAGAATTTAATATGTATAGTGTTATCATTTGACAATGGAATATCTAATTATATCATGACCCCAAAGAAAAATAGTCATACCTGTACAACCATGAAACAGCTTTAGCTTCAGTATCTTATTTTTCTATCTTCTCACCAATGTTCAATATCCAAAGTATTTAAGGAATTTGCTTAGCTAAAGCTATTTAGCTCTAGTTAGGACAAACCCTTAGCATTTGTTTATCTATTTGTTTAGCACTTTAATAGTCTTACCAAAAAATCTCCCAGAGTACTGTACAAATTTTCACATTAGTTTATTATTTATTTATTTATTTATTTATTTTTCATTCTACCTTTCTCAGGAGTGGGACCCAAGGTGGCTCACAGATAATGGTTAAAAACTAACACAGTTTTAAACAATTGGATTCATTTCATTTAAACAATATAAAATTACATTAAAAATACAAAAGTTAAGAACATTCAAACACAGCATGCAACCCAATGATTACATAGTAAAAGCTTCTTGAATAAAATGTATTTGCCGCTGGGGAAAGGAAGCAGTCATCTCAGCAGGCACCCGGCTTTTATCCCCTTGCAAGGATAGGTTGATCCTGTATTGATTATTAGTCATGTAAGCTGGGTCCTGTTTTTACAGGTGCAGTCTGGAGTAGGCAGCAGTCCACCAGGGAAGGTGCAGAGTGGCAGGCAGGCAGCAGCTCTTGTGGAGTGGTGAGTTCCCTGTCTCAACTTAATAAGATGGCATACAAGGAATGGGAATGGCTGTGGAAGAGATTTAAGTCCAGCAGTTCTTCTTACTCTTTTTCCCTCAGAAACACCATGGCATTGGTGGAGAGAGGAATTTCTGAGCTTTGTGACCTAGGCATGATGGACCTGTGCCTGCAGTAATAGAAGTATTAAATGGTGTATTGTAATGATAGCATAGCACTCTGAACACATTCCAGAGAAAAACGTGTTATTTTTCTGAAAGTCAAGGCAGAGAATTTATCTGTGGCTCATCAGCTGAAAGGCTATGCTTTGACCCATTCGTTTACAGCACAAATGGAGGGATAGTTTAGTACAACATGTCTTGCCAGTCATAATAGAGATACATCTTACAGACCCTATTGATTGGCTTTGAACGTTGTCAAGTGCATGGAAATATGTCATAAATCATTTGGTTTCCATTAGAGAGAAATAAATACTAAC
The DNA here is from genome assembly GCF_019175285.1 of Sceloporus undulatus. NCBI lineage: Eukaryota > Metazoa > Chordata > Lepidosauria > Squamata > Phrynosomatidae > Sceloporus > Sceloporus undulatus. The sequence continues at coordinate 268,619,983 of NC_056523.1, forward strand.
TTGATTTATGAAGCTTATTAGCTAACCACTTAGTAGAAGTGGTGCACATATCTTTGGAATATTTGAGATAAACAGGTTGGGTATATTTTCAATGAACGTTACTTTTTTTTATATCGGACAGGAATGTTTTCTACCTGTTCAGATCATATAATACAATTGCTGTTTTATGTGCTTCAAGTCAGCTCCAGTTTAGGCAACTATCATATCTCGCATGATTATTTGAGGAGTTTGTTGTTGCTTTCCTCTAAGGGAGAGATGTGTACTTGCCAAGGTGATGGATTTATGTGGCTGAGCAAGGATTTCAACCTGATCTCCCTTAGGTTGCACCACATGCAAAAAATAATCCAAAGTTGACACCACTTTAACTGCCATGACGCTTTGCTGTGGAATTGTAGTTTATTGGGGCACCTTCTCTGTCAGGGCAGGGAGGTCTCACAAATTACAATTCCCAGAATTCCATAGCTGACCGGCAGTTAAAGTGGTGTCAACCTGAATTTTTCTGCGGTGAGGATGCACCCATAGTCCTGGCATCACACCATTTGACCACACTGGTTTCCATATAAGTTTTTTTTTAATTTAATTTTTATAATATTTCCATAAAAATCATATTCCTACATTCTGTTACATTACGTTTCCTATTTGGGAAGAGCCGCAGCAGATAACAGTCCCAGAAAACAAAGACACTTCACAGAGTTGTAGATTTAAAGCAAACTTCAAAGAGCAGACTTAACAATATAAGCAGACTTAGTAACAAGTCCTTGCAGTCAGGGTGCAAACCTGAGTATGTCAAGCAGTTCAAGAAGGTCAAGGGTCCAGATAAGCAAGATGGTCAGGCACCCGAAAATCAAGATCCAAGCTGAGGAGACAAACAGAATCAGAAAACAGAGTGTTTTGCGAGGAACATAGATAGTTCTGACAAAGCTGGTGCCATCCGGCTTTTTATCAGCCCTCATTGTGCAGGTAGCTTTTGATGAGTTGGCATTTTGCATAAGCCTCCTCAACGCCGGAGGCACGCTCTTTCGGATTTTCCTGGCTGAAGGTAGTATTGTCCTCCTCATCTCCCCCATGCCCACATTACTAGAAGGGCCTACTGCCTGGAGATTTGGCTCTGATTTCTACGAGAGCCACAGCCTCTTGGGAGCTCTCCGTGCAGAGCTAGAGTCAGGGTCCTCCCCTGAGTCTCAGCCAGGCGGCATGACATCAGGGAATTTGGCACTAGTGATTGGAGAACCATGTTTTTTCCTCTCTCAGTGGAGACCTTGAGGAGAATTTTTTAAAAAATATTCTTTCCACAAATCCCCCTTCAAAGGTGATTTCTTCTCTCCTTTCAGCAGCAGCGAAATATTTTTCACAGATTTCTCTGTGACAATAAAAGACAAGTCGAATAATTACGCTAATACTTGCATTCAAACTCCACTTACCATGTCAAAGGAAGTTAGCAGAGGTTAAAGCACATTCTATGCTTTAAAAAAGCTGAAGGCACACACACAAAAGGGGGAAAAGCCCAGTCTCAACAAATAAAACTGTGAAGCCCCAAGAAGAATGCTAGAGGGACCCTCAAGGCCATCCAGTCCAACCCCCTTCTGCTATGAAGGAATACATGGGATCCAACTCTGCACTCTCCCTGGTGATGCATAATAATAATAATAATAATAATAATAATAATAATAATGGCAAGGAGAGTGCAGAATATCCATGAGGAGAGAGTGTGCTTACCAATGTCACCCTGTGGATTTACCTGCTGAGCAGGATCTGGATCTGCCTCCCAGTCACCCGAAATTCACTGGCTGACCTTGGGGAAGTCACTTGCTCTCAGTTTCAATTCCAACTCTGCACTCTCCCATGGTGATGCATAATAATAATATAATAATAATATAATTGGGCAGGAGAGTGCGAATATCCATGAGTGGGAGTGTGACTTACCATTCCCCTGTGGATTTACTGGCTGAGCTGGGATTGGACTCTAGCCTCCCAGTTCACCATAGAATCACTGGACCCGAGAGTGTGACTGCTCAAGGCCTCCAGAGGTCCTATGGCATCCAAGCCGAGTCCCTTTCCCATGACCTCTGGAAACAGGCTGTTGTCGTTGTGTTGATGAGGACTCTCCTGGCATGCAAGGCTTGTTGGGGGGGCAGTGCCTCCCTTTGAGGCTGAGAGAGTATGTCTTGGCCAAGGTGGGCATCCAAACCCTGGGATATAAGAAAATAACAACAACAAAAATATCTGGGTATTGTAGTTTTGTGAGACATTTAGCCTTCTTTGTCAGAGAGCTCTGGTGGCACAACATACTACAAATCCCAGTATTTTCCATAGCATTAAAGTATTGTCGAACTGGATTATTTCTGCAGTGTGCAGCCTTATTAGACTGCAGTTCCCAGCAGCCTGTGGTGCTATCAGGTTACAAATTGTTAGACATTTCCCTGCCCTCTCTCTCTGCACCTCTCCCATGGTGATGCTAAGAGGTCATGCAATAATAATAATAATAATTGGCACATTCTCTCAGCCTCAGAGGCAGGGCATGATTGACAAACCTCTCTCCAGCTCTCTCAAGGTGATGCTAAGGCAAACCTACGTTTATTTTGCAGTGTGTGTGTGTGTGTGTGTACATGAATTTCTTGGCCTTGGAGAACCCAAATGTCTCCACTGCAAGGTAGTCTCCAGATCATAGTGATGTAACTGTATTTCATGAAAGTGATTAGTCAAGACCTTTCCTGTTAAGTTTTGAGACTTGAATTTCTTCTCTTCTGTGAGAATTTGAATGTCAGACCATGGCATAAAGGGCAGAAGGCCTCACCTTTTGTTCTCTTTTGTTTTTCAAACCAAAGCTGTGAATGAGCAAAGTTGGAGTGAAAATCACCCTAACAAAAGAAATAGCCTCCAGGATGAATGGTAGCTTTTCTTACACAAGACATGCAAATCCTGGCCATCAGAGAGTCAGCTGAAAGTTTTGTCTCTCCCTTTCATTTCGAAATGACTAACAATCAAAATTCTTACTCATTGATCAAGAACTGCTCAGAATTTCTTCTCTCTAAAATGTTATCGAAATTGTCGAATTAGGCATATTTCTCCTAATTTTCAAATTTTGGAGAATATTCTTTACATCCCTATTTGGCACTCCCATTAAATTATTATCTCAGACTTATTGATTCATCCTCTTGATGTGAGATGACTGGGGCAAGTTCTTTCACATCAGATACACTACAGAAGTTGTGTATAAACCACTTGGCTTAAACTGGTCCTTTTAAGGCTTGTGTTATGATGTATAAGCTAGTGTGATGTAGTGGTTTGAGCATTGGACTACAACTCTGGAGATTAGGATTCAGGTCCCAACTCAGGCATGAAAATCCACAATCATGGACAAGTCTCATTCTTTCATCCTCAGCAAAAGGCAAAGGCAAACTCATTCTGAACAGATCTTGCTAACAAAACACCATGATAGGTTCACCTTAGGGTTGTTATAGGTCAGAAATGCCTTGAAGGCTCACAACAACAACAATCACAATATATTAGCGGTCAGATGATTTTTATTTGAAAGATGCCCAGATCGAAAAGAGCAATATCAGACAAAAGGTTTTGTAGAAATCTAGCCTCTTTGAGGAAAGATTGAAAGCATGTGACAATCCAGATTCCAGTTATATTCCAAAGTAAATTTGGCCCAAATGTAGTGTAGGCAATAAAATAGAAAAATAAATTCTGCCTTATAAACTTTGTCCCTGCTTATAATGGAAGTAGGTTACCCTCAAATCGAGCAGAACTGGTGTGTTATACACTGAAAAAGAGAAAGGCTTAAGTGACTCTGGTCTAGTGTATAACAAGACTTCTGTATTCTTCTAATCAACTCATCCATGGCTTACATGTCCCATATGAATAAATCAGTCACAGGAAGTATATTGACTTTCAGTAAGAGAATGTGACTCCCATTTCTTAAGCTATGCAAAAAGTATCCTAACCTATTTAAATAATAATATTATGGCTCAAGGAGTGTTAAAATTGGTGTTACCAGACTGTTTTAGTTAAAAAGTGGAGTGAGAACTAGCAATAACTGCATTTCTCTTTATTTAAGGGAAACTGCATGCTGCTTCAATTTCTTAGTCATTTTTTGTGTGCTAATTAAATTGTTATTTAGTACTGTAACTTCTTTAGCAAGTATATTTAATCATTCACTTGAAACTACATTTTAATATTTCTTCTAATCAAATTTATATATTTTCATGCCAACAATAGAATATATTCTACTTTTCAAATTTGTGCTATACCCCAAATGACACAAATGTGAAAGTACAATCGGCTTTCCATATCCACAGACTTTTTTATCCATGGATTCAAGTATCCACACCTTGAAAATATTTTTAAATATATATATTCCAAAAAGCAAACCTTGATTTTGCCATTTTATATATGATTTTGCACATTTACTCTGCCATTGTGTCTAGTGGGACTTGAACATCCACAGATTTGGGTATCCATGGGGCAGGGACGTAGCTAGGATTTTAGGAAGGGGGGGGGGCACACAAAAAGTGCCCCCTTTAAAAGGGGGTTTGGGTGGGGGGGCGGGGCCACCCCCCCCATTCTTTTTTTAGGGGGGGGGGGGGGGGTCCGGCCCCCCCGACCCCCCCCCCCCGGCTACATCCCTGCATGGGGGATTCTGGAACCAAACCTAGCATATACCAAGGGTATACAGTACTATTCTTCTTGGTGATCTCTGTACTCCCACAAATGGGTTATCTGTGTTTGCTCAGTGCATCATAGCTGGGAAGAGAAGGAAAAGTTCAAGCATATTTGGCTGCCATCAACTGGCGCTTCACTCAGTCGGATCCACTTGCACTTCTCCCTCCCTCTGTACAAGGACTATTGCAGGTGAGTGAATTGCCAATTGAATGTAACATCTGAATTCACTTGGACTTTTCCTCCCTCTCCAGCTATGAGGGCTACTTTCCTGAATGGACGGAAAGCATACTGAGGGAAGCATCTGGGACATCTGCTTTTTACAGGGGCCCTGTATAAGTGAAGCTACAGGAACTGGAGTCCTTTCCTCCCAACTTCCCCCTTTTCTCTTTCCCCCATCAAATTTATGAGCAAAGACAAAATAAATGGGCATTGGAAATGAGACTAATCCCCTTTCCTCAAAAGCTGTAGTGGGTTTTTGGTGGGGAAAAGTTTTGGTTTTTTGAGTATTTCAGATTTCCAGATAAAAAAGGTTCAATATAGAACACTCTCTCCTTTCATTCCCTACCATAACTTGTCTTGGCACAGAAAATGTGAGCTTCCTTTCTGCAGTTCTCTCTGGAACAAATAGAAATTTGTGTATAGCACTGCAGCCAGACTTGTGTCCTGCTTTCACATCTCCTCTTTTCTCCCTGTGGGTTTTCTATACACAACAGCTCCTCCTTTGCAGTGGCATTATTTATTTAAATGTGCCAAGCTTACTTAGTGTCCTCCTTTAACCTACACAGTATCTCCACTATGCTTGTTAAAGTACAATGCCTCTTTGTTTTGCAGAACTTTCATTCTCTAACTTCTGAACAAATGAAACCATCAGCACACAGTTAATGTAACAGTTTGGTGAATCAGTGGGTTTTCCCTAGGTGAGCAGAAGAGTCAACCTTAAATTTGTCTAGTTCAAAGCCCCACTGTTGGCAAAACACCTTTCACATTATCCTCCATACCATCCATTACCAAAGTATTTTCTGCTAGTTCAACACACACACCCTCTCTTTTTAATATGTAAAGTGTATCAGACAAGTATCTCTCTTTGAGAAAAGTGGGGAGAACACTTGAATGGTTAGGTTGCATTTACTCATGTGCCCCAATCAGAGATGTCAGTTAACCTTCTGTGTACTGGTTTTCTCAAGTCAACCCATGCTGTGCTCAATTCCATTTCAGGACTTTGAAGTCACTTGAGGCCCAAGTAAGACATAACAGTGGAAGACACATGTAAATAATTTAGGCTCAGACTCTGCTTCAGTTTTGCAGTTTAAAGTGCAAGGAGAGATAAAGGCTACATTTACACTGAAGAATTAATGCAGTTTGACATTGGTGAGTAACTGTCATGGCTCAGTGTGATGGAATTCTGGGATTTTTAGTTGTGTGAGATATTTAGCCTTTACTGGCAGAAAGCTCTGATACCACAAGAAACTACAAATCCCATGATTCCATAGACATGACAGTTAAAGCAGTGTCAGACTGCAGTAATTCTGCAGTTGTTGTATTCTGAGAGTTGCAACCCCCCCCCCCAAATCCTAAGCTCTGAACAGAATGACAACAGACTCCCCCATTCCCCTGCCCTTGGCCCAGAGAGAGATCCAGTAGACAAGTAGAGTGAGAAACAAGCTGGCGGGATAAGTAAAGGCCTTTGGCCAAAGGCCCCCAAAAAACTAAATCCCACCCTGTTTCTTGAAACCTCCTTTCCCAAATCCGTTTTTGCCACCCAAGTCACTTTGGCAGCAGGAATCTAGCTTAGGGGGAAGGATATTGGGAACTAGATTATAGGAAGATAAGTCATGGGCAAGGAAGGGGACTGTACGTTCCTCATCTGTTGCCTTACTGCTCACTGTCTGTACAGTTCTACAGGCTTTAATCCCGCAGAACCTTAGCCTGTCTATCATTGATCTTTCAATGTGTTCTCTTCTCCTACCCTGCTACTTTTTCTCTCCTATTGTTGACTTTACTCAGAACTTAGAAGTAATGAGTTACAAGTAATTTAATTACTAGAAATCAGTTACTTTTTCTAGTAGTCAAGGTATGGCAAAGTTACATTTGAAAAGGAACACAGCAAGCAGGAACAAGCATTACTTTATTCATCAAACAGCTGAATTTGAATCATGTTGAGTAATCTTTCAGTTTACTTTTTAGTTTTTAAAATTACCTTTTGTGAGTAATTTCTGGCATTTTAGTGGAATTTTTACAAGATTTTTTCAAATTTTATGCCATTCTCTTATCAACCCTAAAGGGAAATAACAATTAACATAACAATTTACTACTTAAACACTGCCATGAGTAAGATTGTGATGAGTAACTGGATCAAATTACTTTCTAAAAGTAACTTTCCAATTTCTAGTGTTGCTTCTAAAATAAAGCAAACAGTATCATAGTTGTATTATTTGTTCGTTTTCCTATTTTTAAGCCTTTTTGAAGACATTAATCCTCTCTTAAGTGTGGTTTGAATATTACTCATTTTTCTTTCCATTATGATCATTTTACTTTGTGGTGTATAGTTGTGGCTAGCAATTACTACTTGATAACTTGTTACTGGGTTTATTCTCTGCACTTAAAAATTAATGTGTGTCAAAATTTAGAGGCTTTCCCTTTATTTCCATTTCAAAAGGCTTAGCTTAATGGTGGAACATGAGCTGCACATGCAAAAGGTCCTAGGTGCCATCCACAGCACTTGCAAAAGAGAAAAATCTAATTCCTGAGACCTTGGAGAGCATATGTTTATTGGTATAGATCAGGAGTAAGAATCATATACTGTACAGTGCTCCCTCGGGTTACGAAATTAATTCGTTCCGCGGCCGCTTTCGTAACCCGAAAAGCCTTCGCAAGCCGAAAACCCATAGGCGCTAATGGGGAAAAGCCGCGTTTCGTGCGAAAAAGCACCGAAAAGCACCAAAAATTTTCTTCGTAACCCAAAAAAACATTCGTAACCCGGAACAGTTATTTCCTATGGGATTTTTTCGTATCCCGGAAATTTCGTAACCTGGGTATTTCGTATCCCGGGGTACCACTGTAGTTCTGTATCATTTTTCATTTATGTTGGCTGGACCCACTAAGAGTTGTACACTCGTCCCCCGGGATACGAATGCGCCGCGTTACGAAATTTCCGGGTTACGAAAAAAAATACAAAATAATTCCGGGTTACGAAGGTTTTTCCGGCTTGCGAAAAAAGTTTTGGTGCTTTTCGGCGCCATTTTGCACGGAATCGCGGCTTTTCCCCATTAGCGCCTATGGCAATTCGGCTTGCGAAAGACTTCCGGGTTACGAAAATGGCGGCGGAACGAATTAATTTCGTAACCCGGGGGATTTGGAGCAAGATTTGGAGAGCTTCATAAAGAGTACCATCCCTGGTATCAGTAATCCTGAGCTAGTTGACTCCATCTGGCTCCATCCTGGCTTCTGAGGGAGAGAGGGGTGGGCCAATCCCATCAGGCCTTCCCAAAGGAACTGATCCCTTCCCAGAAGGCATCTGACTCCATCCTGGCTTCTGGGGGAGAGAGGGGTGGGCCAATCCCATCAGGCCTCCCCAAAGGAACTGAGCCCTTCCCAGAAGGCATCTGGCTCCATCCTCCACTCAGGAGGCAATCCCCTGAAAAAATTGTTAAGAAACCCCATAATAGGTTCACTTTAGGGTTGCCATAAGTTGGAAACAATTTGAAGGCACACAACAACAACATATACATAGATAGATATAGATACACACACACACATTTGGGACTGAAGGAGTTTTTTTAACTCTCTAAGGTTCATGAATTTGATAATAAATTCACTTCAGCAGTTTATTTAACAACATAGTGTTGGGTAGACTCTGACTTGCTAGGCCAGGGTTCCACTGCAAACAAGAAATTAAAGCGAAATATAATTCTTGTAGAATTACAAAAAATAAAAATAGAATTCTTACATGCAGTGGCAGTAATTGAGCAACAAAAGGCTATGACATACATACAAACTCATCAATGAAGATCAATCGCTGTTTCCAAACTGCACATCTCACTTGTTCTTTGTATTTTATTGCAATCTTCTAGCCATTGTCCTGTTGAGTGGTGGAGTCTCCTTCTTTGGAGGTTTTTAAACAGAGGCTGGATGATTTGTTGGAGGTACTTTGATTGTGAATTCTTACATGGCAATGGATTGGACCTGATGGCTGTTGAGGTTTCTTCCAGATCTATGATTCTGTTCTGTTCTATGAACATAGTTTAGATTCTGTATTAGAACATAGTTTAGAATGTTTTAAACATATTTAACTGAACATAAAATCACTGTGGGCTTAGAACATTTTCTGTGTCTAAGCAAACTATTCAACGTGGTTCTACCTCATTTATGCCTTTTGATCACGTTATAACTGTATAAAGAAACTCTGGTTGATTATGCTTCTGCATCATTTGATTCTGTACCTGTTTTAATAGCCCCTTGGTCTTTGTGACACTGTTTGTTGAGATCATGAATTGTGCTCCATTCAACTGCTTCTGTGATTTCTGCTGGGAGTGGGTTACGCTAGAGCAGCGGTTCTCAACCTGTGGGTCACGACCCCTTTGGGGGTCGAACAACCCTTTCACAGGGATCTCCTAAGACCATAGGAAAACACATATTTCTGATGGTCTTAGGAACTGAGACACCGCTCCTCTATCTGTGGGGGGGGGGTCACCACAACATGAGGAACTGTATTAAAGAGTCGCAGCATTAGGAAGGTTGAGAACCACTGCACTAGAGCTTATTTAAGTTTATCCTAGCAAAGGGAACGGGTGCAACTAGCAAGTGACAGTTTGATTGCTTACCTTTTGTGCCCCAATGATATTTTTCATCTTCACAGTATTGAGTACCTTAGTACATGAAGTGGTAATAATGTTAATTGAAGTCAAAGGCTATCATGTAAATCACTTTCTCACAACCAAGGGTCACACAGTATACTTCCATGCCAGCATTCTCTGAAGATGCCAGCCACAGATGCCGGCAAAACATCAGGAATAAACTCTTCCAGAACACTGCCTCATAGCCAGAATTGCTGTGCTGAACAAAACCATTTGACTGTGTTTGTTGTTGTTGTTGTTTTAATTGTCTATACATACAAATCATACAGTTTTGTATCAAAAAAATGTCCCTTGACTTTTACAAGCTTTCTCTCCCACACTCCTGCAGCAAAATATGTTTCATATTTTGTTCTTTTACTGCATATAATAAAGAAAAATACATCTGTTGAGGAATTGATTAGGATGTTGAATTATTTGGCTAATTTAACTATGGGGGAAACTCCTTTTTCCTAATTCATATTTGCATTTCTGTTATTTATTCATACTGCAGTACTATGCTTTGTGTGCACCTTTAAAAGTATTTTATGTTTCAATCACTACAAATTCTGAATGTGATGAGGAGATCCTAGAATTTTTTTCTATGAGTGTTTTTTCAAGCATCTTTACTAAATAATAATAATAGAAATATAATTATTGAATAAATAATTATATTGAATCAATATTCAATTGATTCAGAATAGTAATAAAGACACATGTTCAGTGCTGTTGATAAAATATTTGTTTTGTGCCCCACATCCAAGAATAGCAGAGTGGTGCACAACAAAACCAGTCCCAACAGTTTAAAATTGGCTCATTAGCCAATGGAATATCATTCACTGAAGAGCCTTCGTGTTATAATTCTCAGTTTCTTAGCCCCTGCTTAGAGAAAGATTTAGATAATAACTTTTCTATACTTCATTTCTCTATGCTGTCTCTCCAGTATATAAATTCAGGATGTCACTGACAACTTGCCAAAGCTCAAGAACATAAATCAGTACCCCTTTCTCTTTACTCATGTGGGCACCAACAAAACTACAAAGAATATCTTGTCACCTTGGACTATGAAGCCCTGGGAAGGAAGGTGAAGGGTTTAGAAGTGAAGGTGGTATTTTTGCCAATCTACTTCAGTGAAAGATAGAGGACCATATGGAGACAGAAAGATATTGCAAGTGAATGAATGAATGGCCACACAGATGATCTAACTGGAGAGGTTTGACTTCTGGGACCATGATCTTCACATTTTAAATGAAAGATTACGGGCTACAGATGGGCTGTACCTCACAAGGACTGGGAAGAATGTCTTTGCCAAAAGCATGGTTAATCTGATCAAGAAGCCTTGAAACTAAATCTTTTTTTTGGGGGGGGGGGGGGGGGGGGTTGGATATGATAAGTTAAAACATATGTCCAAAGGCAAGCTCTAAACGCAGGGATGTGAATTCTAGAAGAGAAGCTGAGGGAGAGGATGGGAGTCACAGTTAAACTCGCAGTAAAATAAAAGATGTGACTAAAGAAGAGTTTAGATGTCTATACACGAAGGCACAGAGTATGGGAAACAAAATGAGCTTAGAAGGAAGGACAGAAGGAAGGACAGGCGGACCGTTAGGGCCAGCATGTTTCCAGATTTATGATGCCAAGAAAGACTGTCTGAAGCAGCTTTTAGGGGAATTTTTGTGATACTAGTTCTCACTTCTCCAAGTCCACCAGAAGGGTAATCAACCTGTCACCATTAAAGAGAAGGTATATTCACGTTGCATCCTAGAAAGAAATTTCAAACCTGTCTAAAGTTTGGGTTTTTATTATACATTACTTCATTTCTCCTTTTCTATGAATAGGAAAGGAATGAGGTGAACTCCACTATCCACTGGATCTGTTCTTGGAAATAAATATTGTGAATTTTTGATCAGTCATTCAGATAAATTTGAAGTTTGTAATTTCTCCTTGCATATTATTATTATTATTATTATTATTATTATTATTATATTTACTTAAATCCCACCCACAGTTCTTCCAATGTAGGACTCAAGGTGGTGAACAGCAAATTTAAACCTTGGAGGTCTTTAAGCAGAGGCTAGATGGCCATCTGCTGGGGATGCATTGATTTGGATTTCCTGCATGGCAGGGGGTTGGACTGGATGGCCCGTGTGGTCTCTTCCAACTCTATGATTCTATAATTCTATGATTCTAAAACAGTACAATTTAAAAACAGTGCAAAAGTATTAAAATGTATAAATATAAAATTTAAAAATCAATTAAACAATTTTAAAAGTTAAAACGATTATGCATTAAAATGTAAAATGGTGGCAAGACAAGAAGCAGAACTATTTGTGGGCACCTGAGAGTGTACTGAACTGTTGCTGGAGCAAAATTTCCCTTGCTTCTCTCCAGAGTGGTATCTCATTCCAGTAACAATCCAGTAAGATACTTTCTGGCACAAAGTGAATAAGTGCAAACATAGTTTTAGTTAGGTTTACAGATACTAAACTATTTTGGAAACAGAAAGTGAACTCCAAACTAGAAGTTTATCTTCTGTGAAAATTTCATTAGTCACTTAACTGCCATACTTGATCTTTATGAAGCTGACAATGCTATCTTTGCTTGCACTTAGCGTGCATGTTGTAAGCATTATTTTTGCTGACGTAAATTGATTTGATACATTAATTTCTGGAAACTCTGGCCACAATTTGCAATTCAGTTGCTTCTGGACTATACCGTATCTTTGCTTATACACAGGAAATGCTAAATAAAAGGATTATTTTACTCATTTTATAATACTTTGAGGAGACTGCAGTTCTCAGATCCTCAACAATTATTCCTTCCCTTTCTTTCCTACATTTTTTCTCAGAGCTAACATCTAGTAACAACTTTGCTCCATACCAAATGAGAACTATCTTAAGACAAAAATGAATCTCCAATACCATTTCCTGTCAGTTTTTAGCTTTTGTGTTCCTTCCAAAGTGTCTACTGAATTTGGTCTCAGCATATGTTATTCCCATGGTCAGGTATTGGTTTCAAGAAAAGTCATGTTAACATAGCTTAAGTATGGGAAGTTGCTCTGTACTGAACTAGGTATCAGTGAAATTTTTTGGAATAAAAGCCTTTACCTGGTTGCTAGAAAAACAATCACAAATAGCCACAAGGTAAATCAGAGAAAGTAGAAAGAAAAGCAAATCATTTTGACTAAGCGAATCATTCTTATATGTTCTTGTAGGTTCGAGAACTGCAAACTCGTTTACAAAGTGTCCAGGCAACTGGTCCATCGAGTCCAGGTCGTCTCACTCCTGCAAACCGTCCTATTAACCCAAGCACTGGAGAGCTGAGCACAAGCAGCAGCAGTAATGACATTCCCATTGCTAAGGTAAGCGCTTGTATATTGCTATGGTACCTCTTGTTATCTGGAAGAAGCAAGCAGCCTTTTCTGGGCAGAACTGCTGTACAGACTTGCAAATATTTGCCAGAGCACTAGGGGATTTTTCAAGGATTCTGACTGAGTCTGCAGAGTCGAGCTGCAGGGAGAGATAAAATGCTAAGGACTCTAAGCCTCTCTTAGTGAGAACACACATGCCAGTTTTTATTAATCAATTTAACACAGGATTTCTTAACACTGTGAATGTGTGAGAAGGGGAAGTATTTTGCATAGGTGTGCAGAAGCTGCACACAGTACTTGAACCACTAATGTTCATGGAAGGCTTTGCCACTCTTTCAGATTGCTGAGCGAGTAAAGCTCTCAAAGACAAGGTCAGAATCTTCAACGTCTGACCGTCCTGTCCTGGGATCAGAAATCAGCAGCATAGGGGTGAGTCTTAATTATAATCAGAAAAAAATGTATGCTTAGCAATATGTTCCTAATTGATAGTCATGATCAAGGTTGTTATAACTCACAGCAGCAAAAACTGTTTTCACCTTGAAGCAAATACGAATTCAGCCCATACTCAAGCCTTGATTTTGAATTACCCAGTTTAAGAAAATGTAAATATATTAAATTGAAACACTTTTGTTTTTGAAAAGTATGAAAATAGAATGCCTTCTCATCCTTCAGGGTAAGGGTACCCAGTTGGACATAACAGATTGTGGAACATTCAAAATCACTCATATAGTATCTGCCTATAGTCCATTTCTAGCTTCTTGTTATTGTTGTTTTGTACCTTCAAGTCATTTCCAACCTGTGCCAATGCTAAGGCAAAGCTATAATGGGTTTTCTTGGTAAGATTTGTTTAGAGAGAGTTTTCCCAGTGCCTTCCTCTGAAACTGAGAGAGTGTGACTTCCCAAGATCACCCAGTGGATTTCCAGGGCCAAGTGGAAATTTGAACTGTTCTCTAGAATCATTATCCAATGCTCAAACCACTACACTACACTGACTGCCCCTACAGATAGATGTTGTATTGTTAAAATCAGTGTGTGTGGGAGGGGTATAAGCATATCAGCCTGAAATTTTAAAATACAGTGGACCCTTGTTATACTCTGGGGTTTGGTTCCAAGATCCCCGTAGATAACAAAATCCATGGATGCTCAAGTCCCATTAAATATAATGATATAGCAAAATGCTGTCCCTTATAAAAAATGGAAAATCAAGATTTGGTATTTGAAATTTATACTTTTTTTTAACATTTTCAAACCATGGATGTTTGAATCCGTGTATAATAAATCCGTGTATAAGAAGGGCTGACTGTACATAATTAAGCCTATTAACTGGAACAGGAATGGACAAAATGTAACCACCAAAGCCTCCTCACATTGGCCCCTAACTGACAAATTAGTACAGGGCTCCCCCGGGTTACGAAAATAATTCGTTCCGCCGCCGCTTTCGTAACCCGAAAGGCTTCGTAAGCCGAAAAAGCCATAGGCGCTAATGGGGAAAAGCCGCGATTTGGTGTGAAATAGCGCCGAAAAGCACCAAATTTTTTTTCGTAACCCGAAAAAACATTCGTAACCCGGAACAGTTTTTTTAAATACATTTTTTTCGTAACCCGGAAATTTCGTAACGCGGCGCATTCGTATCCCGGGGTACCAGTGTATTCTGATCACTTACTGTTTCTAAAATATAAACAGGCCCCGGAATGTGAAATTACATTCAAATGGCAAATCACACCTCCAAATGCTTCTGGGGATGTGAGCCAGGAGAATGTGGCCTGCCATGATCCAGAGGAGGACAATTTTTGCTTCCCTGACCCTCAGAGGTTGGTCAGCAGAATCTCTGGCCTTACAAGTAGGTCCACTGACATCAGTAAGATAAAAAGCAAGAACTGAAGATTATAGGGGGATACAGATGGGCAGAAAGGGGCGGAGAGATGCCACCCCTTTCTTCCGTGGATCATTGCCGTGGCGACCGCACGTCACACCAACAATGTGAAACATGGCTCCTTTTTTGGCCGCAACAGAGGCACCATTAGCACCCTGGAGCAGTGCTGTGATGTATCTTGTGTGCCGCGCCATTTGGACGTGGCGCACAAGGCATGTCATCGGCGCGTGTGGTGTATGAACAGGTGTACACCCAAATGGTGCCTGAACAGCACGGTAGGGCTCAGGAGCGTGCTAACACACCGCTCTCCCAAGCTTTAAAATCGGCCCCAGGCCGGCGCTTTGTGCCAGTCGGTATTGGGACTAAGTTTTTTATATATACCCCTAGACAGATACTAGAGAATGCAGTCATCATAAAACTCTCATACCTGCATTATTGTTCCAGTTTTTATTAGAATAAGGGACAGCAGAAATCTATAGACTTTGTCTTTAGGTTTTGGAAGCATAGGCTCAGAAAATATCTCTTTTCAAAATTTTCAGTGGTGTTAGGAACCATCAGAGAAATAAGATATGATGGCAGGACTGATATCAAAATCCTCATTACTTTATAATTTGCAAGAGGCTGGGTTTTTTTTTCATTTTGGGTTTTTTATTAGAATGCTTTTTCATTTTGTTATGTTTTATATTTGTGTTTATAAATTTCCTTGGGATTGATTTTAATAGTAATGTAAAAGCTAGAACAAAAGCAAGATATTAAAATAAAAGAAATGGAAATCTCTTTGATTGTTAATACTGCTATGGTTCCTGTTGGTAATTTGTGTTCTGTTATAACTTCATGGTTTCCATGAGAAACTGGTATGTCTTTCTGCCTATTTTTGGAATCCTTGTGTAGTTTTTGTACCCATTCGTTCCTTATATGCAATTTGCAGCCCAATTTTAAGCATGACCAGGAGAGTAACTTGTGCCTCTGAAAGAGATTCACACTTGGATTCCAATTACATTTTTAAAATTTTTGTTACCTTCTGTTTTATGATCTTTAGCTCAGAGTCTGAAATAAAACACAAAGAACTTAATTGCTAGAAAAAGCCAGTGGAATATAAAGCCCATCCCTGCTTCACTGGAGTGGTAAAGAAGGTATTTCTTAGGCTGTCTCTCTACATTACCGTAGCATACACCCACTTTGTTCTGTGTTTTTACCATGTCGATTTTGTTATGTGGCAAATGTTTCCTGTTATATGGCTATTTAAATACTATATACCAGTGATGGCGAACCTTTTTAAGGTCGCGTGCCGGGGGCAGGGCTTCTACCCCAAGGATGGGGGCTGGGTGGCGGGGCGGGGCTCCCGCCCTCCAGGGGGCGGGGGCTCCCACCCCCTTTTCAGAGGGAGGGAGCCTCCTCCCCCGGCGTTTGCCGGCCCCTGAGGGTCCCTCCTGGGGCCGCAGAGCTGGCAAAAGGGCCCTCGCCCTTCCTTCGCTCGCTAGGAAAGGGTTCCGCAGAGCCCTTTCCCGCGAGCGAAGGCAAGCCGGAGGAGGAGGAGGCGGCTGGGCACGCGTCCCAGCCCCCCCTCCTCGGCCTTGGATCGCCGGAAAGGGCTCCACGGAACCTTTCCCAGTGAGCCAAGGCAAGCCGGGAGAGGAGGTGGCGGCTGGGCACGCGTCCCAGCCGCCTCTCCTCGGCCTTGGCTCGCCGGGAAAGGGCTCCGCGAGACCTTTCCCGGCAAGCCAAGGCAAGCCGGGAGGAGGAGGAGGCAGCTGGGCACGCGTCCCAGCCGCCTCCTCCTCGGCCTTGGCTCGCCAGGAAAGGACTCCACGGAGCCCTTTCCTGGTGAGCCAAGGCAAGCTGGGAGGGAAGAGGGCTGGGAGGAAGAGGCAGACGTGCACGCGCCTCTGTCTCCTCCTCCCAGGCGCCATTTTCGAAAATGGAAGGGAGGAAGTGGAACGGGCATGTACCCGTTCCGCCTTCTCCTTCACCCCCGTGCCTGCCAAAACCGCGCCGCGTGCCACATGTGGCACACGTGCCATGGATTCGCCATCACTGCTATATACAACCTCATTTATTTTATATGTATTATATAGAAGTAAATACTTTCCCTTGATACAAAACTTTTCTAGGGCAATTCTTTTACCTTCAGTTTACAAGGCTTGTACTTGTAGCATAGTTGCTTAACATCAAAAAAGAAATAGTTATCCTTTTCACTAAAAACACTACCAGAAATGGTTCAGCTGGAATGAGAGAAAAGAAGTCCACCAGGCCCCATGACATCTGAAGAGGTGAACGACTGGACTAAGGAAATGAGGCACTGCTCTGCTTACAGTGTTTTCCCCCTTATTTTCCAAGTCTGTACAAGTCCCTGTTCCCTCCCCAACTGGCAAATTATAATGTTTTTACTTGTACACATGCTTATTGCCGTTGATGAACAACCATTTGCAAAACTTAACATTCAGTGTCATCTTTCAGTTTTGTTTACAATCTGATAACTTCATAGAAAAGTTACTCTATTGGATTATAATAAACCAAAAAAACCCCACCTCTAAAGGTATTCTATTGTAGTAATTTGTACGATTTGTATTATCCCTTTGCAAAGTTTACTTCCCACAGTGATAGTAATTTGTGGGCCATCCTTTCACAGTAAACTTCCAATCACCTTGTTACAGGTATCCAGCAGTGTGGCAGAACATCTTGCACACTCTCTTCAAGATTGTTCCAACATCCAAGAAATTTTCCAGACACTTTACTCACATGGTTCTGCTATCTCTGAAAGTAAAATTCGAGAATTTGAAGTGGAAACTGAACGATTAAACAGGTACAATGAGAAGTTTTATATGCACAGTTTTGTTTTGCTTCACATGGATTTATTCCACAATTAGGAAAGACAGATTGGAGTCTCTGTAGCCAAACAATCACAACCTCCCATATGTACCTTTAGTATTTTGTGAATTTTTAACTACGGCGCGTTACAAACGGCCATTTAGTACACGCTCTGCGTGTACTAGGGTTATAAAGGGGCGTGCTAGGGTTAGGAAGGGTCTTACCTTCCTAACTGGCCCTGTCCCTACTATGCGCAGAGCATGTAGTAAATGTTTCGGACGCACAGCGTCCGGACGTGGCGCGGCGGAAGTGACGCCGCAAGTGCGCGCCTCGCACCTTGCGGCGCCACTTCCAGGTGCCAAGAAGAAGCACTATTTCAGCGCTTCTTTTTAGCTGCGCCAGGAAGCCTCGCAGTCTGGCCGCTGGGGCTTCTTGGCACAGCTAATGACGGTGGCAGCAGACCGCCCGCTTTTGGGCGGTCTGTAACGTGCCTACATGTTTTTAATTTGTTGTAAACCATTTTGAGTCCCAAACTAGGGGAAAGGTCAGACAGAAGAAATAACAACAGCACCCTTGTACCTTAAGATGGTTAACAATTGTCTTTTTCCTCAGTCATGATTTTGGAGGACAACTGTGTAAGAGGGTCTTCTCCACAGTGACTCTCCCATTTTTAGAATGTTTTCTCTCATGAGGCTTGTCTGCTGCCTATGTTGATACATTTGTGGTCTTTAGGGCATTTTATCCTTCCAGGCCTTTAAAGGTCTTCGCCTTTTAATGTTGGTAGAATAGGAATCCTCTATGGCACTGTAGGTTGTATGTACTTAACTGTGCAGCAGACATGCTAAGAAATCCTGTTAGTGAATTCCAACAAGTTGCAAGCAAGACTGTCCCAATGCAGATCAGAACTCCCTAGTCAATTTTCTGGGTCCCATTGTGCATTTAATTTGTTGTCTGCATTTTTATCTAATTCTATCTTGTATTATTATCTATTGGATACGGGTATTGCAGAAGTGCCCAGTTCTAATTCCCAAAGATATAAGTCCACTTATGAAAGCGTGAGTCTCCAACAGGATTCTTACCTAGTACAGTGCGCCCACATCATACATGGGCACATTATATGCTGCTTTCAGCTAAGGTTGCCATATCCATCCTCTACCAAACCTGGATGGGGTGGACGCCCCACCCCTTCCCAGCCTCACAAATAATCAGAGCGGCTTCTGGGGGTGGGACTTCTGGTTGCAATGGCCACTGGGGCTTGTAGGAACCAGTAGGAGCCCACTGTGACTACAAACCCCAGCGGCCTTTGCGACCAGAAGTCCCGCACCCAGAAGCCTCTCTTCTGGGGGCGGGACTTCTGGTCGGAAAGGCCGGGAAGGGGCTGGGTGTCCTGCAACTACAGGCCCTAATGGCCTCTGCGGCTGGAAGTCCCGCCCCTTCCTCCAGTCAGAAGCCTCTCTAATTGGTTGCAAGGTCGGGAAGGGGAGGGACATCCGGCCATGCTTCCTAGGGCCGGGGAGGAGGACCAAAGATGGAGGAGGATAGTGGGCTGGAGGACAAGGGTGGCAGGCTGGAGGATGATTGTCGCACCTAGAATCGGGACATGGCAACCCTACTTTCAGCATATGCTGAAAGCAGCAATGGAAAAAGCGGTGCCATGCACCAGAAGAAACTTCTATTGGGGCTCAAGCATACACAGAATTGCTTTTGCACGGGGGGGATCCCCCGCATAAAAGAAGGGACCACTTTATAATAATAATAATAATTTGTTTTATTTATATACCGCTATTCCAAAGATCATAGCGGTGAACAACAAGTAAGCTAATTAGCAAGTAAGCTAATTTGCCCCCAACAGTCTGGCTACTCATTTTAGCGACCTCAGAAGGATGCAAGCCTGAGTCGAGCTTGGGCCCTTTTGCTGGTCTTGAACTCGCAACCTTGTAGTTTTGAGTGAATGGCTGCAGTACAGGCATTTAACCACTGCGCCACCAGGGCTCAATTCAATCAATATATTTTGTATATTTATTTATTTGCTGTGCCTATAAATATATGCATTAATTTACATCCCACTTTTCCCCTAACATGGGACTGAAGTCAGTTTCATTATGAATTAAAATAAAGTCACCTAAAAAACCTAGTGATAAAAGGTTTAGATACAGTAATGTAAAACTACCATAGTACAAGTTCAGTGAAATCATTTTAAAATGTGACAGTATAAAAGTACAGCACAGATGCCCCTTTAACAAAACATACTGCATAGCCATTTTGTCACCAAATGACGGTTCAAATAAATTGACCTGCCAAACAAAAAGAGAAGGGAAAGGAAAGGAAGGGTGCCAGCCTAGTTTCTTGTAGGAGATTAATCAAGATATTACTCAAGAGTTTGTTGTATAGAATAATTGATATAATTTTAGGTATTTATGCTACTTTTTACTTGTAGCTTTGATATCTTTTATTCTCTCTCTCTCTCTCTCTCTCTCTTTGTATATGTGTGTATGCGCATAAAACATTAAAACAAAACAGAGTATACCAGTCTGCTTATGTTTTTATTGTATTGGTATGTATATACCAATTCAGTAAAAACATAAGCAGTCAGGAATACTATGTACTATGTTTTAATGTTTTGCATACATTTAAACATTGTCTTGGTGATTCCCGCTCAGCCATGAAACCCACTGGGTGACCTTCATGCTCTCAGCCTCAGGGGAAGGCTATTGCAAACCTCCTCTGAACAAATCTTGCCAAGAAAACCCCATGATAGGTTCATCTTAGGGTTGTTATAAGTTGGAAATTACATGAAGGCAGGCAACACTCACACACACATGTACTGTATATACTCAGCCAGCATGGTGTAGTAGTTTCAGCGTTGGACTAGGACTGTGGAGATCAGGGTTTGAATATCTGCTTAGCCATAGAAACTCACTGGCTGAGCTTGCATAAGTAACCCTCTCTCAGTCTCAGAGGAAGTTTAAGACAAAGCCGCTCTGAACAAATCTTGCCAAAAAAAAAAACCTTTGATAAGTTCACCTTAAATGCAGTCGGAAATGACCTGAAGGCACACAATGTGTATACTGTTCTTTATTCATAATAGCTATATACTGCCTTTCATAATACAGTTAAATATTTTTATATTTATGGTAATATAGGGCCTATACAGACAGGCCAAAATAAAGCTGCTTCAAGCCACTTTGGAGGTATGCTGTTTAAATGACACATGCATCTTATAAGGCCAGAAGCTGCACCAAATCTGCACTCCAGTCCTTAGGACTGGAGTGTGGCTTTGACACGGCTTCTGGCCTCTTAGGACGCAAACATCATTTAAACAACATACCTCCAAAGAGACCCGAAGTAGCTTTATTTTAGCTTGTCTGTATGGGCTCATAAAATATTTATATACCACGCTTTGTTACCAGATTCCAGAGCAATGTACAACATTCATGAAACAACTAAATGAAAATATAAATACAAAAATCTACAATAAAAACCATGATGCATCCAACTTTGTAAATATAAGAAATAAATACCTGATCCATGGCCATGCTCACATACAAAAGCCAACATTTTGTGTCAAATTATTTTATTGTATTGTATTTTTTTATTTAACAACAGTTCAGGAATGGTCTTCCCAATGAGAATTGTTTGCCAGGACAGTCAGGAGCCTGGAGTTACTGCATAAATCTTTTGAGTAATCAGTTGCATGTATTTCTTGTTCACAGAAACATTTTGCATATTTATATAGGCACAGCAGTGACTCATATGGAAAAATTCTATATCTAAAAAACACATGAGATAAAAACATACTGCTTTTACTTTCAGCTGACTAACTTGTTATTCCTGTTGTTTTGATTGGGGTAAATTATGCTTATGCCAGCTGCATATAAATGTGGAAAAATATGTTGATGAAAAAGAGTGCATAATCTGAATTAATAGCTTTCTTTCAACAAGATAATTTAGTCATCAGCATTAGGCCATAAAGTGATTGGTTAGGATTAGCATATTATTCTGCAGATCCTAGCAACAGCTGGTGTTGTCTTCTGAGGAACCTGAAATACAGTTTCTGACATTGGTTTGTACAGCAGTAATGTAATACCTTTGTTATCAGGAGCTAGGTAGATGCTGTGGTAATGTTAGTGCAGGACCACCAGGTATAATCCTGGATGCCACAGCCATGTGGTAATCCAAGAAGTACCCAGGCAATACAAGAGGCATTGTTGGAAAGACTCAGTGCCCTAAGAAGCAGAGCTCTGCACTGTTGACTGAGGCTGCTACAGAGTGTCTTTTTAACAGAAATAATTTCCTTCAGTCTGTCCAAAGTGGCAAAGGCCTTATCCAATCAGACTGCACCTTGTATGGGAGAAGGTGGTCTCCCTACCTCCTTGCCATTCCTATGCCTTCATTGGTCCTATGTCCTAAAAGTTAGCAGCTGATTAGCTCAAATTATTGTTTGTTTCTATTGCTGTTGTTAACTGCCTTCGACTCAACCCTGAATCTTGGTGACCCAGTGGATGACACATCTCAAAGTCCTCATCCTTCACTGCTTTGCCTAGGCTCTTCAGTCTCAGGTCTGTGGCCTCCCTAATTGAGTCTAGCCATCTGGTGTGTGGTCTTCCTCTCTTTCTACTAACTTCTACCTTCCCTAGCATTGGCCCGTTCCACACGGGCAAAAAGTACGTGCTCGGCACGTACTAGAGTTAGAAAGGGGTGTCCTTTCTGGAGGCCCCTAACCCTAGTACGCGCCGAGCACTTACAAAATGGTGGCGCCCATTCTACATGGGCGCCACCATCTTGACGTAGTGGACGCTTAGCGGACGCACGTCTCGACGCCTTTATGACACCGCAAGTGCGCCATTGGCACTTTGCGGCGTCATAATGGCGCCGCAAAAAGAAGCCGCTTTTTGCGGCTTCTTTTTGCTGTGCAAAGCAGTCACACGGTTTGGCCGCTGAGGCTGCTCCGCGCAGTAAATGAAGGCACTTTACAGACCGCCCTTTTGGGCAGTCTGGAAAGCGCCATAATTTTCTTTTCTAATGAGTCATGCCTTCTCTGCTAGACTCTATATTCGCTAGACTGAGGGAAATGGTTTTAGTTAAAATGGAACTCAACTGCAACTTGGAATTGGCCAGGAGAGCAGTTTGTTTCTCAGCGTCTGTTGGTGAATAGCTTCTTTACTTAGTCAAAGCGGTTTAGGTGGCTACTGCCAGTCTGTGTTAAATTGAAAACAAAAAGTGGAGTTGTGGCGGAAAGCAAAATAGGCAGGAACTAGGAACTTAGAGGAGGAGCCCCCCCCCAACCCAAAATAAACAGGAGACAGCTATCTGGGGCCTTGTTCCCACTATGGTTTAAACCGGATCGTGTTTCCAAATGATCCAGTTTAAACCATATGGTTCCCACTTAATTCGAATCACTGAAGTGATTTGGAAAGGGAGGCCATGGTTTTTACCCATTTAACCAGTGTCAAAAAGACGCTGGTAAAATGAGCTGGGTTTTGTTGTTGTTTTTTAAATAAATCGATTCAGCCCAAGTGGGAAACAGGCGGATTCAAATCTGCCCTGGTTCCCACTGGCAGCGGCTTTCCCGGCCATACATGCGTCCTCCGTGTCCTCCCGGTCTGCCTCTCTCCTTCTGCCTCGGCCTCCCCTCCGCCCCAGGTATGGCCAGGAGGATGGAGGAAGGCATAGCGGGGAAGCCACGGCTGTAGCTTCCTGCACTGATTCTTGAAACTGGC
This sequence comes from Sceloporus undulatus, assembly GCF_019175285.1. Lineage (NCBI taxonomy): Eukaryota > Metazoa > Chordata > Lepidosauria > Squamata > Phrynosomatidae > Sceloporus > Sceloporus undulatus. Next base: position 268,643,248 of record NC_056523.1, read on the forward strand.
GCAAACATAGTGGGAACCACTGTGTTTGCTGAACCGGTTTCAGGAATTGGTGCAGGAATTGAATCAAGAGGAAAGTGGGAATGAGGCCTGGAAATACCTCCTCAAGGCCCTTCTCAAACCTAGCAACACTTCATGGTGCTGCTGATACCTTTGTATCAACACACAGTCACTATATTAGTAGTTAAGACAAAATAAAGTACCAAAATACAGAGATGTAATGTTTCCTCTCCCACCTGACCTTATTTTTTGCCACCACCAATACATGAGCATACATTAGATAATACTGTAATAGTTTGAGATCTGACAGAATTTTGTGATGATTTTATAGTCCTGAATAGAAATTCTCAGAAGGCAGCCTGGCCATGTGATTTACCTTGGTTTTGAAATATAGAATCTAGAATATTCTGGAGCAGAATCACTGGCTGTGTTAGATGATACCGTAAGTCATGTAGATATCAAAATACTTCTTTACTCCAGTTACATTTAACCTACTTTTTGGTTACAACAAGTTATAACCTGCCCCCCCCCCAACTTATTTTGAACAAACTGGATAGCTTGTTCTTAGTGATCAAACCAGTATGTCATAGTGGTCATCATAAATTCAAATCTACATTCATCCATGATACTCACTGCATAATCTTGGGTCAATCCCTCTCTCTCAGCCTAACTTATTCACAAAGTCATTATGAAGATAAATCTGAGGGCAAGGAAACTATGTATATCACCTTGTATGTAGTGGGGGGAAAGTAGAGCCTAAACAAACAACTAAAATGAATAAATAAAACCATTTTTTTATTATTATCAAAACTGAGTTGTGATCCTGAAACTCTGCACCCCACTATCATCTGTTTTGCCTCTTTAAAAGCTGGTTTTGAAAATTCTCCAGTTTTGAAAGTCAGGGCACTTTCAAAAACAGTTTGCAATGCAGCATGAGGAAGCTCTTTGGGGTGTTTGTGGAAAAGCTAATAGCGATAAGGTCTAAAATCACATATGTAAAAGTATATTTGGGAGTGGGACCTCAATCTCCATCCTGAAGAATTTCACTCAAAAGTCTGGAAGTTGTTCTAAACCACATACTTGATATCACTTTAACTGCAAAGACTCCATCCTGAGGAATCCTGGAGTTGGTAAATTGGTGAGGTCTCTTTGCTAGAGAACTCTAGTCCATTTTTCTGCACTATAACAGATAATTTTGAATGCCTCACCAAGCTACAAATCCACAAATTTGTAAGATGGAGCCATGGTAGCTAAAGTACCATCAACCTGCTGTAACTGTAGTGTAATTTCACTCTAGGTTAGATGAGTAACCTGGGTTTTCATATGATTAATTCCTTGGCCCAATTGAAAAGTTCAGCTAAGTAAGAGAAACAGCAAGAAAAGAACAAAAGAATGAGCTGAGCTGTAATAAGAAAATCACATTTCCCATGAAGACTGGGAGTACCAGAATCCATTTGAGAGGTAGATAAAACTACAGTAAGCATTTTATGAAACCTTGAAGCTGTCTTTCTTTTCCACAGCCGCATTGAGCACTTAAAATCACAGAATGATTTATTGACAATAACTCTGGAAGAGTGCAAGAGCAATGCTGAAAGGATGAGTATGTTGGTTGGAAAATATGAATCCAATGCCACAGCCCTCAGGCTTGCATTGCAATACAGGTATGTCAGTGGATAATGCAAGATACAAAATAAACCAGGTTGCGTATTTTCATATATTGTTGTTGGTGGTGTTTGTAAGAGAGTGCAGCTATTAGAGTTGCACAGAACATAATATTGTATTGTTTGTATTTTGCTTCCCTTGCCTTGTATCAATACTGTTTAGTACTCTGTACCCAGCCAATAGGTTTATCGAGTAGGAAGACAAGATTTCCATTTCATGCTCTTTGACTGAAGACTATAGAAGCACTTTGGAGAAAATGAAGAAAGACTAAGTTGTGTTGGTATGATTAGTCCTAGGGAAGTCCATATATACAGGTCTTTACTTCCTTCAGTTAGTGACCTGCACATTTAATGCCCTGACAGGGCATACTCTGCATTAGAGTGATCACAAAATTTTGATAGAATTGTAATGTTTATTGAAACAAAAATATAATGGCAGATTAACACACATTTCTAGTTGTATAAAATGTAACTGTAGACTGGAGAAGCAATGATGTTAGCTGTAGTTCAGAAAGAAAGGTGATATAAAATACAGCAATAGATTGCATACCTATTAGTGTACTGTTTATTCAAATCATCCTTAATTGAAAAGGTTTTATAATGTGATTTCTTTTTTATAGTCAGTGCCACCCAGTCCATTTTACACAAACAACTATTAATTAAAGAAGTATGGGGTTGACAAAGCTTGGACAAATTACTTGTTTGGATGACAGCTCACAGTAGGCTGAGGGATTCTGCAAGTTGTCATCCAAAGATCTAACTTTTAAAATTTCCAGAACTGAATATTCTCACCATTCCTAGACTGCAGGAAGATATCAATTCCCCATGCAACAAATAGGGAGGAAATGATATAGTCCCCTACATCACTTCCCTCTTACTTTATTGTTACTGATGTTGAGACTCTCTTACCTGCCCTAAGAATATGTATATTGACTGGATTTTTTTCTCCTCCAGTGAACAGTGCATTGAAGCCTACGAGCTCCTACTAGCATTGGCAGAAAGTGAACAGTCTCTCATTCTTGGGCAATTCAGAGCTGCAGGTGTTGGGTCGGTTGGTAAGAAGTCAATGAGTCACTTTCTTTCTAAATCCATTCTGTATTTCACTTGCCATCTATTACCATCAAAAGATATATTGCAACAGTGAATCATCTCATGATAACTAAGGCAACCCTCCTTGTCTGGCAACCGATCAAATATGTTTTCTTTCATCCTCAGCAGCCAAGTAAAACTCTGACAAATGGATTTTGAACTAGAACTGAATAAAACTGAATTCCAACAGCCACAGGCTGGAGCTCAGGAAATGTGTTTGAGTAATAACTATATATTGGATGTGATGATGTAAGCTCTTGGCTACCTGCAAACCAACAAAAAGGCTTATGAAAGGGCCTGAGTCAAGCAGGCTACAGTTCTTGAAGAAATTAGTACTGTTTAATTTTCTCCCCCTGTTTGCCCTTCAAAGGTAAAGATGCATAATGGAAAAGTCAGCTGTGTGATTTTTAGTGGTGTTTGTGAAAATATAGGTTGACATTTGTCTACAAAATTAAAAAACTATGAGGCTTACAGAGTCAAACACTTTCCCACAACTTTTCAGCATCATGGGGCATCCATTGTTATTAGGGAGAGGGCTATTTTTTTTTCTGGTCTTCCAACCCAGCTGTTAAAAAAAAAGCTCTGTGAAGCTCTTTCTTCATGTTCTAGGAGTGTATCACACCCTAATGGTGTCTCATCTTTTTTCGTTTCCCATCCCCAGTTTCATCCTTATCTCTCCCACCCTTCAAGCACTTTGGACTGTTCCTCCCCCTTGTCTCAACATTTATTAAGTGGATTAGATTTCCATCAGGTTTTGGTATCCTCATTTAAATTTTCGTGAATTATCATCTTATTAAAGGGCATTTGCCTATGTAAAGTTTGAGGTGCATGCCTAAAAGAGCTTTTTTAAGAGAACATCTGAAAATAGAAAGTGTAATTGGGACAAAATGGTATATGCAAACACAGATATGCTCATTGGCAAAATATGATGGACTGTAGCTTCTGTATGATAAATGTAGTGCCAAATGTGCTGTACGAGAGTTATATAACTTCCAAGTTGGCCAAAAAGATTTTCAGTAGACCACTATGAAAAAGAGGTGATGTCTACCATTAGTAGGCAGTAGGAGAAGAGGAAGATTGCATTAAAGATAGATTTACTCACTAAGGAAGCCACAGCCCAGAGTTTGCAAGACCTGGCTATTAACAACAGACCCTTATGTAGGTGTCTCATTCATAAGGGTAACTTAACTTGAAACCACCTTGACAGCACATAGCAATAAATCTTTCTAGGAACTGAAGACAGTCTTTTCAACTCCAACAGTTTTCCTCGTACAAAATAAATTCTTAAATACGTATTTATTAAGTTGTTTGGACCTAACTGCTTTGCTTATCCTAGGAGAGCCATGAAAAATTAAGGGAGCCATAAACCAATAAAATCTGAGAGCCTCTGATTTAACCATAACCTAAAACCTACTGTATTTTTATTCTGTGAATTCTTGCGTTTATAAGTGTCGGTATTTAGTCTTGTTTTAGTACTAATACTTTTGGGGACCACATTGCTAATTAGGAAGATGAGCCAGTTTCTGGATACATTCCTATATAAATTACACCAGGAAGATAACTTTGGGTTTGAGAAAGGGAAATTGTGATTTCACATGAAAGTGCACCTGTCCGTTTTATGGTGAGCCTTTTTCGCTCACTCAAGTGACAATATGTTTATAATGTCCTACGTAGAGGGAATGTGAAATCTCTTATAAACATAGATTTTTCTAGTTTTTGCCGTTATATGAAAAGTAATTTTTTTAAAAAAATCTAATTTATACTAATAGTTTTGCAAAAATGTTTACCAAAATATAATGTGAAAGCTTTTAAAGATTAAATGACCATTAATCTCCAGTGTTATAAGATGATTCTCAGTCTCTTGTTTAAACAAACTAGAATCGGTACTTTTTGTGGAGTTCTGTTTGAGTCTCTCTTTTTTTGCATTTATTTTTATTCATTTAATTTCCATATTTTCCATATTTACACAGTGTGTACTACATATCCATCATCGATACATTGTGATATTTACACATTATTCAAGACATTCCATATTTCCAACCATCCACACATAGATATTCACATATACACATATTTCCTAGCATATCCAGTGTTATTCCCTTGTTATATTATATATTATTTATCCTTATATCTTCAATAAATGAAATTTAAGAAGCATATACCTAATTTTCACTTAGGAGCTTAATTCAATAATTCTTCTTTTATATCACATGTTTTTATCCAGTACCTTTTCACCAAGTCCCATTCTGTTTCTCTTTTTGCTTTCGATTCATTGTTGATTAATGCTGACAGTATATCCATATCTTTAAATTCTGTAACTTTTTGTAGCCAATCTTCTACTTTGGGTAAATTATCCAATTTCCAATTTTTTGCAAGTAATATTGTAGCAGCTGTAATAAGATAAAGTATAATTCTCCAATGTCTTTTTTCTAATATTTCTCCCATGTAAGCTGTCATATTCAGCAAGTACAGCTCTGGGGTTATGGGATATTTTATTCCCAGTATTTCTTGTATTTTGTTATGTATGTTACACCAACATTTATTGACTCTTTGGCAGGACCACCACCACATGTGAAAATATGAACCTTTCTCTTTGTGGCACTTCCAACATCTGTTATCTTTTAGTTTGTACTGTTTAGCAATTTTTAATGGTGTATAATACCATCTGTTTGCAGTTTTAATATAGTTTTCAATTAGGTCTTGTGAAGCAGTAAATTGATTAGATTTTTTCCATGCACTTTCCCAATTACCTAAAGTGATATCATGTCCTATTTCTTGTGCCCATTTAATCATATATAATAATAATAATTTGTTTTATTTATATACCACTATTCCAAAGATCATAGCGGTGAACAGCAAGTAAGCTAATTACCAAGTAAGCTAATTTGCCCCCAACAGTCTGGGTACTCATTTTAGCGACCTCGGAAGGATGCAAGCCTGAGTCGAGCTTGGGCCCTTTTGCTGGTCTTGAACTCGCAACCTTGTGGTTTTGAGTGAATGGCTGCAGTACAGGCATTTAACCACTGCACCACCAGGGCAATATATGTGGTAACTGTCTCTTGCTCCAATTCCCTTCTTAAGAATAATTTGTATAGTCTAGAAATTTTGCCTTTGTCCTTCCCCTAGATTATTTTATCTAGTTCATTTGGCTCTTTTTCGAATCCTTCCTTATTCAAATCTTTTTTGTATCTTTGTCTGATTTGTAGGTACTCGAACCAGCTAATATTTTTTCCACTATCTTCTAATTCCTCTCTTGATTTTAATTCTAAGTCGTCTTCTTTATCTTTTTTTAATAAATCTTTGTATCTAGTCCAACATTCCTTTCTTTCCCGCCTCTCAATAGAGAAGGCTTCTTCTGTCAAAATCCAAGATGATATTCCTCTGTAAAACTTTTTTCTGATTATACTCCAAGTCACTGTTTGAGTCTTTGGTGCATTGACCCAAGTTTGGCTTTAGAGGACAACACATTTAGTTATGAAATTTAAAACTGTGTGTTTGGTATTTTTAAATGCCAAACTAGGGTAGATTAAATTATCATTAGAAATTTATTTTTTAAAAAAAATCAGATACAGGAATACCAACATATCAGAATAGTTACATCAGAATAGTCATCAGCCTAAAAATACCAGCAAGAGTGTTATCAGTGGTGTACTGGAAAGGCAGAACTGAAGAAGAAGGTCTTCACAAGTCTTCTAAAATGGATCGATTTCATGGAGGAAAAGTTCTAGCAAGTACCAGATGGAAATACAGATCTTGCTTTGTGCAGACTGTACTGATACATATTTGTGGGAAAACAGATGTTACACCTTTCATTTTAGCAGTATACAGATACAGTTAACATGAAAATATATGGCAGGTATTTTTTTATTTTATATCCAGGTTACACAAGGGAGGTGTAGTTCACATATAATGCAGTTGATAAAATATGATGATATTTTAGTATATTTATTTCTCACATGCCAAAATAAAAACTGTCAGTATTTTTTACCAGAAACCCTGTATTACAGGAGGCCACAGCATAGCTGTAAAACATCACCTCATTGTGAAATTCATAGTTTTTTATTTTTAAAACATTCAGCACTAATTCCTCACAAGAACAGTGTTCAGCTGCACACAAAATATAAAGAATCACATGTAGTAAAAAAAAAATGAAAATCAAGCAATTCTAAACAGCAGATCATAAGAATTATTTCAGCTACTGAAATAATGTGTGTGGATGCATTAGATTATTTTGCATATAGCGGGAATCTAACCTTCCCCTGTTTGAAGTCCTGTGTGATGAGTCCACAGTAAGAAATGTACATAATCCATAACTATGCTCACCTTTTAGGTGTACACATAGAATTCCATGTACGTGCAGTGGATGCTTGTTTATTGCTTCAGATCTTCCATTGCAGTTTCCTGAGCTTTTAGAGTAGTTTGTGATATGGTTCAAAGGACAGTTTTCTGAAAGGGACAGGGAAGGGTAAGAAACCTGGGTTCTGCAGATCATAGCTTGTTTAGTCTCTTTATAATCATAATGTATTTTAGCAGACTACTAAGTAGGTGCTAATGTCTTCATGGTAGCACAGATGTCAGCATAAAAGCCCATCTATTCATATTAATGCTTACTGTACTCTCCAGGACTATATAACTCTGATTGTTTGCTTGTTAACTAAACAGGGGACCAGCCAGGTGATGAAAACATCACCCAGATGCTGAAAAGAGCCCACGACTGTAGGAAGACAGCTGAAAATGCAGCCAAAGCCCTGCTAATGAAATTGGATGGTAGCTGTGGAGGAGCCTATGCTGTCACTGGCTGCAGTGTACAGCCCTGGGAGAGCCTATCATCCAACAGTCACACCAGGTAACTCTGGCTCATTGAGTTTGTTAACCCACAAGCCTTTGCTTTCAGAATAAAATAGACTGTTGTTTTCCATTTATTTATCTAGCTATCCATCTTCAAATCAACCTGCCGGGGTATATTGGTGTTAGTTATAAATGACTTCAATGCCTTGGTGTCTGAATTCTGTTCAGATATTCAGCAAGCTTGTTGCAAAGAATATTATACAGATTTGTTGTGTTTGTCTGATTCTAATCTATTTCATAAAGAGCAAGCCAATATTTTTTGTTCTACTTCAACAATTTCTTTGCCTTCTCTTTGTTTCTCAGTTCCTTCTTCTTCCAGATTTAAAGCATACACTATTTGTTCTAGTATAGAAACACAACAAGGATTTCCAGTGTTTCACAATTTTGAAGTTCTTCTCTAAAGTTATATGTTAATTACAGAAACATGGTAGAGGGAAAGACTTTTTTTTCTAAAAAAGCAATATTTTTCAATCACTCTCTATGCTTTTTAGAAGGAAAAGCACCACCATATCCACCTACAGTAGATAGGTAGAAGAGGACTTGGAGGCAAGAGTAGAATTAGACATTTCAGATGTTGTATTTGCCCTTAAAGCTACTGATTCACAAAAACTTGTACATTTTCCCAAATATATATACGGTGTGTGTGCACACGCACACACACTTGTCACTATTAATTTAGTGTCTTCAGATGTGAGTAGTGTAACTACTATCTTGTTTAAAACTTGAATGTATAAAAATTATGTGCTTGTTTAAATCTATGCATTAAAATATATTTCTATTGCAGTCTGGTAAGCCTGTATAAATAACAGAGGTTAGTAAAGACTGTGGTTATATATTTTATTTAAATGCCACTTATTTTTGTTTGATCTCAAAGTAGTGTCTGTATGGTTCCCCAATAGTCTCCTATCCAGGCACTGATAAGTCCCAGACCTGCTTAGTTTTAGCAAGGTTATGGCATCATATGCTCCTGAGTCATGCACTAGGGCGGCGGCAGGAATAGTGCTTACCCTGGAGCATTAGGGCAGTTCATTAGCCCACGATCCCTCCAAACTCTCAGACCACTCTTTTTTTGAGGTAGAAAGATGAATCCTCTTGGAGTGTCATTTCATCTTTTCAATAGGTTGCAGCTCCCAACTGCGTTGTTTAACATTTTTAAGAGGAATATCTAAACACTCCCCCCCCCATTACATTTTGAAAATCTGTATGTCGGCCCTACTGTGTCCTGGGGGTAGAAGATTGACCCCCCCCCCAGAGTTGTCATGATTGCCCAAACCTGCCTTAGAGCCTAAGGATAAACACTCAGTTACTGAAAATAATTCCCCACTAAAGAATACAACTGTTCAAAGAAGCCATTTAGACCCCTTGAATCTGTCAGACAAACAATAGTCTACAATAGAGAAACTCAAAATTGTGGGTCTTTGTAAACTTTATGAAAGGAAAGGCAGTGTGGTAGGGGGACAGGAAGAGAAAGAGAGAGAGCTTTTCTCCTTGGCAAAGACTTTTCATGTCAAAGTGAATAATTTCCTCTGCAGTTTGAAGTCCCTCAAAATGGGAATTTGTAATGGAAGTGTTGACCCAGACTTAACTCTAGCATCAGAAATGAGTTGCTGAATGTCAAATTGCAGAACACATTACTGGGAACAAATGTAGAGCCAGTCACTAGTGACAGGGGGGTTAAAGATGGTAAAAGGGAGCAACTGCAACAAAACGGGTTGTGGCGGGGGAGGGAGAAGCAGTGTAGAATCTGCTGTTACAACTGAAGTGAATAAAAATAACAGCTAGTATATTTCTATTTGCTCTGCTGGCAGCATTCCAGTGACACTGCCAAATCTTTTGTGAAAATAGAAATAGATTTGTGATATATTAAGAAATCGTAATTGTTTTAATGGAGAAAGCTTAGCCATGAACCTAGAAGGCACACAATTGACAGCATTTGTGTGAGAGAGATGTTGAGAGAGAGAGAGAGAGAGTTTATAAGGACAGAAGTGAAGGATTGCTGCCATGTAATTATGAGCTGTGCTTTGCCATGTGGAAAGGCACTTTGAAGACTAAATGTTTTATTCTACATAAACGTTCATCAACTAAGAGTTCACTCTGTCAAATGCTTCAAGTGGAGTTTCATTCATAAAACTCTATGATACAAAACTTCTGTTCATCTTTAAGGTGGCCCATGATGCTTGGTTGGATGGGTTGGGTCATTTTGTTGCAACAGATTATTCTGTAGGAGGAGTAGAGTCTTCTAGCACACCTATGGACTTTGTGAATCTGATATGCAGCACACCTGCAGCACATTTCCTGCTTCAGAGAGTTGTTTGCACTTTGAGCCTGTTCCTTGTTTTGGCACCTTAGCCATTGAAAGGCAGAAAAGTATTCATTAACCCAAGGCTTTTCTGGCCTAAATCTGGATGTTGCTCCACAACTGTAGACCTGTACCAAGAAAGACTTTTCTGGTTGTTGACTCATAAGGTGAGAGGTGGAAATTTTGCCACCCAAGGGTTGCATGCAGCCCTTTTGGAGGTGGGGTCCAGTGTGGTCTTTGGGAGCCCCACTAATCACCCAAAGATTGCTTCTTTGACATAGGTATTCAACATTGACAGAGACTCATTCAGCCCTGCTGTTTGTTCCCTGATACTGAAATCTAAATCTTGACAGAGTGGTTTACAGAGTGTTTAGCAAGGGCATGCCGCTACCTTGTGGAATATAGAACTGATCTTATAACCCTAATTGATATAGTTAATGGATTAGTTAATTGCATATTAAAATGTGAGACATAGGCAAGTGTTTAATGCAAGGTAGGTTTATGCAGCCCCTCCATACCAACCATACATGCCAACCACACAGCGAGTTAAACAGAGGAACACGTTTGTAGTCACATTGTTAGTAATAAAATAAACAAAGGCATGAGATTAAAAGCTCTGTATGGTGATCTGTTCTGAGAAGACAGAAATGCCAGGGCCCTGTGATGCAGAGCTACTCTTGTATGCAGGAGATGACAGTTGGCTAATTCACATGCTCCTAGTATCTTGTTAAGTTTGACATGCATTACCTTTTCTTGCATAGCTTTTAGCAAACAGTTAGTACAGATAAGATGTCTCAGCTGTTCTTGTGTAGCATGTCTGCTCTCTGTACTGCAGAGATGATACATCAGTATATGGAGTCTGAATCTGGTTCCTGCCCCTGTGGCATCTGCTGTGATTAAATCCTGGCAGAAGGATTCTTAATCCTTTCCCTCCTTTGTGCTACAGAGATAATGATGATATTATTATTATTATTACTAGCAGCAGCAGCAGCATTATCATTGTCCTGTCATTCTCCCAATATTGGGACTCAAGGCGGCTTACAATTTAAAATCACAGTACATCTAAAACCATACAAAATTAATGGGGAAAAAATCAAAACAATAGGACTGTAAGACGAAGAGGACTAAGAATGCACTGATTCTGGAGTTGTATGCACCATGTAGGAATCTAACAGGATATGTTTTAAGTTCAAGTCATCTCTCTAGAATTATCAAGTCTGCATTGTCAGATAGCTCTGGGTATTTTAGCTGCATATTCTTGTCAGTTATTTTTGGTCATAGTCAGGATGCTGTGTGGTTTGTAATAAATTATGGACCTTACTCATAGAAATCCTATATGTGATCATATATCTAGTGGTATATTTTCAAGAGTGTCAGTCTCTTTTCATCCAATTAACTCTTCAGGTTTTTGTACAGATTCGATATTAACCAACAATGTGAGTATCACCTGTAAATTCCATACATATTAAAATTAGCCTTGCCTGTATAGTGTGGTTGACTTTACAAAATAAGCAATGGATACAATGAAATGGACTAATTGCATAAGAGTTGGAGTCATATATTGTAGGTGGCTACCAGATGAAGTGTTTTTAGTATTATTGATGGTTTGTTCTCCACCATAAGCTGACTTCAGGATTCCTGCACTGATTATCAAAATATCACAACGTCTTTTAAGTCTTTGTTATGTTCGTTTTGCTGTGTTTCCTCCATATTGTGGGCACAATATAGGCAAGTGAGCAATGTTGTTTCCTCATGGCTGCTACAAGTACTGTATCTTTTCCTGACATTTTGAAACAGGTGCTAGCATCATTTTAGCACCCAGTTTTCTGTATGTTTACTCCCTCCCCCCATGAGTGCTTACAACCCAGAGAAAATAGATTGCCCCCTTACCTCTGAGTAAACATGGCTGCAGTGGGATAGTAAGTCCTGAGTCTTTGTAATCATCTGTGCAACTGAACTGATACTTCTTTCCTTTCTTTATTATTCAGTTTCAAAATCACTCCTCGATTTACCTGATCAGTTTCATAACCAGGCCAGAAAACTTCATAATTTCATTATATCCTTAACTCATTGTCTAAAGGGGCTCTTCCAATTCATTTTATATCTTAGCTATTTATTTTAACAGGAATCCTAAGACAGCAGTTTTACTTTTCCTCTTCTTTTTTAAAATCATTGAAATAAAAACAGGGAACTCAAGAGTGTCCCAGTGTGCAATTTCAAAGTCACCTTATTCCAGCATTGTGATGTTTCTGTACATTTAAAAAAAAAATCTGTCAAGCTTGAATAAAAGGACTTTAGCCCTAAGGCCACATCCCACACTTGACTGCTCAGCGGTAAACACTACTGTGTTCAGCGGAAACTATGCTCACTTTGTAAGCTCAGAGGAGCCTTTGGAGGAGAGGAAAAGGCTCTGCAACTAGTAATGCACAGAAGGTAACACAAATAGAAGAGCCATCCCCAATGTATCATCCACCTGCCCCTGGGAAAAACAGTCTTATGCTATTTTACAGACTAACAAACGACATTTTTTTCTGGAACCATGTTACTTCTCCTAGTCCACCAAACTCTATTGTACATTTTTCTGTCCAGATCTGCTTGAAGATTTGTACTGCTGTTTCATTTTTAAGATCAATAGTAGTTTTAAAGTTAGAAATAATACCTGGGTAGGTAGATAGATGGACAAATCAATATGCATATATGTATAGATATACAAACACACACTCACACACATGCACATGAAAGTTAAGAGGACAGATGCAGCAGTGGGAAAACAATGATTCGTGCAAGTGAGTCACAAAGGTTTGTATGTTGTACAAAATTCCATGAATGGGGCAGGGCAATTGCCCAATAGAAGTCTCATCTGGATTGATAGTTTGCCCCTTTTCAACCCCAGAGTTTAGCAATGATGAAGTACTCCCTTTTAAAAGAGACCATAATGCCTACAGATGGATTCATACAATAACTAGGCAAATAGTACAGTAGATTCAAAATTAGGACCCATGACTTGCCACACAGCTATTTTATGGTGTAGGGGTGGGAGCTTAGTAATGGCAGCATCCTCTATGGCTACCCACCAAGTTCTTCTGTCCCAGGGGGCAGCATGGCATGCCTCGGCCAGGAAAGAGGTAGGAACTTCAGCCAGTGGGATTGAAGTCAAGAGGCTGATTGAATCCCATTGACTAACAAACCTGGCCAGAGTGAAAGAAAGTTTTAACTCCAGCCAGGCAGAGGGGTACTTATTTGGCAACCTCCTCACTCTTAGACAGTTCCTGCTCAAGTGTTAGTCCTCCCTCCCACTCTCAGTTTTTTATTCCATGCTTGGCTTGTACATTGGTGTCTGTATTTTCCTTATGATGTAATTTTCCATGTCTTTTGTTACAATTTGGGAGGGGCAATTGTGCTGGCAGAGTGACATGATCTGGAACATTGCTTCAGGTCCCCTCTAGGGCATAGTTATCATGGGAGGTTCCCTTGTGGGACTCAAGTGGGGGTTGTCAGTAGAAAACTATGCCCAGGCCTGGGTGGAGGTGTTCCAGCACACCCCCTCATAGGCAGCGAGATCACACAGGGGGTGCTCCCTCTTGGGGTATATCTCTCTTGCCTCACTTCCATTTCTTGCTTTGGGTAAGGGGTTTTGGTTCATTGACCAACTGATGGATTGGCCGATGCCCAGGTCCAGTCCTATGTGTTTGCCAACCCATCTGTGGGTGTTACCAATAAATAGTTGTGACCTTTTTTCTTCCAGTCCCATTTGGTGTGGTATGTTCTTTGTGTAGTGAAAGTTACTCTTGGACATGCAAAGGTTTACAATTTCTTTATTTAGAATGTTACAGTGCTGTCCTTCAGTGGTTTGAACATTTCAGTATTGCCCCCTGAGCCTAACTAGTCAAATAAGTTTGTAGAAGTTTGAATAATAATTTATAGGTTTTATTGTTTAGATTTTTCTTACCATCCTATGTTGAAGCAGAATTAATATTTGCTCATAAAGAGCTTTGAGACAGAATAGAAAGAGTTAGTGGATGGTTTATTTAAGCCTGTACATTTTTTTAAAAAAAGATAGCCTAACTATGCTCTGATATTGCAACAGAAAAAGAACAGTAAAATAATTTGTTTGCTGCTTCATCACATGGTGTCTATTATCCCTAGGAGAATCAGAGAAGGGACTGGCTAAAATTAACAAAAAGCTGCAATTTAAAGCCGTGTAATGTGATCGTTTATGGAAGGGAGTAGCTCAAGGAACCCTTTGTATCCCAGCCAAATCTGTATGTTCCTTTTTGGATACAGAAAACTTGGCAGTCTCTCCAAGATCAACAGGCAGTTTATCTGATTCAGTTTAAAATGTACCATAGTTTTTAGCTTAACAGTTGGATAGGAAAGAGCTGAAGGAAGCAAGAGAGGATCTGCTTTTTCATCCTTTATTTAGGTACAGGCTATGTTAATCATAGATACTGTGCATGGGATGTGTGGTGTTCTCCCTCCCCCCCCCCCCTCCTTTGTGGAAATAAAAAAACAGAAAAATATTGCAATGCAGTGCAGAAAGTGATTTATTCCCCTGCTGATAACTGAGATCATCCAGCATTCCAGACAGGCACAGCTAATGGATGACTTAACCCTCACCCAGAAGCTGATTACAGGTCCTCAGGAGACAGCAGGCAGCTTTGTCTCTGTACAGGGGTGTAGAAAATGCAGAGTTGTTTCTGTTCCTTTTTAGTGTTGTAATTATGTTCAAGAGCAGAATGTTTTAAAAAAAGGATAGAAGCTTTACAATTAACCTCTACAAATCTTTGGAAGAGTGCAGTGACTGATAAATAGAAATGAAGTCATTTCCTAGATTTATCTAGAAAATGTATGTACCTTATGTTTATTTTGTGTAATTTTTAAAGGATATTTCTCATGTTATGAAGCAGGATCAAATTATCTAATTCCTTGTCTCCCTTCTTTTACTTCCTTGTTTGAAATGGTATCCTATGAAAAGGAATGTTGTCTAAAAACAGGCAAGGGATTTTCTATGAGCTTATGCTGAGTGGCAGCTGCCAAAATTGTAGTGGATTAAGTATCTAGTACAAGGGTTGATTTCTAAAAAGAGGACTAGTGCTTAAAAACTTGTGAAGAAAGCTGCATTCTTTAATCTGCAAGCTCTGAAGTCCTTTACTAGTTCAGGAAGGGAGACTCAGTAGTGATGGAAAGTGAATCCAGCTCATGTGCAGAGGCACAATTACCTTTAAAGTTCCTTTGCATGTTTCTGTGCTCTGCAGTGGCATTAAGAATGGATTTAAGGCTGACCTATGCATGGCTTTGATTAAGCTTTGATGAGAAGGGACTGGCCTACCATAGGGTGGGATAGATGGTGGGATCCTGAGGTGGTCGATTTGGACTGTACCACTTGAGAGTGCAGGTTCAAGGTGCCATTTTTAAGTGCCCTCCCTGGTGGCTGTTGTTTAAAGCTGCCCTGCAGATGGAAAACTAACACATCCAGAAGAGAGACTATAGCCAATCCATATACAAATAAGAATAAAAAATGTGATTCCACTGCTGTGGTCTAAAATGGAACCATCTGCTTAGTTTCTCATTCTGTTGTATATGTAAACTATTGGGTTTTAGACTTAGGGAGGGGTCTGCAGTAGTAAACTACTAGTTCCTCTTCCTTCAGGTGACATAGAAAAGCGCTGCCTTTTTGTCTATCTAAGCCAGTTTTGTTTAACCTTACTGGCAGCAGCTCTCCAAAGTCTGAGGCACGGAGAGGGTTCTCACATTATTTGTTTAGGAGATATAAACAGTTTGAGACAGCTTTATTCACAAGTTTCAAACCCTGGCCCTGTATTTAGAAATTTAGCCTTGTACTGGAAACAGGAGGGTATTATGTGCCTTCAAGTCATTTCCGATTTAGGATGATCCTAAAACAAAGCTATCGTGTACACTTTTCTTAGCAAGATTTGGTCAGAGGAAGTTTGTTGTTGCCTTCCTCTGAGGCTAAGAGACTGTGACTTACTCAGGGTCATGCAGTAGGTTTCCATGGCTGATTTCTATAATTGTAGTCTTCAGTGTGACTCAAACCACCACAGAATGCTGGCTCTATTTGATGCTTAATGCACCACAATTTTGGCAGTCTAACAGCACTTTTACTCAATAACAAGTGGCTCTTTCTGATCATCTGCCCTTGTGTTTCAAAAATTGTTTTCGTGCTTAGGTTTTTGTTATTGTTGTCTTTTTACACATCTACTATATAAAAATAAACTTACTTACATATTTGTTTCTCCTCTTCGAAGCACAACTAGTTCGACAGCAAGCAGTTGTGATACTGAATTCACAAAGGAGGATGAACAGAGGCTGAAGGACTACATTCAGCAACTGAAAAATGACAGGGCAGCTGTTAAACTGACTATGTTAGAGCTGGAGAGCATCCATATTGATCCCCTCAGTTATGATGTCAAGCCACGTGGAGACAGTCAAAGGCTGGATCTAGAAAATGCTGTACTCATGCAGGAGCTCATGGCAATGAAGGTAAAAAGGATAAATTTCAATCTACTTAGATTATTGTGTAGCTAATTATTAGGACACATTGTGAATATTATTTACCAATTAAAATGGCCAATGTGTAAAAATCATGTACCAGTTATGTAGACTTCTTGAATTGCAAACTCAAGCATGATCCTCTGTGCTTCCCCCACCAGGAGGAAATGGCAGAGCTGAAGGCACAGCTGTACTTGCTAGAAAAAGAAAAAAAAGCCCTAGAGCTGAAGCTTAGCAGTCGAGAAGCTCAAGAACAAGCCTATCTGGTACACATTGAGCACCTGAAGTCTGAAGTGGAAGAGCAAAAGGAACAAAGGATGAGATCTCTCAGCTCAGCTAGTAGCAGCAGTAAAGAGAAGTCAAGTAAGGTGAGGTGCTGTCATATATCTTCAGATGTTGCTTGATTGGAGTTTTCTTAGATGCAGCTGTTGGCATATAACCCAGGCTGAGTGGTATCTGGTTTGATGCTATCATAAAAAAGACAGTAGTCAAGGTCAGAGATTGCAAAGTTCTTCTTCATGGTCTCTGTGACTTACACACACATGGGATGTAATGTGTGTGCGCAGTACTGACTGAGAACTTTCAAAGCAGTTAGCTGGTGTTTTTGGTGGTAGCCCTGCCCCTCCACACCTTCCTATATAAGCCCCCTCCAATGTCCATAACCCGATTCTTTTTCTTCTGCCGCAGCAGTAGCATTGTTAAGTGCTTCTCAGAGTGATTCTCTCTTTTACTTTTGGTTTTGACTTGGCTTCTCCAACAGTTTTCTCCTTGGATTTTCCTTGGATTTCAGTGTTTTTTGGCTCATCCTCAGATTTCTCATCTTCAACCTACCATACCATACCATAACCTTTATTAGGCATCTCAAATAAAAACATCATACAAGTTAAAATTTTAAACTAAAATCATTAACATAAATACTTTAAAATTCCGTCCGTGTAACATGTAATTCTATGGACTACAGTTGTTCAATTTATACCAGATTTTTGTTGCCTCCATTAGAAAATTTGCCATCACTCGTGTAATCTGCTCATTGCAATCCTCCAATAAATGCACTAAAGTTATATCCATTACACAGTAGTTCATTTCCATTAGTTTCTTTATCAAATTCTTTCTCGGTTTTTGATATAATGGGCAAAGAAAAACAATATGTTGGAGGGTATCTGGAACTGCCTCACATATACAAAGACGATTAACAAATGGAATTTTCATATATCTCCCCTTAGTAACACATGACGGATGGATGTTCAGCCTTGCAAAAAGGAAGGCTTTCCTCGCAGCCTGAAGGGACAACGATTGAAAATATTTTGGTATCTCACCACAACAGGGGGGAATGCCAAATACAAAAGGGGAGCATACTCTGGGAGAGGTAGAATAAATTTCCTTATGTTCCCAACTCAGAAAACAATCCTTAATTGTCTTGAAGCACTCGTGCTCCGTCAAAAGGAGTAAAGAGTCCAGATTTAAACCCTTTAATTTTAGATTGTCTTCAAAGGCTTTTGACCAATTAGTATAATAATTATCAGATAAGAGAAACCAAATTAAACTAGATCTATTTGGTCTATAATGAATTTTAAGCCAATATTTATATGCCATCAACCAGGCAGTGGTCTCAAGTGTAACCAAACCAAGCTCGTCATATAGCGTTAAATAATGAACGCATGGCGGAATAGATAACAATTTTCTGCAAAACCGAGATTGTAAATTTTCAACCTCTTTGTTGAAAGCTGTTACCCATACAGATGTACTATATAATATTTGAGGTCTAATTTTGGTTTTATAGATTTTCAAGGCTGCAAGGACATCTTGATTTCCCTTCTTATAGTAAAAGGATTGCAACATTGCCAACTCTCTTTTCCCAGAATGTATAACCTTTTCTCTCTGCTTTACCCAAAGACCGTTGTAATGGAATAGAACTCCCAAATATGTATACATTTTTACCTGTTCTATAGATTGATTATTCATCTTCCATTTCCTTGGAGTGAATCTTTTTGAAAATACCAAGACCTTTGATTTGTTAACATTAATCTGTAGGTGAAACTTAACACAATATTCACTAAATCTATTCAGGGCTCTCTTTAAGCCCACCTGAGTCCGCGACAATAATACAGTGTCATCCGCATATTGTAACACTAAAAGTGGGCGATTTCCTAACATAGGAGGATGGGTGTCAACCGATGACATGAAATTTGGAAGATCTGCTACAAATAAATTAAATAAATGAGGAGCTAGGACACAGCCTTGCCTTACACCAATTCCTGAATAGATTGGGTCAGTTCTCATCTTCAACCTTCTTCAAGCAATGTGTTGATTACAGGGGTAACACAAAGACGGCCTCTGCATTGGCAAGGCCCACAATTTGGCCCCCGTGTCATCATTGCCAGGCCTATTACCTCAGGCTTACTGCAACCAAGCCTTTGGATTAAAGGCCCTTCTCTGGCAATAAGCTGTCCATGCCCTGACTCTGTTGGCTGAGCATGCCGCTTTCACTACCACCCTCCATGCCCTGACTCGGTCAGTTGAGCACAGCCTTTATCCTCAGCCCTCCATAAACTGAGCACATGGCCTTATCCATGGCCCTCTGTGCCCTGACTTTGTCAGCCAAACACATGGCATTCTCTGCAGCCCTCCATGCTTTTGACTCCATCAGCCAAGCACACAACTTATCTACAGCTCTCCATGCCTTTATTCCATCAGCTGAGCTAACAGCTTTATCCACAGCTCTCCATGCTCTGACTCCATCAGTTGAGCATACAGATTTATCCACAGCTCTCCATGCCCCAACTCCTCTGGTTGAGCACGCAGCTCTATCCACAGCTTTCTGTGCCCTGATTCCATCAGCTTACCAAACAGCTTTTTCACAGCTCCATGCCTTGATTTCACCTGCTGGGCATACTGCCTTATCCATGGCTGTCCATTCCCCAACTCCATTGGCTAACTATGCAGCCTTATCCATGATTCTCCATGTCCCAGTTATGTCGGCTGGGCATGCAACTGTATATATGACTTTGCCTAACTCTTTTACAAATAAATAAATAAAGCTTGGAGTCTCCCGTTTGACTTGCTATCCATCAGTTGACTACAGGCTTCCCCACAACCTCAATGAGACCATCTTCGATTCAACTCAATACCATCCCTCCATTGCAAGATGGTTTTCAAAATCTACCCACGTTACATACATCGGTACTTTTAAAAGAAAGCTACTCTAAAGTTTCTGTATTCACCTCCAATACCACAGTGGTGCAGTACCTCAACCATCTTCCAACCAGTCCCTTCTTCGGCATCACCTCAATCCACTACCCATGAGATAGATGATTTCAGATGGATTCAGGACACAACACTGCCCCTACCTATCCAACCATCTGTTGATATCTTCACTGACAGTCCCCAAGACCAGGACCAAGGAGCTCAATCGTCCCCCTGTAAAAGGGCAAGGGATTGTTTTCGATCTTGTGCATCAACGTTTCCTCAGCTGATTCTGCCAGGTTGGCCAGCTCTTTGTGATAATCTCTGCAGTAAAGCATATCGCCTAGATTCTAAGCTCTACAAACTGTCTGAGGTTCGTCTGTTCTGTACCCAGTTCTCCCAACAGTCTCCTCATTCACATTGATCATGATCGACACCAAATTCCTACCGCTCCAAAGTGACATAACTCTGAAAACCATTTATTTGGTATAGTACTTACACTGAGCTATTTGATTATTGTACAGCCATACTTTTTTATTTCTTCAGATACATATTCAAGGGAAGTCATGTTAACCATCTTCAGACACACAAGCAGAGAATAGCGATAAAACTGCATTCAATACTGTAAAAACCCAGCATCAGGCTAACGCCACTCTCTTTCATTGCCCTCTTATAATATTTTGACATACTGCCGCCTTAGAAGAATCTGATCATGATCACAAACTCATCTCAACATCAAGAAGTCCTTCCCATTGTCTTTCCCCTCCTGACAATGGTGGAAGTTTGACTCTCCGAATAGGACAATCTATGCTGAATTTTCACTCTATGTTTCCATGGTCACCTACCATCCCTCCATGGGAGGTTACCATAAATTTTGGGAGGCAAATTGTTCCCCTTCCTGGATCATCTTTACAGTGATGATAACCAGATTTCTAGGGTCATCACAGGAGCCACAGCGCTCTGATGCCATGTTTGTCAGGCCTCTCCTCACAGACCAAAAACATAATTTAATCTTGCCATCCAATGACATTGGGTATGTTCCACTGATGACAAACTCGAGCGCACTCACAAGTTACATCATACAGTTCCTATTCATGCCATCAATCAAACACTTCCATTAATCTTCACTGTCAAAGACCCCATGCTGCAATTCTCAGTCTTCTCATCACAGGTGCCGTAGAGATGATTCCCTCTCCTGCGCATATCTGTCATTCTATTCTCAATACTTTTTGGTTGACAAAAAGATGGAAACCTCCGTCCACTTCTACACCTTTACCCTTCTCCAGGAAAGAGTTTCGTTCTCTACTTTAACCTCAAAGATGCTTTTTTCATTTATCAATACATCTTGCTCATCACAGGTCCTTTGCCTCCATACTGGACACAGTTCCCTACCAGTTCACTGTCCTTCCACTTGGCTCTTGCACACTACCATGAGTCTTCACCAATCCATGGGGTATGTAGCTGCCTTTCTTCCTGCAACGCACAGTCATATTCCAATATATAGCTTGCTGGTTGCCCATCCCAGAGCCCAGCTCTACCACAGCATTTGTGTCTCTCTAGCCTTCCTCATTTTTGTTTCAGGATGGTGGTCAACTTTGACATGGCCCATCTCATCCAGTCACAATCGATCACATTCATGGAGCCATGATACTCTACATGGTGCAGTCTGCTTATCTTCTTGCAGACAATACCCACAAGATACACTTTGAGATCACATGCTTCTGAACTCTCGAGTCAGCTGGGCTCACACTGCTTAACCCCTTTTGGCTATATCTTCAATCACCGCAGTAGTGCCATACGCATGACTTTGTATGTGGACCCTTCAGGTTCTTCTCCTTGTTCAACCCCTGCCTCGAACACACTTCAAAACTCCTCACAATACAAGGTTGGTATGTCTTCCCTTCAGTGGTGACTATCCACCTGCAACCTCTGCAGGGACATGTTATCCTCCCACCCCCTACAATCATCTCGGACCCTGACAGCAGGTGGCTCTCCTAAGGCTGGACTCCCCATCTCAATGTGATGTCCCCTCAATGGACTTGGTCCAAAACAGAATCCACATTCCACAGCAGTGCCCTGGAAATGTTGGCCATACTCAGGTTTCTTCAGGCCTTTGAAAATGTCCTCAAAAGGCTCTCCAATTTTCATCACCTCAGTCAACACAGTCCCAAAGAGGGACACAAAGTCACTCTTTCTCCCCAATCTTGCTGCCAATTATGGAACTGGTGCATACGGAGACTAATATTCCAACTCCAAGCCACCTTCCAGGAGTGTTCAGTTCCCTGGCAGACTCTCTCAGCATGAGGTCCTATAATTCTGCAGTCCTCCTCCTTTCAGGGCCTCTCCAGACATAGATATCTTTGTTTCTTACTAATACGAGGTCGCCTTCCTCAGATTCCTCAAGGAAAATGCAAATCTAGTAGAAACCTTTCCTTTCAGTTGGCAAAGTCCCCCTTATTAACCCCTCCCACTTTTTCCAGTGGTGCCAAACCCATCACAAAACTATGTCAAGACCGGGCTCACTGCCTCCTTATTACCCCATGGTGGCCCAGACATGCATGATTCTCTGCCCTCCACATCAATCATGGAGCAATGAGGCAGCTGGTCCCCCGCACACTCGGCTTCAAGGATTGAAAGATCCCTCATTCTCACATTACCAGTGAGACATATCCTGCTGGTTGCCCATAGACCATCTTCCTTTGGTTTTAGAGCTGTAAACTTGAAGCCCTTTTCCCATTCTTCCAGCAGAACTCAATCCCTCAACTAAACAAATGTTTCCAACATCTTGCCGTTCCTTCCTCAATGGCAGAGAGAGGATTCTCATTCTTTTTCAAAATATTACTTGTCAATTGTCTCCTGTCACTGCCAGGAGCCAGGCAACCATACCGCTTCCTGACCATGTCCTCAAGGCTTTCTCTAAGGTTACCAAATCTTTCACCCACCTATCCACCACTGCCTCCCCCATGGAACCTACAAGTGAACTTGGCTTAGCCCTCTATTCTGCCATTTAAACAATGGCCACCTGTGACATCAGGCTCCTCACCTGGAAAACAGCCTCCTTACTGGCAGTTGCATTGCCCACATGGGTCAGTGAATTCTGTGTCCTCCGTTCTGACCGACTGTTCATCAGGTTCCACAAGGACAAGGTTCTTCTCCATCCTGTCATCACATCTCTTCTAAAGTGGTGTCAAATTTTATCTTCATTGGGATGCTGTCCTTCCTGCCTTCATAGAAGAATGCTCTCTGACCTCGAGAGGTCATTTCATTCTCTGGTCATGCACAAGGCACTGCTCTTCTATGTCAATAGAATGACACCCTTTCACAAGACCAAGCAACACTCCACTTGTCACTTGTGACAACAATTCCATTTCTCCAAGTGAATAACTTGTGCCATCCTTTTGACTTATGAGCCAGCGAACAAACGTCCCGCATCTCCTGTCAGGGCTCATTCCACAAGATCTACCTCCACATCCATGGCCTTCTTGGCAAACAATGCCTCTTCACATTGTTTACTATGCTATGATGTGGTCCCAGCAATCCCCTTTTTTATCTCCAAAACATTACATGATTGATAACAGATCTCAGAGGGATACTGTCTTTAGACAGGTTGTCTCCTTTCATCTAGTACATGACACTCCCTCCGCCGTTGAGGTTGACTTCTTGCTAAGCGCCCATGTGTGTAAGTCACAGAGACCATGAAGAAGAAGGACAGATTGTTTACCTGTAACTGTGTTTCTTCGAGTGGTCATCTGTGAACTTACACAACCCACTCTTCCTCCCATCTTGTGTCACTTTCACTCCTTTTATGCTCTCGCTGCTGTGGACTCCGAACTGGGGTGTAGACACTGGAGAAGGTTTATATTTGGAGGTCTGGAGGGGCAGGGCTACTGCCAAAAACACCAGCTAACTGCTTTGAAATGTACACATACATGGGATGTAATGCGCCTGCTGAGTATTGGTTTAGAACTTTCAAAGCAGTTAGCTGGTGTTTTTGGTGGTAGCCCTGCCCCTCCACACCTTTCTATATAAACTCCCTCCAGTGTCCACACTTCAGTTCAGAGTTCACAACAGCAGGATCATAAAAGGAGTGAAAGTGAAACAAGAGGGGAAGAAGGGCAGGTTCTGTAAGTTCACAGATGACCACTTGAAGAAACACAATTACAGGTAAACAGCTTCTCTCTCTCACTCTCTCTCTTTTGGTCTGCAACGTCAGCCTCCATGCCCACTTTTTCCAAGCTCTAGTCTAAGTGCATTCACAGGATGATCCAGGACTCTTCATAATACTTATGTCCTATTTGGTAGCCATCTCTGTTCAGTTCCAACAAATCAGCTCCTTCTGTCTGCTTACTTTATTCAGGCTTTACTAAAGATTTGGGAATACTGAGAGAAGAGGAAGGAAGGCGATTTCTTCAGCTCAGAAATAAATAGTTTCCTTGGGATTTAAGTCATTATATTTTCAAATAGACGAGAGGAATTCTAAAATGACAATTCCTCCCTTCTTCATCCACTACAGATGGCCCCTGTGAAAGGAAATATGACAAGAAAAACTAAGGGAGACCAGAGTACTCTTATCTTAGAGCACAATGCCCTCCTGTGGGAGATTTTCTGAGAAAATCCAGAATTCTTGCAGATAAGCAAATACTTCTGTAGAAACAGTGAATTCCTACTGAAGCCACAAGGGAACACCTGGCACAATGGAGATACATCATCTCACAAGCCAGGGAGTAAGAGTTGTTTTGTATCACTGACAAGTCCCTAGAGTGTATGGCATTTTGACTCTGCCTTAGGCTGTAGAGAATTGGAAGTAAAGCATGAATGTTCTTGTTTGTGTCAAGTACTAAACAACATGTACAGGTCTAATCATATGGTTTTACCATCTCTCAGAGTTACAAATGAAAATATATTAGGAGACCTAGAAGCCTCCCGGGAATAGGAAGACAGTATAAGAAAGGCAGTCTCGTCACTGCCTGCTAGCTGCTGGTGCAGTAATGAGAAGGAGAATGTTAACTGTTGTCAAGCTATCATATTTTGAATATTTGCTTTGTGTGTGGCAGGAAGCACCATCCCTCTCTTCCATGAAAAAGTCCCCAAATAGTTTATAAAATATATTTTCTTGTTAAATAGTTTTTAAAAGTCATTTTGAATATATAACTGGTGCACAGTAATAATAGAGTTGGGTGGCATAGGTGGGCTTTGAATAGCTAATCCAAGGGTTTTATCTATGGACGAGGCCACTGAGGCTTGCCAAAATATAGAGGACTCATCAGTACTACTCCTGCTACCAGTTTGACACCCAAAGAACTGAGGCTCAGCCTACTGGTTAGTATGGAAGCAGTACTTAAAGAGGGGCAAACATTTCCCCTCAGTCCCCTTTTCCCAGGCCTACCTTTGCCTTCCCGTGTCTCTCACCATGCATCTTCTTGCTATTTCTGAAGTTTGAAGTTCTTAACCAGAGACAAAGGGTTGCTTTCTATATTCCTGGAATGGCCTTATCTGTCAGGGTGGCACTGTCTTGCCCCAGGTCATGAAGGCACTTTTTAAGGCACTTTCTCCATCCAGATTCAAAGATAAATAGATACCACCTCAGTGGGAAGGTAACAGCATTCTCTGCAGACATGCTGGCCAAAAGACCACAGAGTTGTATGTGACAATGCTGGCCATGTCTGTTTAGTAACAGAGATAAGCACCGCCACCTACAGTCGGTCATGTCTAAACAATCTTGTCAAGGGAAACCTTTACCTTTACCAATTTACCTGGAACTGAATGAGAACAGCCAGCAGGATGTAAAGATTTATTCTTTTAAAAAAAAGTCTGAATGTTTGAGGATCTCCACTTGTCTTGCTTTATATTTCAGGAGTGCACAGATGGCACCGCATCATCATTAACACTAGCTGAGTTGAAGCCCTATAGTGAAAGTGAACTCACTACAGAACTGGCAAATGCACTTAGACGGTAAGAATAATAAGAATATCCTCTTCCATGAGGAAGAGAGGTGCTAATAAATATGTGATTTAATTATGGACTTTCAGTCAAGTGCACGCTGTTTTTGCATTTCTGGAGCTTTCTAATCATTCCTTTTCTCTTTTACTTTTCTTCAGCACTCATCAGCACAGTCATACATTCCCAAACATCTATAGGCTGGAAGCTTAATTATTATTGTTAATTCCCATGTCACAAATGAAAACCTTAAGGCACAGTATAGCTGAGTCAGTTAATGAAAAACCACCAGAGAAACACAAATCTGGGAATAGAATTTCAGTATCATCTCAGCAAAATTAATTCCCCACAAGAATAGGCTTCTCAGTTTTATATAATACATACTCTTCACGATTGACAGCACTGTTCCATAAACAGTGGATAATGTGATGTTTTAGACATTTTGAAGAAAAAAAACCTACAAGCGTAAACATCAAGTTGCAAAAGATGTACTAATTAATACTCCTTTTGAAAATTCCATCAGAAGCAGGAAACCAGACATAAAAGGAAAACTACCAGCTTCTGATAGAATATGTCAGACACAAGTTGAGAGTATTAAAAAGATTACTACATTTTAAAATAACAAATTTAAAAACAGCATAGTTTGACAGCAGGCATCCAGGATTTAAAGGACTTCAATATGGAATCCTGAGCTATTAACTAAAATACATAATTTAGTACAAAAATTAGCTTACCTGGACCATTATCTAACCTGACATCAGTTTTTTTTAAAAATTGATCCAGGAAATTGCAACTGACAGCGCAATTTCCTGCCCAGGTGAATTGGCGGAAAGTGTTGTTAGATTAAGGTTAGACTAGTTAAACACAATTTAAAGATAAGGAAAATAGAGTAAGAGGCTTCAGTGCACACTCTGCCATAATGCAAGATTGGTTTCTTGAATGAGAAAAGTATACCAGCAAATGGATCTCTGATACAAGCTCATTTGTCTTGCTTCTCCACATTCACTAATGAAATCACCTTAGTTGGTGGAAGTTAACAACAATAAAACTCATGGATAGATGCCTGAGACCTTCTTCAACCTCAGCCATCCAGCAAGAATTAGAGAGTGAGTGATTTTCCCCAGCTTTAGATTTACTAGCATGTTCATCTGAAAGTTGATTGTGAACATTCATGAACATGAAGATGGGCTCCCAATTCTGTAAACTGTCATTACATCTTTTGGGACAAATAGGTGTGACTCTGTCCTCAGGTTTTGACTTACTATGTTTAAAGGCCATGTACCTTCAGTTTTCTGTATTCTGCAGAATTCAGTGTATCCCAGAAAGATTTTTTTAATGTATATTTTTGAAATGTGAAAAATGTAAGACACATTTCCAGGGTGGACAAACAAGCCGTTTGGTACAAAGAACTATTTAGTAAATTTTTCATAGTAACAAATTTGAAACAGAATTTTAACTCATTTTGATTTTTCCATTATGACTCTGCCAAAATCAAATCATGGGACCTTGAGCTTATTCTGAATAATATGTGTTTATGCACATTTAAAGAAGATCTGGAAAAAAGATATGGTTCATAGGCAACTTAAAAACATTTTTGCAGAAACCACTTCAGGCTCTCAGCACAGTATGAGAAATACAATCTTATTACATAACAGAATTGAGGATAAGCCAATTTATTAAGGGAAAGAAGGTAAACTTGAGGAGCAATGAAAAATCAAAAACGTGTCTTTGTTAAGAGAGCTATCTGATATCTACCTTATTTATATATTTCCATTTGTAATTATTCCTTGGGCAGTGTATGTGCTGATCTCATCAGCAAACTACTGAACTAAGTTGCATTGGTCATACGTAATACAACTATAATAATAATTGGTTTTATTTATATACCGCTATTCCAAAGATCATAGCGGTGAACAGCAAGTAAGCTAATTAGCAAGTAAGCTAATTTGCCCCCAACAGTCTGGGTACTCATTTTAGCGACCTCGGAAGGATGCAAGCCTGAGTCGAGCTTGGGCCCTTTTGCTGGTCTTGAACTCGCAACCTTGTGGTCTTGAGTGAATGGCTGCAGTACAGGCATTTAACCACTGCGCCACCAGGGCTCCAATTCATCAATAACATACGCCTGTGCAAGGAAGTGTCAGCTTAACATCCATAGTATTAGTGCCTAAACTAATTATTAAACCTGTATTGTCAGTATTACTTATGCAGCCAGTCCTCCAACTCCATAGATTCTTTATCCATGGATTCAAACATCCATGGCTTGAAAATATTTTTTAAATATATAAATTCCAAAAAGCAAACCTTGATTTTGGCATTTTATATAAGGGACATCATTTTACTATCCATTGTATTTAATGAGACAAACTTCCAAGGAGAGTCCTGGAACCAAATCCCAGTAGATATCAAGGGATCACTGTATGTACTTCATGCTTATATAGCTCCTGGTTGCTGTTACTGAACATTTAATTTGATCTATGCAGTAGGCTGTGTTTAGATGGACAGAGAGGGTGACCAAACATATGGTTTTTGCCTGCAAAGCCACTTCATAAATATCATCTACAGAACTTTTGCTTCTGTTTTATATAGCCCATCTGCAATATTAGGGTGAGGATTTTGTTCCTTTTCTTCTGTAGCATTTGGACTTAGCATATATATTTGACTATAAGTTGACATGTATTATCATGTATAAGTCAAGGGCAGGTTTTGGTACCAAAATTATGGGTTTTGATCTGACCTGTGTATAAGTCGAGGGTAAAAGTTAGAGGCACATAACAAAGGATATAAAGGAGGAAACTAAGGAAAACAATGCCAAAGAACTTACAAAATTCTGACAGGCATAACTGTTTGTGATTTTCCAACCCAGGCATTCAAAAAGGTTAGAAGTGGAGAAATGGTGGAGAGAGTAGAAAGGGTTGGTGTTTCTTTTAGGTGCTCTTGAGATGGACTAAACTCTCGCCTTTCGCCACTCTACTCAGAGAAAGAGAGTGGTTCCTCTTTTGACCCGTGGATAAATCAACCCAGTTTTTTGGGGTCAATATTTTGACTAAAATTTCTAGATTTATACATGAGTATATACAGTATTCCTTTTTAGAATAGTGCTTCAGGCATTAGCTAATAAAGATTGACGAGACAAACATGAAGGGCAATTTTCTGACAGAAAAAACAACAGAACGAAAAACACATAGTTGCCCAGCTATGCTAGAGGTTGATTAGTATCAACCTCTCTACAAAGAGTTAAACAAAACTTTGGGAGAGCTTCTCGGGGGAGTACATTGTGTACATAAAATCTGAATAGACAGAGACATTCAGAATAAGGCAAGGATTAAGAGTGCTATGAGTATGTTAACTATGCTGCTTGCTACTAACAGCTTCCTTTCTGATTGTGGGGAGAGGATAGACAGAAGGCTTTTGTGAGAAAAGAGCTATTTGATGGGCTCAAAACAGAAAGTTTTACATTGTTTGACAAAACCATGTGCTTGGTTAAAACTATATTCTAAGAATAGGCGTAGGAAGATCTAAGCCCTGTGAGTCTAATGAAAGTACTAATGGCTTTTTCCAGCCCCATATTTTTTCTAATCTGAGATTTGCATACATACAAAAACAATAATTAGCATTAAACAATGCAGAATTTAATATCTTTTTTGGACTACATCTCCCAGAACTCTTTAGCCAGCATCGCCATGCTTGTTGAGGGGTTCTGAAAGTTGTAATCCAAAGGAGTAAATTTTCCAAGTTCTGCAAAGGAGTTAAATATTTTGAAGTCACTTTTGTGTATGAAATTTCATCTTGTGTGAAGCAGACAGCAGAAGCCTAATTAGAGCTCATGGAGCAAATCCATCTCTGCAACTTCAGGGCTTGCTCCTTTTTTAGTGGTAAAATCAGTAAAGGAAAATTTGAGTGTAAATAGCAGAAAGGACATAAAGCTGAGGGTTGTTTAATCCTTCCCTTTCTTGTCCACCGAGATCTTTTCTCGGCTTGACACACTTTTAGCATTCGTGCCTGGCTCAGAGAAGAGTGGCACTGGGAAGTATATTGAAAGAAAAGCAGACTATAGGGAGAGATGGAGGTTTTGCAGTTCATGTCCCTTTTGGTCTTAAAGATGTATCCAGTACTCACTTTTCTATCCTATCATGATGTCCACATATTTTTACAGAAAGATAAACCACCATATCTTAGTCACTGCCTTGTTGAGGCTACTGATGTCCCTAAGGAACTAATTGTAATATCAGAATGGTTTTTCAATGATAGGAGGTATACCTTGACCTGCTACAGAACTGACAAAATATTGGAAATTCTCAAATGGCACAATCCTAACAATTATTCAGATATAAACCCTTCATTGTTGAGCAGATTTTCTTCTCCAAGTGTTATGCTTTCTATGGCCTAAATATCCTGTTGATATCCTGAAGCTTAATGCTATTTCATTAACGTGAAGAATACTGTGCACCCTACCCAAAATGCTATTTCGTTTGCTGGTTTGCTTTATGAAGTTATATCAGTGCTGCTGAATTTGCACTGTTGCATGATGAAAATCTTTCATAATGTAGCTTTGTGTTCCAGTTGACTGTGTACTCTTACAATTTATTTTAGCGAGACATTCACTAGTATGAGAACATTTCCACTAGTAAGAATCTTGAAGGAAGGGTGATTTATAAGAGCGTGTAACAACTGATAGACCATACTTTACTGTGTAAATTGAACAAAGATGTGAGTACTAAATCATGGGAATATCATGGCATGAGTCTTTGGTCTGGTAGAAGAGAAATACTGCTATGCATTGTGAGTTGTGTAATAAAAGGGTGCTTTTCAGCATGAAATTTTTTTGTGAAGGAAAAGGAAATGTCTGAAGGATCCTTAAGAACTCAAATGAATTACAGCACAATCCCATGAGGAACATGCAGGTTTTGAGTTTTCTTCATTGTCCATTTGGTGACAATTTGTTTAGCAGACTCTTCCAACATTGCCATTTTGCCTATTAGACTTCATTCTTAATAAATTCACCAACAGGTCAGGTGCACTTACAGCAGTTTCTCCACAGGGAGGAGGAAATGAGAGAAATGTCCTGTAGGGAGCAATCATGAACTGGCAAAGCAGAGGATAACATGATCTAATAGAGGGGGTTTTGTGAGGGTGGGCTGTCTCGGATTTCTAGGATTTCATAAAAAATAGACGAGAATAAGAGAAACTCTTTTAATCCTTAGAAGCAGACAGGGCTGAGGGAAAATAATCCTCCCATGCTACCTACCTTCCTATCCACTACATAGGCATTTATGTGGGTGTGACAGAACGCGTACGCTGATTTTAATATATGTGTGTATGTGTGTGTGTATATATATATATATATAGAGAGAGAGAGAGAGAGAGAGAGAGAGAGTTGTAGATGATTTGTTGTTTTTCTTCTGTGCTCAAGTCATTTCTGACTTATGGTGACACTAAGGTGAATCTATCATGAGGTTTTCTTGGTAAGATTTGTTCAGAGGAGTTTTGCCTTTTTGCCTGGGGCTGAGAGAGGGTGACTTCCCTAAGATCATCCTGTGGGTCTCTATAACCAGATGGTTACTAAATTTAAAAATATAGAATACAGAGTTATTGAGTTTGGTTACCCACTTCAAATCTAAATAGATCATCATTCACCAAATTCCACTTAAGGATTATTTTGCAAGGAGTGCGTGAATGATTTTGGCTTAATTCCCTGTAAACTAGTCTCTTGCATTGCTGAAACATCCATTCCTTTCAGCTACTGCAGTCTTGTGATGATGTCATCAGGCAGGCCCAGGAAGCACAGAAACTTTAGTTTGCCAGATGTACAGCAGGGTGAGACAAGGTACAGATCATCTGACAGATGCTTTTAGTTTTATTGTTTTTTATTTATATCACTTATTATATAGTATTCTGTAGCTGAGATCCTGCATAGGTTCATCATTATATAAATATCAGCAGTTATGCAACCCTTTTTTCCAAATACCAGTTATAGTACAACATGTGTCGTTCAATGTCAGTGTGAGTGGCTGACAATACATTATGCAGCTACAGTGCACAAAGGAAGTGTATAGAGGCAGTGTATGTTCACATGCTACTCTGTGTATTTTAATGCACTGCAATATGTAGTACAGTGATCCCATATGTGCAAGTCTGCTTATGCCGCCATCAGCTGGATATGACCCTTGTGCATTGTCCGAAGAACTCACTCAGCATGTGTAGTGCAATTTATACTTGTGTATATCACTAATAGAATGTCAAATGCCACTCACAGCTCTCTTCTTAAGAGGGCCTGATGCAGCAGATTGCTGTTTTCCTCTTACCAATGGGCAGAAGGCTGAAATGTAAGGCCTACAAACCTCCCAGAATACCCTCTAACAAGAAAATTAAATTGGCAAGAAAAACACAGGAGAATTACTGTTCCCAGAAATTTCCAGGAGAAGCAATTCTCCTTTTAAACAACATGCAAATCCACCTTTTGAACATTAAAAAACAGACACACACACACACACACAACCTCCCCTGAAATATATTTTAGGGCTTTTAAAAAATCGTATTAGAGAGACTTAGTGGATCCCAGCAGTATGAAATTGATCCCCAGAACTTGCCCAGCCTTTCAACACGGAAACTGATAACAGCTGCTCACTTGTAGCCCACCATTACTGACAACTCATTGGTTCACCATAAGTGAACTACTCTGATTGGTTTTCCAGTGACTTGGAAATGATTTCCAATGGCTTGGACCTGGAAAATCCAGGTGTATATCCCCATGCAACCATGTTGCAACACAGATAACAGCTTGCAGAGATGTTGTGTAATAATACAGCTCCTCTAAGCACCTTTAAAGGGGAGGAAGCAATTAAAATTTTAAATACTGTAATGAAATCCAGAAGTACTCTGTCTGCTGTATCATATTGGTTTAGATTAAATTTTGTTTTGGCCAGAGATGAATTTCATTTTCAGAATTGTCAGGCTGCCTCTCCATTTTCAGCAAAAGAAAAATGTATAAATAGATTTGGGTTTTGCTGCTTTGTTCCATTGTATTTTATGAGGCTTGCAAACTCTGGACTAGGATATTGAACCTCCATTAGACAAGTCATTCTGATGTTTGGTTTTCAGGAAGAAGAAAAAAACCTTTGTGTGGGTTCTTTTTAAACATGTCCACATTTCCTGGATGATAGGTCCTGTTTGTTTACAGACAGTTGATCTTCATGTCATTCAGAAAGTTTTAACATAATAATCTGCAAGGCATACTGCTATTTAAAGAGATTGCTTTAGAATGTGAAGCTTTGCCTCTTATTTTAGGATCCTGTCCTTTGAACCTGAGCTCTCTTGGTTAGATAATAGGAAAAATTGCTTGGATACAGATGCTCAAATCAAATGAGCAGCCAAAACCAACAGAATGTAAAGCTGCTCTGTTCTATACCATAAAGATTCCATAAAACATGCAATATCAGTTTAAAAGTGATAGCAAAATTGTCCATTCTGTTACCCTGCAGTGTGTACACAGATGCCAACCTAAATTGTGTATGAAAGCAAATCCATTTGCTCCTCCCATAGCATTGTGTTCACAGCTTCTTGCCAGCATTTATTCCACACTTCACTTTCCATGACCTAATTACCATGTATGTTAAACAGCGGGGGACCCTGGGGGCTCTGGTGCAGTTGAGCGCCAAGTCCTGAGACAGACTGCAGTTGAAGCTGTGGAGCACATCTGATAATGATGTAGCCATCTGCAGGATTGAGGGATTCCAGCCTTTTCATTAATCCCATTTTTTCTCAAGCTCTCTTTAGCCAAAGGACATCTTAGTCCCTTAATGGGTGCAGGATGCATCGCACCTGGCTGTGCAAATGCCTGCTTCTCAATAAAAGGTTACTAAGACAGAAGCTGCAAGGGAGACCTCATGCATAATTTTAAAATAGTGGATACTATTCTAGGATTTGTAAATTTTAAATATTGACCTCATTAAAAGAACCAGTACTATTGGTTGCAGACCCTTGCTTTCTGGTTTGGACAAATATGTTATACATGCTACTGGATTGAATTTGTCAGTCTTTTGTTTGGAATACGTCTGCTGGGAAAACAGAAGTGTCCTTGCGATTTGCTTTCTAAGTGTCATCAGAATACAGGTGTACCTTATTCAACAAAACCTCAGACAAAGAAGCTCAATTTTACAAAGTATATGTATGCCTTACCAGTTTTCTCCTTGTTCTTTGTTGTGCTGATGCTTTTCAAGGAGTATCAGCATTGGGAGGCTGGTGGAAAAGAGCTGGAGAAACAGACTTTCAGCATCAGATTGCAGTAGCATGCTTGCAGTAAACGATCCAATAAATTTTGAACTGGGAAGAATGGGGTTCTACACTAATCAGTCCCACAATAGGCTATGTGTGCCTGGCTGCAACATGCAAGGTAAACAGCAGCTGCCTCCAGAGCACCTTACTGAACATACATGAACAGCAAAACAGAGAACAGGCCAGAGCAGAATAGTCTGACTCACCAGCTATGGCCAGCATGTTTTTTAAAAAAAACACATAGCTATATGTTTAGGCATCAGAATGCAAATCAGAACAAAAATGAAAGCTGGTGAAAGAAATAATTTTTTTAATTCCTGGATACTTTTTGAAAGAAGCCTTGAAGCTTCAAAATGTTTTTGTTTATTTATGCAAGGCTTACCTGATCTGGATGTTTCATTTGACATGTGCACATTTCTAGTCTTCAATGAAAAGTTTCTGAAGCCATGTTAATGTGCTTTTCTTTTTTGCGGTACAAGAAACTATCCCTATTCTTTCCATGTTATTTCTGCCTCTCATGCCAAATTTTCTCTTAATGGAATAATGCCCAGGAACACATGTGCTTTGTTAGCTGGGGATTCCTGTACTTGAACAATGACTATTTGTATATTAGGAAGGGTAGTGTTAGACAAGGAAGAGAGGATAATATACCGTTTTCTATTCTGGTGCCCAGTCCACACAGATGAAGTAAATACCTGTATTCCATGATGTTTGTTTTTTCCTGCATAGTGATTCTTTCACTGTAGGAAAAATGTGAAGCATCTCTTAAACTATCCATGCACAACCCAGCTCTGTACATTTGAAAGGACATGCTTCTGAAATGAGAATATTTCAAAAATCTAATTTCAAAATTCTAGTTCTGAGTGGGAGTTTATTTCTATATACAGTATGTGTGCATATATATATATATATATATACACACACACACACACACACACACACAAACACATACACACACACACAGAGAGAGAGAGAGAGAGAGAGAGATTATTGGTGGTTGACAAATTTGATTATCTTTGAAGGGTAATGAGACGGGTGGTGTTCAGGGATTATCAAGTCTCCTGAGGCACTTGATTAATACTAGATTGAAATGCTGTGTCAGTCACTGGGCTGCCTAACAGCAGAAATGTTGAGTGACTGCTAGCTTCAGGGAAGAAGATGAAACATGAGGCTACTCCACAAGGATCTTTTTGTCACTGAGTGCACTTTGTAATGTTTGAATGGCCAGCCAAATCTTTTTCGAAGGAAGAAGAGTTACCTGTAAAAGAACTGGGTTTCTAATTTATGGCCAAGGTCTTGTGTTTAGCATATGGCATAACTTGACACTCAGAGTTATGCACCCTTGTTAATGAATTGCGGCATTGTGCAAAAAAAATGAACAGTGTGAATGTACGTCAATGTGCAATGCACATGCACAACCATGTGTGGGCAACTCTGTTTCCACAGCTGAACTGAATACAGCCATTCCACCTTTGACAAAAGTGATAAATCATTTCCTTACTGTGATAGGAGAACTTACACCTGTGCAAGATACCTGTAGATTTCACTTGGAATTCTGTATCAGTTTCACATTACAAAAATAACACAGGTCTTTCAGATATTGCAGAGTATATGTGATTTCCAGTGTGGAAGTGTTAATTCCATGCTGAAAGAATTAGCATGCAAATCTGCTCCAAACAGAACAGGATATGCAAAAGTGAATTGGTAAAATTAATAAAGGTACAAATTATAATAAATTGGTCTCCATAGATAACTATGGGCATGTCAGAAGCCCTGATCAGAGTTTGAAATCATCTGGCACACCTACCTTAACAACATTTACTGATGTAAATGCAGGCCATACTCTGTACTTGAATAGTATAATAAAGGCACACTATGATTATGAAACAGGTGTTTGTTTTGTTAAGAATAGCAAAGTTAATAATTACAACAATGATTGAAAAGTACAATTCTTGATTATGCAAAGTTACCATTAAAAACTCTGTTACTCATATTGTTGAGTATGTAATAGTTGTTTAAATATCAATATTGATTTGTAAATGCTTTACAAACTTAGAATCATCAAATCTACTGTGTGCTATTTCTTTGTTTTATTGATTTGCATTGTCAATCAGGAGAGTGCAAAGGAAGTGTTGAGACATGTTGTTGAAACAATGTCTCTGTGTGTTGTGTTTTGACAAGCTATTACACCACTAAGCTCTGCTTTGCAACCCAGAAAGCTGTTGCATAGAGCTGAACTTTGATTTGTAGTCTGGGAAGCTGTTGCACTGTGGGTTCTGATATGCATAGCGTGGAGTTGTTTTGTGTGTGCAGTGTGAAAGTGCCCAGATTGGTAAGAATTATGTCTAGTTTCACACAATTTATTTTGTTTCCACCTCACTTTACTTTTGCTCTTGGCCCTGTACACTGCCCACGACTCTTCCCAAGTTGGAAGTGGGCTTCTGGGCTGAGAAAGATTCTCCACCCTGTTCAAGTAGTATCTGAAAAGCCTATTCCTTAAGAAGAACATCTATGAGGGCAGAGCAAGGGTCTGTCAAATATTCTGACTTAGTTTGACTACCAAATGTAGCATCAAGAGAGAAGGAGAATTCTCCTAGGCTGAATTAGGTAGGTATCTCTTAGTTTATCTCACTAATTTTTACATATTATTTCACTAATTGAGTTGCATATCCTTTGCACACACATTTAGTAAGTTAACTGTTTATTACGAAACTGCAACTGCGAAGTAAATTCTACCATACCATTTTTTAAAAAGTCTTTTGCATAGCTCAGTCTACTGTAAAAACAACCACAAGTGCTTGATGGCTCCTTCTGGCACTGTAGAACAGTGCCACCCACAGGTCAGTCTAGGACTAAACCCTAGTTAAGACATCAAAAGTGGATCTTGCACATTCGCAGACATTACAGGCTGTGTCAAATTATGCTGGCAGATGCTTTTACTGTATTTTTTAGTTCTTTGAAAGTTGCACTTGGCTCTCAGACTTTCTGTAGGGTTTTAGTTTTCCTTGCAGCCATTCATTTTGATTATATCATGCTTTTCAAAAAAATATAATTCTAAATCTTGCTTCCAGGAGTAGAATGGTAGCCCATATCCATCACTGTGACAATCAGATCTTAGCAGTTAAGTTGTTTTTTGTCCCCCTTCCTTACAACATGAGAAGGACCAGTGGATAATGTCTTTGCTGAAACAGCTTCATTGGCTGCTGGTCAGTGTCCAAGCATAATTCAAAGTACACTCATCCCTCCATATGTGCGGATTTGATATTTGCAGATTTGATTATTCACAGATTTGAATATGTTCTCTCTAGGAATATCTAGGTCCCCCTGTGCAACTCGATAGTCAACTTTAACTAAAAGTTGCAGTGAAAAATATTTTTTTGCCCAGCTCTTTTGTTACTTTCAGTATACACAAAAGGTAATAAATCTTTAAAAAACAGAAAGTTGATATCTTTTTTTTGACAGCAGCTCGTCTAGAAGTGGCTAATAATTGGAAAACAGGTCTTGTATCCTTGGATAGCTGGTGGAAAAGAGTTTGGGATCAATGGCTTATAGAGAAATTAACATATAATATGAAATATAACTCAAAACAACAAAATCAAAGACCTGTTCAGGAAAAATGGTCTCCTCTTATAGATTACATTAATACAAATCTGTTTCTCCTCCATCTAGCCACTGTTCTTTATGGTCAGATTTTTTTAAACGAATTGAATTGTGTAAAATTTTAATAAGGAAAGTTTTTAACAACATGAAACTTTTTTATACCATTGTTTTATGATTGCAAGATTTTGTATTTTGTATTATGAATAAAGTATTTTTTTAAAAAGTAACTTGTCCCTCCATATTCGCTAGAGTTAGGGGCACAAGACCCCCGTGAATATGGACAAACTGCAAGTAACACCATGTTTTTACCTGAGAGGACTAGGTCAATGTCCAGCAATGTCCAACTGCACTGGAGGAGCTACAAATGCCTAGCAGAGTATTCTCTCTAGGAATCTCTAGGTTTTTTGTTTTGTAATTGAAGCAATTTGGTTGATCACATAGGGCCAGAAGTGGGTAATTTTGGAACAGTATAACCACATATGGATATAAGTCCCTAAGACTGGACAACCTCTCCAACACAAAGGTGATATAGATTTTATCACCTGTGATTTCCTAACAGGGGTCAGATGCCATTTATGTACTAGCTTTAGAAAGTTCTCTCTGGTTAAAGCTGATCTTGACTTCAGCACAGAAGATGACTGAATAGCACACCAGTCTGATTCTGGAATTGGTATATTTAGTTCACTTTCTCACAACGTTTTGATACATATGGTATCCGCTCACCGCTTTGACCACATCTCTCCTGTGTTGGCATCCCTTCATTGGCTCCCCTCCCTTTCCGTATTCAGTATAAGCTCCTGCTGTTGACGTTTAAAGCCCTCCATGGGCTGGCCCCTCCTTACTTATCAGACCTTCTTTCTCCTCACCTTCCCACTCGGGCCCTCCGTTCTGGTAGTCAGGGTCTGCTGTCCCAGCCCAGGATTTCCTCTGCCCCATCTCGGATTCGCCCCTTTTCACTCGCTGCCCCTCCTGGAACCTTCTTCCCCCGTGAGCAAGGGCCATCACTTCCTTAACCAGCTTCAAAACGGAGTTGAAGACCATCCTGTTCAGAGAAGCTTTCCCAGGCATTGCATAATTGTCGCTTGCTATTTGATGTTCTTTTGGTGCCTGTTTTATCGAACCATTTCCTGTACTGCTATGTACTTTATATGTATTATCCTACTAGAGAGGCAGGCTAGCTCCAACAGGCCTCCCTGGAAGAAGATTAACCATCCATTATGAAGCCAAGCCCTCCCTCCAGTCCCTCTCCTCTGATCCAGGCCTTGGAGGTAGAGAGGAACTGCTGGCCCTCATCCCCTTCCCCACCACCACTCCCTTCTCCTTTTGTGTCATGTCTTTTTAGATTGTAAGCCTGAGGGCAGGGAACTGTCTAATTAAAAAGATTGTATGTACAGCGCTGTGTAAATTTACAGCACTTTATAAATAAAGGTTAATAATAATAAATAATAATCTTGATATGAATTCAACAAAATGAGATGAT
Organism: Sceloporus undulatus; assembly: GCF_019175285.1. Lineage (NCBI taxonomy): Eukaryota > Metazoa > Chordata > Lepidosauria > Squamata > Phrynosomatidae > Sceloporus > Sceloporus undulatus. The sequence goes on from NC_056523.1 coordinate 268,682,123, forward strand.
ATATTTGGGAGAATGAACCTTTACTATTTCCAACAGGATCATTGCATAAAATTTCGAAGGGAGTCAGAGAAAAACTGTAAAATATAATTGAAGATCTGGGTATGGCTACCCCCCCCCTTTATATATATATATATTTTTTTTTTTTTGAGGGGAGGAATCTGATAGATTGAGAGAAACGAGTTTTTTTATTATCAAAAATATATGTATTAATCAATCTTTGTCACTTTTTAATTCTCAAGTTACTTTTTTAAAAAAGCCCTATACAGTTAATGTCCAGACTGTCTGAAAGCTCCTATCTCCTCATATGAGCAAGCGTAAGCTCCAGGTCTTCAGGGGAAGGCTTTTACTCCATCCTACCACCCTCCCAGGTTCACCTGAGGAGGACACAGGAGAGAGCCTTCAGTGGCTGATCCCAGGCTTTAGAACTCTCTCCAAAGGGAGGTTTGATCTGGCCCTTCTGTGCTGTCTTTTTGCCAAGGCAAAGACCTTGTTTAAACAGGTCTTGGCTGACCAGAGTAATGTGATGTGGAATTGGGTGTGCAGCTGCATGTATTTTAAAGTGTTTTAATTTTTAATGTTTTAAAAGTAGTGTTTTTACTTGAATATATACTTTAATGCTTTTTAAATTTTTGTACTCCATATATGTGAAGATAGCATGATGTAGTGGTTTGATTGTTTGACTATAACTTTGGAAACCAGGGTTCAAATCCCAGATCAGCCATGTAAACCCCCTAGGTGACCTTGGACAAGTCACATTCTCTTAGCTTCATAGGATGATAATAGGGTTGCTTTAGGGTTGTCATAACTCAGAAACAACTTGAAGGCACACAACAACAACTTCATATATAAAAAATAATGCTCACAGATGATTTACATAAATTTCAAGCAGATGATGAAGACATAGAAACTGTTGAAATAGTTCCAATATTTTCCATACCTTGTCTTAGTGATTAATCTCAGTTGAGACTGCAGTCAAGAAATTGGAAGATTAAGACTGGAAGAGGCAGCTATGAAGGGACAAAATAAGACCCACAAGTGTAAGGATGTACAGTAATATTAAATACCAGTGGAATGGCCAGTATGGGAGGCTTCCCAAGAAATTGACATGACTTGGGTCTTTTTTTGCCATGAATGACGAAACTAGCTTGATTCTCTGAATCTAAGTTCTAGAACACACCGAGCTAGACAAGATCCTAAAGTGTCAAAATGTTATCATTGAGAGCATTGAAAGTTAGGATTATCCATGGCATCGTATTTCTCATTTCTGTCTGTGGTTGTGAAAGCTGGACAGTGAAGAAAGCTGGTAGGAAGAAAAGCTACTCATTTGAAATGTCGTGCTGGGGAGTTCAACAGATCCTGTGCACACAAATAAATGGATCCTAGAGCAAATCAAACTTGAATTCTCCCTCATAACCAAGATGACTAAACTTAGACTGTCGTACTATGATCATATCATGAGAAGACATAACTTACTAGAAAAGACAACAGTGCTTGGTAAGGTAGAAGGTAGTAGGAAAAGAGGAAGACTACATTCCTGATTGATAGACCAAATCAAAGAAGCCATGGTCCTCAGTCTACACGACCTGAGCAGGACGGTTGAGGATAAGGTGACTTAGAAGTTTCTCATTCATGGGGTCACCATAAATTGTAAGTTGTCTTGACAGCAGTTAATATGTTTTAATCTTGATTGTAAGCCACTTTGAGTCGAGGGGGGGGGCAAGAATATATATATATCAAATAAACATCATGAGAAAACCAAGTCTGCAACAGATACTGTGTAAGTATTTAGCAGTATTTCTATATAGCTTCTTGCCAGCAGAGCAGCAGAAAAGCCCCTGCAATTTCCAGTTGTGTATTTCTTTTGTACATTCTCTATGAGTGATTTAGATTGGTTGCCTGACATTCATTTTGTATGCTAATACATTTTGCTTTGCATTTTTCAGAGAAAAGAAACTGAAAGCCAGAGTGCAGGAGCTGGTGAGTGCCTTAGAACGACTGACAAAGAGCAGTGAAATCCGGCACCAGCAATCCGCAGAGTTTGTGAATGACTTGAAAAGAGCAAACAGGTAAAGGGTTGTCCTGGTAAATGGCAGCATGGACTGAACTGAGATACGTCATTAGTATACTGTTCTTCACAGAGGGTTATAACCAAAGCAAGACAATAAATGCCCAAATATGTAAGTGACTGCCTGTAATTATGCTAGTACACCCTGAAATAGACACATATTTTGGTAACATGTAGATAAGCGGTAAAGGGCTGGGGAACTTGAGTGCCTTCTAGGGGCCACAGTTCAATGGCAGAATATATGCTTTATGTAGAAAAGTTGCCAGGTTCAATCCCTGACATCTGCAAGTAGAGCTAGTGAAGTCTCCTGCCTGAAACCCTGGAGAGCTGCTGTCCATAGTTGATAATATTGGGCTAGTTAGGTAGTATGAAACTTACTCCCCTTGTACCAAGGCTGGACTGATGGATATTGTGGTCAACATTGAAATAACACAAGTTCCCCATCCTGATCTTAATTTCTTCTCCTACTCACTTTCCATTAATGTTACTGTTCCTGGTGGAGTGAGTGCATGATACCACCAAAAATTTAATAGAAATCTGCATGTGACTGTGAACTGTCAAGATCTAAGCTGCTCGTGTAAAATGTCCTCTACTGCTGTTTGTTTCCTACAGTAACCTTGTGGCAGCTTATGAGAAAGCAAAGAAGAAGCATCAAAATAAACTGAAGAAACTGGAATCCCAAATGATGGCTATGGTTGAAAGGCATGAGACTCAAGTGAGAATGCTCAAACAAAGAATTGCTTTGTTAGAAGAAGAGAACTCGAGACCTCATACCAATGAAACGTCACTTTAAGAGGGATTAAATAAAAAAGAATCCATGTGCCATTGCAAATATGAGTCCCTGCAGGACTCACTGTAGGTGGTGGGTGCAGGAGACCAGAGACAACCTGGGCCAAGTTGGAAGACAGTGCATTAGAGAGCAGTTTTGGCTTTGACAATATGCAATCATGAGCAGGAGCCAAAAGGAAAGTGAGGCTTTTGGGATGGTTGTGCATAATCAGTGCCTGATGTTTAAATGTACTGTATCTGTTTATCAAGGTTCTATGTAATTATTTTGTTCCCGTTGCAGATTTCCCTTTTTCCTTCTCCCCAGCTTGTATGAGTAAGAACATTTGTGTCTTCATCAAATAATTTCTTCTCAGTCCACCAATAGTCTTGAGGGAATGATCAAATTCCACTGCACAGGTAGCTTTCATCTAGATCATAGCATTTCTTCTTTTCGCCTCCTTTCAGTCGTTCATCTTTTTTAGGCTGACAGTGCACAGCCATTCACCATACAGATATCCATTCATTTATTGATAGCTGGTCTAGGGTTATAGAGTGAGCTAAGAATTAGCACTGTCCTGTAAGTGGCCTCTAGGGAAGCATGGGTTAATTTCATGCCTCTCCAGCTGACTGGAGACAACAGCATGCAGCTAGTGCTCCAAGCAAGGTCATGCCATTCCACAACCAGCCTGTTTCAAATTTTAAAACACATTTGCAACAGCTGCTGCTTTTCTGAAACCTACAATTTAGGGGCTCCTTCCAATTCTCCTGCATATTGCTTCTAGTCCCAATATGCGGGGGGGGGGGGGGGGGTGTCAAAACAGACATTTAGCAATTGTAGACTCGGAGTAGTGCAGCATTGTTGTTGCCCCTTATCTGGTGCTTGTCTCCTTCATGTTTTGATAATTGCTCTTTCTGTTGAAGCAGCCAGGTGGAAGTGCCCCCAAGCTGTGCACTTTGGTAAATATACTGCTTGCCAAAAATCCAGCTTCTGGAGGGAACGTAATCCATATTCTGGGAATAACCACTCAGTTGTTTCTAAACATACATACTAGTGTACTCTGATCCTACACGTCTGGGATATCAACTCCCAGGATTCCTGAGCACTAGACACAGTGGTTGAGATTTCCGGGAGCTAAGAGACCAAAACATCCAGATTATTATAGGTTGAGAACAGCAGTATTAGTGCAGTGTCCCTACACCTTGCTAATAAGGTGAATATATTGAATTGGTTGGTGTTGCACATGCTTTCAGCTCAAGTCCCTGTAACAAGGGTTTGGTGTGGAGCAGCACTGTTTTTTAGTAGCTGACTGTTGTAAGACATACTTCTGTATGTTTGCAGCAAGGCTTCCATAAAGTTCAGTAGGTCCTTACTGTACAGTGTCAAAGTAATTCATGAAGCTTCATTTACTTTGTTATGTTAAAAAAGCCTAAGTTATAAGAAATGTACCTGATCAAATGAATGTATACATGCACTGTGCAGTTGTGCTCAGACTGACTTACAGTTGTGGGGTAAGTTCTGTTCACTCTGCATAGTAAAACCATTGTAGAAGGGGCAACAGCTAGAGACCACCATGCAAAATAGTTGTCTACAATTTTAAGTTAAATAAAAGAATAGCTACAATTCTAAATCAGCTACTGAGTTACATAACTACCTTAGTTACATAGCTAAGTAGCATCTCCCAACCCGACTCCCCACCCTTGTTCATAACTTATTAGGTAGTGGTTGGTGCAGACAAAGGAGGGCTGTTCTGTCAAATGGGATCCAGCTGCCATTTCCACCACTCCCCCATGAGCCATTGCCAGTCAGAAGCAGGCTGGCATTGGAGATCACTTGTATCAGTCTTCTGTATCCCAGTTCAGAAGAGAAGAAAACTCTGTTGCTCACACTGGTTGCTGCCCAGCAATTCCAGACTGGGGGACTTTCATGGGCCTTAGGTATTCCTTACACCAGTGGTTCTCAACAGTGGTTTCTTTACCACAGAACCCCTTTAAATATATTTTATTGCTGTTGACCCCCCCCCCCCCATGTTTTAACTCAAGATTTAAAGCCCTAAAGTTCATCAAATATTTATTTAAAGTGGCTCATCAAGGATTTTTATATTTGGAAAGTAGCGAGAAATAAGTAAAAGCATACACTGCTTTTATAATATTTTTATTGGAATTATTCTATACAAATTTAATAAGAATACCTGAACACTCATCTATGGCAACATATGTGTTTGATAAAATAAGCTCAGTGTGATAAGACAAGTTAGATTTTAGAACAAATCAAATGCATTGTCCACCACCCTAGATGCTCCTAGCCTTGGTTGCTATATTGATCACAGATCAATATACACACACTCAAACCTATTAAGTAGAGATAATTGGCCCTGACTAGTCTAACAGTCACCAAACCAAGTCACACAGCAGAACCAAGAACATGTTCAAGTGTTCACTGTTTGAATGTTTACATAGTTCACATACTCTTTCATTCCTTCACAGACTCTGGGAGGATACTGCTAACCCCCTGCAGTTCCATGGGCCAGAGGTTAAGAACCACTGCCCTACATTATTGAATGTGCAGGGATTGTGACTACAAACCAGTCAGAAATATGCAACTCTAGGTTAGGCATTCATAGCTGTAATCATGAATTCCAGCCAATGTCTTAGGACAGCCAGTTCTTATTATAAATGCAGCAATAACACTCTGGCATAGCAATACTGGCAAATGGAAGGGAGAGAAATGGCTTGAGTTATGGCACATACAGCTGTGGTGCCTTGCTCTTAAATGCTCATCTTCTTTTTCTTCTTTCTTGCACTTTGATGCTTAGACCACTTGCAATAAAGATAATTCTAACAGAATAATCAACTACCTAGGGTGTTCTGGTGTTCTTCCATATATTTTTACTGAAGATAATGAGTTCCTTTTCAGACAAACTGAGTTTTTACACTTTTATTTCTTGTCCTATGATATTGCAGTCACTAATCATGTATTTTCAAAATAAGTTGAGGGTCTATTACCTCTGAAATAGGTTGTTTTTGTTTATTAATCTAATTGTGTACCATAAAAGTATGTTGAGTTGCACAGTTGTTCATAATAGGAATCCTGCATGTAAGGAAAAGCTTTCAGAGGTGTATGCATTTGAAATGAGTAAGCAACTAGCTAACAGTGATTGATGTTTATTCTCATTTGGACCCAATCTGTCACCTTTCTGGGCATTTTCCAATATAGCAAACTTTCACTAAACATACATAAGGGGCACAATTTCCATTGTCTCTGTTTGTCATCAAACTGACGGGACATTTCTTAGTAAAACTCTCCTACATTAAGAGAAATTAATGTTCCCCAGATGAAAAATCAGTGTCTTTCCAAAATAAGTTTTGAGTTGGATTTAACCAGCAATTGGAGATCACATATTTTGTTACAAGTGGTGGTCTTTGAATTAAGTTTTAACTTGTAGGTTTATTCATTCCCATGTTTAAATTCATAATTGCATTACTTACTCTGGATTTACTATTAGTCTGTTTTCATTTTTATTTAAGTTAGTTTGGTTAGTGGCTTCAAGCTTTCTGTCTCTTGATTAAGCATGGCAGTTAATACTGTTAGAAACCATCAGTCTGAACAAAGACTAATGCCATGTCTTGTACTGATAAGAAAAGTTTCTTTAGTGGGTATATTCATAATGTGTTTCATCTTCTTTTTGGGTTTCATCAGTTACAAATGTCTAAATTTCTATTAAAAACATTCTATAGTGCTTGCTTACAGCTCTCATGAGACTAGCTTTTAATGCTTACATATCTGTCTGCTCTTCCCATAAACCTGACATATGTTTCAGCTCAAAGAAATAGGCTAGATAAGCTCTCGTAACAAAGTGAAACTTAAAAGTGGGACAAAAAACATAATGTGAAATGGTGCTACAACACAACTGTGGAAACCTGATGAAATATCAGTAAGATTAGTAATACTTTGGATGCAAATGCCTTCCTCCAGTTGGGCCTGAAACTAAATAATGTTAATTCCTGGTTCATAGCCAGAGAAACCTGGAGTGTCTTCTCCATCCTAGCATCTATATGTTAGATGATTTCCATGGGGTACTTTTTTAAGCATTATTAGACTTCTCCTTTAGTTTGAAAAAGTCTTTCAGAATCCCCCTCCCTTCATCTTTTCACCACCATTGGTAGGGAACCAATTCACTGCTAGAGGTAGAATCATAGAGTTGGAAGAGACCACTAGGGCCATCCAGTCCAACCCCCTGCCATGCAGGAAATCCAAATCAAAGCATCCCTGACAGATGGCCATCCAGCCTCTGTTTAAAGACCTCCAAGGAAGGAGACTCTATCACCCTCCGAGGGAGTGCATTCCACTGTCGAACAGCCCTTACTGTCAGGAAGTTCCTCCTAATGTTCAGGTGGAATCTCTTTTCCTGCAGCTTGCATCCATTGTTCCGGGTCCTGTTCTCTGGAGCAGCAGAAAACAAGCTTGCTCCCTCTTCAATATGACATCCCTTCAAATATTTAAACAGGGCGATCATATCACTTCTTAACCTTCTTTTCTCCAGGCTAAACATCCCCAGCTCCCTTGCATACCAGTGCCCCTGGAAGATATTGGTAGTGCATTCTGTTATTCCTTTACCAGTATGTCTAGAATGTGTGTTTGCAGGCCACTTGTAAAGGTTTGTTAAAGAGTATTTCTAAAATAAGCATGTTGTCACTGCTTCCAGACAGCCCCTTGGCATGAATTACATGCACAGAAGGCTCTCTTCTGTCCTGTTCTCTTCAGGTTTAGTTGCAGGGATGGGTTACCCACAGTAAATAGCTTGTCAGGTTTTTCTGACATATCTTTGGAAAGAAGAGTTAATCCTTTCCTGCCTCTCACCTGCCTTCTGAACAGAAAGTGAACATTCTAAGGCCAACTTTCCATTTTGCCAGTTTCAACTTTTAAACAAAATGTTTACTGTCCACAAATCATTTAAGTTTGTTGTATTAAAGTCTTGCCTGACTCAGAAACTGAATATTAAATGTCCAAAGTGAGAAAGATGTTTGTCAAGTATGACACTTGCCCACTAATTTTTAAATGTGAATACAGATAGCATCATGCTATTTAAATTAAACTGAAGTACCTTCATAGGATCATAATTTCCTAAAATAGTGGTGAGGGGATTTTCCACACATGCTATCTATTCTATCTACAGATAGTTCTGCAAATAAATGTACAATCTGCAGCAGACAACTGCATGCAGAAGCTTAGATATGATCGTGCCAAGCATGAAATTCAGTTCTGCTAATCAGTAGCTTTTTTCAAGATGAAACAGCATTTTTATAACCAGGATTCAAGAGGAAGAGAGAATGCAGTGTCCTGATACAGTAAGAGCAGAGTGTAACAGGACACAGACTTCTAGCTATACAGTTCTGTTGGATTAATTGTCTGTGAAAGTGCTATGCTTCCTGTTTCCTTTGGAGAAATCAAGCATAGTCGTGTTCAGAGAGCCAGCACTGTCTGTGTTGCCAGTGTGAATCACTTGGTTGTGGTAAGATATAGAAGCAGTACATCTTGGTGACATATGCTGACATGAGCTCCATTATACAGTACCAGTGTATTTATTTCTTCACTTGTTCTAGAAGTTGATATCCAGGTACCTCTTTGTGCAGTATCCCCTGTGCACTCAACACAATACATCTTTATGGTACCAGAGCATATCCAACAGCCAATCAATGGGCAGAAGCCCCCAGGCACCGTTCAGCTGCACTGTGGGGCTGGAAGAAAGATGCTGGAGATTTATGCTCCACCAGCTGACTGAACATGGTCTGGGCAGGAGGCTACAGAGAGCCACAATCTCCACACCTTAGTACAATACTAAAAGACTGCCACTTTAAAGTAAGTGGGTGGAGGAGAAATTTGACCATAAAACAAACATTTTGGCATCTGTTAAATTGAAAAACATGCTGCTCTCCACAAACACAATGGAGTGGTCCATTAATAATAAATTTTTGTATGCAGCCATGGTGGTGGTTCACCACTTCAGCCAAGGAAGGAACTTCACTGAAGGGAGCAACACGGTACAAATTCAGCAGTAGGAAAGTGGCATATTTACCAACAGACTCAAGGACTGTGAGTTGTACTTTGATAGGATACATGAATACGTTATCGGTTCTAAAGAGGTGGTATAACTGAAGAGGAAATACCAAAAATAATTCATTTATGCAACTGCTGTGGGCTGGATTTCACTTAGCGTTCTGTAAATGGGAGGGATCCTTCTGTCCACTGGAAAGCTTTTTATTCAGCAAAGGTCTGACCTGGCAAGAGGTAGGTGATGGTAGTTTGTCTCAACTCCACCTTCTGCTGAAGACCGTAAAATAGGAGGCAGGATGAACTGTTAAAATATGCCTTCCTTCAGCAAGAACATGTTAAGTGAAGCTATCCTCCCCACAGGAGCAAAGTCAGGATCCAGCCCAATCTTTGTGCCCAGCAAGTCAGGCATCACCTGGCAGAGGTGCACACTGTAGTAATGTGACATCATATTTATCAGATTCTGAAATCCATTCCATTGTATTAAATGAAAATGTTCCTTCCTCATGGCAAACTTAAGTCAATTGAGTCATTTTTGTCTAAAAGTAACATGTTCTACTGTATTATTAGAGTTTTCTATAAGTTAATGAGGTTGTCATATGGTGCATGGAACATATTCTATATCTCTTACTTTTCCAGCTAAGGTATACCATTTTTACACCAGCTTGAATGTATTGTTCTTTACAAAGCACATATTATCTTGCATTAAATGTCAGTGTTGGTTTATTGTTCATATTGGCATTTTTCATTGATAAACCACCAGTTTTTGCGAATTTTTCCAATAGTTTTAGTTCTTTAGCTGCTGTGAAATAGCTATTTTGTGTTGATTTGATATAGAATTGTACAAACTACATTTATTTATACAGATGCATTTATAATACTTTTACAAATGTTCTTATATTCTGAATAAATTTCTAATGCCAAAATGGCCCTATCAATCTTATGAATCATCTTTATGTATTTATATTTCTTGAATGCCTGCTTTTATAACAGAATTATTGTGTTATATTTATGTTTATTTATATCCCACCTTCCTCCCAGTACAAGGACTCAAGTCAGCTCCTGGCTCTTTTCCTAATTCGTGTTATTGCATACACAAAGCTGTGTGACTATTTCCAGACATCCCTCATTTTGTTTACCAAAAAAATTACACATGAAATTAACAATTTTAATGAAAAATGATAGAAGCATTACACATACATTCAGTACACTGTTCATGTGACAGACATTACCTTATCAAATTCTTCTCTCTGTCCTCACATTTCATGGCTGCCAAATGCAATACCACAATATTTTATCAATACACTGTACAATTCTGAAAAATGCTTCATTGTTCTACTGAAGCCACAAGTAATAAAGGGGGCACATACGCAGCACATAACACCCAACATCCTCATGTACACCAGGGTTTATGTTCAACTGTAACTGTTTAGCCTACCTGCAATCTGGAGATCAAATAAAAATTACAAGGTGGTTTCTAAGATGTTGAATAAAACATGGCAAGAAGCTGTAGACAGGATTACGTGTGCCGTACCATCTCCCCTACATATGCTGGCATTTCCTATTCAGGCATAATGCTTGAACAATACTTCCTTTGACAATGCAAACAAATATTGCTACCAGCCAAGGCAGTGCTCATTGCAACCTTCTTTACAATTATGGCCTAGTAGCAAAAATACATTTTCCAGTTAAGAAAAGTAATCACATTTCATGTCATTACAGTTATTCACAAGTTCAACATGCCTTAGCAGTAAGAATTTCTTTAAAAATACAGAAACAGTATTAATAAAAAAGAAAATTGCCAAATAACCACACATACATTAGAGAACTAGGCATCCAATGATACTTTCAAGAGCAATGTCAAACCATTTTAATTTACTCAAACAATGGGGAGAAAAACCAATACTTTCCTAACCTGTAACAAACAGAACAAGAAATACACATCAGAGAACTAGTCCACTGCTCCCTATCTCCTTCTGAGACCAAGCACATTTATTCAAATTAGATTCATTACCTGAAGATTAGCCTTGCCAATACCTATCCTTGTACCTTCCATAGAAGCTTACACAGATTTTTCTGGGTTTAAAGCTAAACCGCTTAACCCATTGCTTTCACACACTGTCCAATAATTCCAATACTCAAATGGGACCTCATTTATGAAGGCATCCTGGGTGATACTTTAAACTACTACCCGTATCCGAAACAAACCCTTTCTGCAGTCACATCATTCTTCAGAAACCATAATGTTTAAAAGAACAGATTTTGAGTTTTTACATTAAAATTTATTCAAGCTAGAAACCATTTAAAATGTTTGTTATGCTACACAAAAGCAATCTAACACTAAAGAATAAACTACTTTGGCTAAGAACACACACTTGTTATCATATACTACAGATGTGTTATCTTGCTATAAAAGATAACACATTTAAATCCATTCTACAAATCAGGGCTAGGGAACACGTGGTCTTGCAGATGATGCCTGACTGCAACTCTCATTATCCCTCAACAGTGCCTAAGTTAGCTAGAGATTATGGCAGTTGCAGCCAAATAACATCTGGAGGGCCACATGTTCCTCACACCTGCTCTGATGTATTGGCCGTTATAGAAAAGTTCTTTGTTGCAAAATACATACTTATTTCTTGATCTGATCCATACCACCTCAATTTCCCTTTTAATAATACTGGTCCACAGAAAAAAAATTCACAATAGATTACACTGTAGTGTTATGCAGTGACTAAATTGAATGGTATTTTTTTAAAAAATTCATTTCAAAAGAAAAACATAACACAGTTTCCTTTTCTAACTACAGTTCTTAGACTTTATTTCTGAGACTCACTGGTGAGGTTATTTAAACCAGAGCAATCAAATGCCAGGAGCTGAATCTAAGAGCTTGTAAATTTCCTGTTTTTCTCTTGAATCAGCAGACACACCACATATACCAGGATGCCCCTGCAACACCCCATTTTCAAAAAACAGATGTTTAATGTGTAGCATGGGATGCTGCTGCTTAAAGGGGGAGTGGCAGTCTTTGTGTACATGTAAGTCATTGTTGGATCCTGGCCACTGTCCTAATTAGCACAAAAATTAAACTTGTATTGATTTTAATTCATCAGGTCACTTGTTCTTTTCATGATTGTGAAGATATTTAAAAAGTACAATCTCATGCCCATTTTATTATTTTGATTTAGATAACCAATCTGGAAGCACAGTGAACTTTTCATTGAAAGTGAGCATACAAGACACAGTGATCTATCAGTACTTACAACAGAGAACAGCATTTTTAGCATATTTATCTTTCCCTTCTTGGAATAGACAGCTACATATTTTGAAAGGGCATACCTAGATTTTAGTAATAGATTGTTTTCCTGTAAGGATGCCTTCACAGTGCACAGTGAATTAATGTTACATGTTAGCACTCTAGCGTCAGGGAGCAGAAGCAGAACAGATATTCACAAACAATTAAATAGTAACACACACACACACAAATAAAAAAGAAAAACCTCTAACATGCTTAACATATACAGAAGGAAACATAAAATCTACACGGCCCAACAGGGAAAGGCGCAAACTCTTGGAACCAGAATTCAGAATAGTTTCTCCTCCCAGACAGAAAATGAAAACATGCTATGTCAAGTGGGGCAAAAATGGAAAAGAACAAGAGGCACTTGCATTATTAATTCCTCTTTCCAACAAATGCTAAGGCAACAACTAGTATTAAATTCCTGTTCCTAAACCTATCTGGCACCTCCTAATCTGTGACAATGACCAAGCTCTATCTACATGGTAGATAGTTGTACATAACCCACCAGATAAGCGACAGAGAGCCAACATGCAAGAGATTCACCATGTGAACAATACACACGTTGAGACTGAAAGTAACTTGTACAACAGGTGTGCACTAGTACTGAGTATACAGTTCTGCAACACAAGCTGCTGACATTGGCATTCACAGGATCAAATATCAAAGCTGCCTGTAATCTAGAAAAGTTAAAAACAGATAAAAATTCAAACCATGCTTTTGTCTCCTCTAATCTACTTTCTCAAAAGCTCAGGTAATGGATATAAAAGCTTTCAACCGCATGCAAGTCTAGAGAGAGAGAAAAAAACTCTTCATGAACTAAAAACAATATCCCTAACACAGCAGCCATATGTAGAAACATAGCAAAGCTTTTACCAAACAGAACACAAGTACATACACACACATATATATATACAGACCTTGTCTCAGAAGGTCAATATGCCCTCCTAAGAATTCTGTTTAAAGCCTTGTCTGCTGAACATTATTTCCCTCTGCAGTACAAATAACTGAACTCAAAAGGGTAAGATGACACAATTCATTTAGGAGCAGATGAGAGGTGGTCATGTCTCCCTCAACAAGCAGGCAAGATAAATACCCAATATTCAAACTGTAAGGTATTTCAATGAAGATCAAATCCATTCACAAATCATTTATTCTTATCCTTTAAAATGCCCATTTCAGAGAAACAAAATGTCATTACCATTACCGCATTTGGTTTTTCTTCACTGCTTTACAGCAATCTATATAAACCATATGCCTGAACTTTGGAATACAAAAGTATAAAACGATTAATTTAAACATTTTGCAAGCAAAATAAAACAAGACATGCCACCACAAACCCAAAAATTAAACCTGAAATGTTCACAGTGCAGGGCACCCAAGAACCCATATGACAATAAAATAAGGAACACAACTTTATGAAATATAGTACCTTGTGAAAGCAACAATTATTGCATATTTAGCATATTTTTGAAACCCACTTAAGGCTAGGTTAATAAAGCCATTGTAGTCTTTCATAGCATCTGGAAAGTTCTCAATAAAGAAGCCAGATGCTATCTTTGCTAAAGAGATTAGTCTTTGCAAAAGGAAAATTACACTTTGTATAACCAGAAATTAGTGCAGAACTTCCATGCTCTTTAACACAAAGTGGGTTTCCCCTCCTCTGTGAGGCTTCAGCTTATATGGCAAGCTTAGCCATTTATTCATATAAGGGGATCCATTTCATAGTTTAGATTCACATAGGTGTGTCAATGTTCCTTTTACCTGTAACAAAAAGCAATAAAAATAGTAGCATTCCTACATACTGAAAGAAAACTGGCACAAGCAGCCTAAAAATCCAATTTTCAGTGAATAATAAGTTACCATAATAGGAACTTTTATTGCAAAGGAGAAGCAAACAGGTCTTCCTCAAGATGGTGAAGACAGGAAGACCCATCACAAGCCCTTCTGTCTTTCTCTTGACAACTCACCAAAACCAATAAACTTACTACCTTGAATAAACACTGGAAGTGCTGGAAAAACATAATCATTAGGTTGAGTTTACAATCCACCATTTAAAAAATGGTCTGTAATTAAAACTTAATTTATTTGGAAGGTAATTTGATCCTCTTTTCCAATTGTGAAGAAGAGACACACAATTTAATAGTTGTATATATGAACTCCACTGTACAATTTTTTTAGCAAAGGAAAGCATTAAATTATATGGTATTTGCAAGAAAACATGCTGTACTTCATGGACAATACACAAAAAATACTCATTTCCCCAATTTAAAATTTCAAGCCCATCTGGGGTAATGTTAGTAATCTCAAAATTTCAATATACGCTGTCAATAAACTGCCAAAGTCTTTACTTGTCATGCAGGGCAGTAAACAACAGGGAAATTAATCAGTAGCTCTGTAGGCAAGTTACATTTGCCTACACATGTGCCTTCAGTATAGCCAAAGCAGTATTTTAAATCCAGTATTCCTGCATTCCTTGCTGCTATTCTTTTTCACAGGCTAAATTCTTCACATTTCATGCATTTTTGCAGCTTCATGCATTTTTTACAACAACTACTGTGACACTGAGCTCATTATTAAATCAGACAGATATATTAGCAAAATACTGTAGGAAATGTGAACAATTAACAAGTCTAATTAACAGTGCAATCATGTCCTCTGGTGCTGCCTGCTAAAAAGGGTTAGGATGGAGCAGAGGTGTCCCTCTGCCAACAGAGGAGCGCCACAGGCAGAAGCAAATGGTGTCAAGGCCCAAAAGCAACATTCCAGAGACAGGACCAGAGATGTTGGATCCATTGGGTTCAAATCCACTTTTCCCCAACCTTGGGTATAATTCCCCTTTCCTTTGCTTTCAGGGGTGAAATTTAAAATAGAAGGGCCTTCCACACCGGTGAAAAACCTGGCAAAGCTGCTCAAATGCACCTTCTGCTATGACTGATGCATCCCAGCAGAGATTGCAATGTGGTGGTAGATCTACTGCCCCTTCCCACTCCCACTTAGGATTACAAGTTGTTAAATATCATGCATTTAGTTCTCTCTTTGCAGATTCTAAAATTTGTTAGCTTACATTCCATATGTCTAAATCATCTCCACATTTTATATGTCTGAATTATCTCCACAAACCCATTTTTCCATGTTGCATCTTCACAGCAGTTGCAGTTTTTCCAGTTGATTAGACATTTCAATGGGGAAAAACAGCTATATTAATACAAGGAAACCAAATTACCCATACCTGTATACCATTAGCACATCTCACTGGAGCTGGAAAAGCGATTATTGAGCAGAATTCTGCTTTTCAAGATGTTAAGGAAATTTTAAAAACATGGCTTTATAAAAGGTTCCAATATAAAGGAAGAAATTTGTTTCAAAAGCCAGGAGACCCAAGAAATAATGATGCGGAATTCTCAAAACAGAAGTTTGCCTTTTCGCATACAGTCAGAAAAGGTCGAATTATAATTACAGTACAGAACATTGATATAGAGGTTTCACATGAATTTCCACCCTCTTGTGAAATCAAATACGAAAGATTTACTATCCATCAGAGGAAATATATATATGTAAAAGGTTAGCACATCCCTAAGGCTAAAATACGTCTCTGAAATCTAAACATAGAGTACAAACAAACAAATGAAAAAAATGCCCTGTAATGCATAGTTCAGAACTAGCGAATGAAACACTGGAAATCATTTTTGCAGGTAAAAGCTATACGGTATTTAAAGTGCAATACTGTGTGGTGTCGCTCCCATGTTGCAATGAGAACAAAGCCTCCCAGCCCATCACTAGGTCCCTGCATTGTTTTAAAACCTGAGAAAGGGTAAAGGCTGGATTTAAGAAACCCACTCGACTGCTTCATACCAGGTCGCTGGCAGACTTGTGCATTTGAATAAGCATCAGAGGTCAAAACTTTTCATTATAGCATCATGATCAAACTTGAAGCTCAGAAATGCTTCTGAAGAGAAAGTGAATTTGCAATGGCCGTTGCATGACAGTGATTGTCCATGTTCTAGGAGCTGATCTTCATTCACACAGCACATGTCATAGGTTGTTTCTACATTTAAAAGATAAACAAACCATCAGCTAAATTGTTTTTTTTTAAATCTGCTTTTCACATTATAAAGACACTAAAAAGATCTTTCAGTCTACTCAACTGCTAGTCTGAACTAGAATAAACCTTCTTAATCCAAATGTCTGCTTTTACTACATGATCTCCTCTACAAGATAGGTTCCATAGAGATTTTGGAATGTGCTCATCTGCTAAGCACCACCCAACTGGAAAGCTCATATCACTAGCTTTAAACAACTTTGTTAGGCAACACCAGTACCCCAAATCTTTGACCATGGTTCAGGTTTTGTAACAGTATCTCTCCCACCAAAATACATAGGTGTTTGTAGAACCTTCTAGCTAGGTAAGCGACCATTCCATGTTGCAGACATGCTGACTGAGATTCTAGGAATTGTAGTGCCACACATTTGTAGAGTGCCCAGTTGAGGGAAGCTGACCTTCCTCTAGTTATTAAACCCCTATAACCCAACAGATCTGTTGCTCTTTTCCTCAAATGCAGGATGATAAACAATTGCTTAATCTCCAATTACTAATGCATATATAAAATCAGTATGTTTCACAACATGATTGGTAAGCAAAAAGTAAAATTTCTATAATGGGAAAAGGTGGCTTAAACCAGCTATGATATCACCAGAGGATACAGGTCCAAGATTAATTCTTGGCCTTATAAACCATGGTTTACACACCTGGCTGAATCTGGCTGTCTCATGACAATATGTCCTAAAACTAACCAGTCCAAAACTACTTTTAGAAATGATAATACTTGAAAACAAGTCAGTAATATCAATACACTTGCCTGTTTCAAAATTATCTTGTAGTCTTCTTGGATTTAACTTCTTTTCACATTTCTAATAAATAAAATAATTACATTATAAAACTCTCAAAAACAGTAATAGATACATAATCCAATCATTCTGAAGGATAAGGCCTCAGTTACTACAAGTGAAGAGTTAACTATAGAGTCAATTTATTTCTCATTTTTAAAAATGGGGAAAGTGGCTCACTTTAGCTACATCAAGCCCTAATAAGGCATCTTCACTGCATATGAATTTAAGGAGGCAGGACTGAAAGCTAGAGCAGCCAATACGGCACTTTAACATAAGATAGTCTCTCAACAGCTTTGTTCCTTTTTGAGACAAAAGCCTCCACTTAAGGCTGAGGCCGCAACAGCCTCATACAGTGCGCCCTTGCCCCCCCCCGCATAAGGCAAATAGCGCACATACTCGAGCCCCATTGGATATATATGGGGCTCGTGCATGATGCATGGCATGCGGTGCCATGGGCGCACACGCCATTCAGTCTCCCGTCGCACGGCTTTCAGAATAAGCTGAAAGCTGTGTAAAAGGCGTTCGCGTATGATGCGGGCACACTGTACTTATTTTTCATAATCACATCCTCAAAGCATTATCAGTTCTTTCCACAAAACAGTTCTACAAAACCCTGCTGACTCTTCTTCCCTACTGTCACACCACACATGCCACAGCTCCATTTTTATCATACATACATAGATGTAATACAGCTCAGTCTCTGATACGTGTCAGTTTCATGTACATTCACCTCAAAGTTCATTCCACTCCACTTCTGTGTCTTATTTATGGTTTTAATTAACATTAAAATCATTTTTAAATATATATTTATGAATGTACCTTAGAAAAAATGTGTTTCTAAATATATTATCTCTGAAAGGGGTAGTTTCTAAATGTACTCTATCCTAAATACACATTTTAACGTGTGTGTTTTGAGGCAAGGGGAAAAATCAAGACCTGTGAGATATGAGACAGCTGCATTCTGATCCACACAGTCACTGGTGGGAAAAGGCAGATGCAGTATAAGTAACTCAAAATGAGAACTAGTTGAAATCTTCAGGCATCCGTATGCAACTTAGTCCACTCTTCCTTTCACGCTCAGTCTGACTCACAAGGCTGATTATCAAGGATAACCTATGTTTCCAGAAACTTTACTGTGGGGCCTCACAAACCACATTGTGCTCCCATGTCCTACCAGACATAAGACAGCTGTTTGTTTGTTTTTATTCTCTGAAAGCCCCTCAAAATAAAAAGATGCTTTCCCCTGCTCCCTCCTGCATCCTCTTAAGACTTCCTTTCCCCTCTCATCCAGCCTGTGAACCCCTTTGGATCGCTTGGTTTTGAGAGTCCATAAATCACTGCCTCCTCTAAGCTCTATTAGGTTGTCCCATGCAGCTGGAAGAGATAATAGTAAAAGTACACTGAATGCATATGTACACTGTGCACAGATCACAAAAACTGACCTGCAGCAACTCATGCCACAACCCTTCCTCAATTGCTTTTCTTCCCTGCCTCCTTTCCTAGCCAGTCCAGCCACAAGCTCTTCCCTAACAAACAGGTTATGTTTTTCCTACCCACCCACCCCTTTTGTTTTTCAACAGCAGCCTAACAAGGGCAAGGGCAAAATCATACAATGAGCTGCTGGACAACCACCACAGGCTGGTCTCCTCACAGGTATCTAGACCTACTCAGAGAAAGTCAAATGAGCACCTGCCACCTCTTTCCTTTCAAGCCCACACATCAGTGGGAGAATTCTCAAGTACATGAGCAAATACACCACCATTGACAGCCAGCAGGCCAAGACAAATGTTCATCTGCTCACAGCTTAAGTTGAATAAACTATTCCAGAGTCAGGTTTGCAGCCAGTACAGTCAAAAGGAATTTCCCAACATTGGTACTGGGAAGAGAACTCCCAGCTTGTAGTTCCAATGAATAATGTGGTAATCGTGATGCAAGAAATACTAAGATCCTACAACATTTCTGAACATTTACAATCCTCATTTACTTTTGCATATCTTACCAGAGTTTGGCTCTGTTTAGCTGGCTGACTATGAACTCCATTTATTCTCTTCTTTTGATTAGGTGTGTCTTGGTACTGTTTTCTACCATTGCCGCGTGTGTTCTGAGCAAACCACGACAGACAGAAAAAGGAATAGAAGTTATTGTTCCAAGACTGCAAGCTGTATGTGTAATTGCATCTAATTATGTTCAGTTTAAGACAAAAGTGGATTTAAGATGCACAAAAATGCATTTGTGTTTTCAGCAGTTTATACATCCCTATTAAAAATGCCTCCCCTATTTCAAAGGAATGAACTTGAAAAGTTCAAAAAGTTATAAAATATTTAACATACATGACTAGTTTCACAATGACCATGAAATATTTATAACAAAAACTCACCTTCAGTTTTAAAGTATCAGACATCTCAAAATGATTGTTATATGGCTTCTGTTGCTGTAATTGCCTGTGCTTTGTCCACTGGTCTCCTGAAGAACTATCTATGAACACCTGCTGGCTATAATGGAGCTTGGATCTAATCCATGAAAAAATGATTTTGTTCAGAAAATGTTAACAAAAGTTTATTATGATCACATAGCAAGCTACAGGATAAACAGTTTTAATGAGATTAGTGCTGCCGACTAGATTTTTCACAGATACTGCAAAATGGCAATCACTGTTGACATAGGTCCAATGTCAGTCTATTCAATTTCTTTGCTTATCACTGGCACAAAGTAACATGGAACAAGACAGTGACAAGGATAAAATAACCTGCTTAGACAGCAGGTAACTGCATTTAAAAGTCTAAATGATCTTTTTCAGTGTTACAGACTTCCCTTAAAGGCATAAAGCAATGTCCTAATTATGAAACAGTGGAACAATATTTCTGTCCTTATATTTTAAAAGTTGGGATAATGCCCCAATTCCACACAACAGACCAAATTAAACTTTTATGTAGCTAAAACAATTTGTTGCTTATTTAACATTAAAACATTTTGCTATTATATGGCTACTTCCTTATTTCCCCAATGATGTATGGAGTCTCTGCTACCTCATTTTTTCTGCATTTGGTTTAGGTGGTGTGCTGCTACTGGTAGATGAGAATCCATTGTCACTATCTGAAGAATCACCATACCGCCGAGCAAGCCAGTCTCTCAGCAGTCTGTGAAGAAGTTAAAATGACATTAACAATAGCGAGCTTGTTCAAGTAAGATCTAGACTAAAAGAAAAATAATAACGATACCAACAACATCAACAACCCTCAGTATGGAAGCGAAATAAAAACAACTCAATTTTAACCTCATCCTGAACACACCTGATGAAGGGAATGGCCATAAAAAACTTGTTAGGTGCCAATCCCAGCTTGGACTTCGGGGTCATATCATTTCTATGGCAAGGTAATTTGTCAATTGAGAACCATTCAATGTTCTGAAACACAGAAAAAAGATTGCTTAATACTTCCCAGAAACAACTGATTATAATAATAATCTGTAACAACTTTGCACTTACTCAGAAAGCAGAGCACTGGTTTGCAACCATTTTGCCATTACGAAAATAGTGACATTGACTAATTTATTTGTCATACCCACCCACAAGTAGAAACATCAGGACTACCATTCACAGCTATGGTCCTTACTCCCTGAGAACACTAAACAAATATTACAATGATTCAAACAAATGCTAAGTCCTTCTTACTGCACTACAAATACCATCAAAACAGTTCTCTTTTACAGTGTAGCTCCACTGTGGAGGATGCTGCTTGCTCTCAGAAAGCTTCATGAATACAGGAGTACTGTTGGTTGTGTTTTCATCGGTGGTAGGGATCTTAAGAGGACATGTTCAAGAAAAACTGGAGGCAAAACTAAACCCAAAGCCCACTCATTCTACCATGGGTACCTAGACTGGGTTCCATAATTACAACATCCTGAAAGTGGTGTAATTTATTTCTCTCCCACTGGGTCTGACAGGATAAAAAACATTTTTTAATGTGATGAAAATAATTTATAGGAAGAATAATCTGCGCTAATTTCAAAGCTACTCATGAAACAAAACATATGTCTAAAACATTTTTGCCAATAGACTAAAGACCAATGGAAACAAACCAACTCCCACAGTTCCACAGTGGATGTTCTTTACACTTCAAGTACTTAGAACTGGGCTGGCCAAAGGATAAAATAAGGCATAAAAGTTATGAGTCTCATGAGAAAATAGTATGCATTTTTTTCTGTTCCAGAATGGATGCTTTCATTTGCATCTAATAACAGACAAATGAAGGGGCAGCAGGCTTGCACTGCATAATTACAAATCAGAAGCAAATTATTCTAAAGAAGAAAGTGCTGCTTTATCGCCTTACTACTTTTGACCATGCTTTAATACTTTAAAAGTACTTTAGTATTTTTTAGTAATTTTAATACCTGAAAATTAATTCAAAAAATGAAAAATGAACCATTTACCCGAATCTCTCTCCTTGTTTTGGGATTAAATTTAGTGTCCTTTGGAATTCCTGGAATGATGTACAAACGGGCTAGCTGATCATTGATTCGTAATTCAATGTAGTCATCTTTATTGATATAATCCTTTATATCAAAACCAGTCTCTTCAAATACCTGAAAACAGACCAGAATAAATGTTTGTCATTCAGTTCGAAGCAATGAAAAATCTGATAAACACCTTCTAATTTTTTCTGTAATATGTGAATGACAATATGAGGCCTTCACTACAGTTTTAGGAGAGTGAAAATCTATGAAAAAGCAAATACAGCGCGCCCGCATATGACGTGGGCGCACTTTACACAGACTTGAGCTTATGCGCTCAAGCTGCGGGGTGCGGCGGGGCAGAGCGTCCCATTCAATTGAATGGGCGCGCGCGCCCGTTGCGCCCCGCACACCGCCGCACTGCTGCGCCGCCGTGCACAAGCCCCATTGTTTCCAATGGGGCTTGAGCATAGGCGGAATTCACCTTACGCGGAAGGATCCGGAACGGAGGGCCGACTGTATACATTTCAGAACCACAGTGGGCCCATGGCATCAGCTGGGATTTGGTTCCAAGACACTATGTGGATAACAAAATGCTTGGATGCTCACATCCGATTGCCATACAATGCTGTAGTAAAATGGTGTCCCTGCAAAATCAAGATTTGCTTTTGGGATTTTTAAAAATATTTTCAAGCTGTGGATGGTTGAATCTGTGGATGTAAAATCAATGGATAAGGAGGGCCAACTGTACCAACAACATTCAACAAACACTATAATAGCAACCTTTGAGAAATGGCCCCTAGCCAATCGATTTTGGAATCCAGGGATACCAGCATGGGTACATTCCAGTTTTCTGCCCTACAGTCACTGTACTGCAGTGGAGGAAGAGAAATGAATGAATGCAAATGAACAGACAGAAAAATGCCTTCACAGTGCAAACAATTCACACAAGCATTCACTGCAAGAGAGTGGGATTGAGGAAAGACCCTTGCAAGGGAATCATAGAATCACAGGAGAGAGGGTATTCACAGTTTAATGGCATGCTGAGCATGACTGAAAGAGGATTGAAAGAGGAGTTTATACGCTTGCTGTGGAAGTGAATATTTTATATCCTTCCATCATTTCAACTGCCAGGCAGCCAATGGAGAGACAAAGAAAGCAGCAGAGCAAAATAGTTTCAGATACAAATTCACTCGAGTGGTATCATTCTCTATTTCTGCGTATAATACCTTTATTGCAAGCATTTCTGTTTTAGGTGCGTGTGTGTGCGTTTGTGTGTGTTACACTTTGAAGTCTAAAGTACTTTACATTTTAAATTGGGCACTTCCCAACAGTGTTTCAATAAAATAGTTTAGGAAAGAGTGATGCTTCCAGCTTCCAAAATCTATTTGTTTGAATTATCCACAAATATCAACATTCTCTGGGTTCTGTCCTGGGCCCAGTGCTGTTCAACATCTTTATCAGTGATTTGGATGAAAGAATTGGGGGCATACTTATCAAATTTGCAGATAACACCAAATTAGGAGGATTAGCTAATATCAAAATTAAAAATGACCTTAATATATTAGAAAACTGGGCCAAAGCTAACAAAATGAATTTCAACATGGAGAAATGCAAATGTAGGGCAGAAAAATGAAATGCACAGATATAGGATGGGTGACAGCTGGCTTAAGGAGACTATGTGTGAAAGGGATCTGGGAGTCCAAATAGAACACAAATTGAACATGAGTCAACAATGTGATGCGGCAGCTAACAAGGCCAATGCGATTTTAGGCTGCATCGATAGAAGTATAGTGTCTAGATCAAGGGAAGTAATAGTCCCACTCTATTCTGCTCTGGTCAGGCCCCACCTGGAATATTGTGTCCAGTTCTGAGCACCATAATTTTAAAAGCATGTTGAGAAACTGGAGTGTGTCCAAAGGAGGACGACCAAAATGGTGAAGGGTCTGGAAACCATGCCCTATAAGGAATGACTAAGGGAGCTGGGGATGTTTAGCCTGGAGAAGAGAAAGTTAAGAGGTGATATGATAGCCCTGTTTAAATACTTGAAGGGATGTCACATTGAGGAGGGAGCTGGCTTGTTTTCTGCTGCTCCAGAGACTAGGACCCGGAGCAATGGATGCAAGCTCCAGGAGAAGAGATTCCACTTCAACATTAGAAGGAGCTTCCTGACAGTAAGGGCTGTTCGACAGTGGAACAAACTCCCTCAGAATGTAGTGGAGTCTCCTTCCTTGGAGGTCTTTAAACAGAGGCTGGATGGCCATCTGTTGGGGATGTTTTGATTGAGATTTCCTGCATGTCAGAATGAGGTTGGACTGGATGGCCCTTGTGGTCTCTTCCAACTCTATGGTTCTATGGTTCATGGATGGTATTCAAGGAAATCCCAGGGCTCCATGGAAACACTGAGTGAGTCCTCAGTAACATCAAGACCAACAGACAAGCTTCCCTAAAAGACAGATTGCCCACAGTTAACCTCCTTTGCAGATATAACAGCAGGAGAGGGCTGGATTTGTTTTAAGTCACATTCAAGCAGAACAACAAGGGGAACCCAGAAGGTTTCACCAGTGAGTGACCTACAGACAGATTGGATTCCAGCATGCACCTCTCAAAATTCAGTGGCCAAAAGCTCAAGGTGGAAGGACTGTGTTGAAGGCATGATGTCTGAAAGCCACTGCTGTACATGAACCATACTTGCCAAAGAAAAATGGATATAGATAATTTACTGTATATAGTATGTCATTCAACGTTGCTGACTTCAAGACAAGAACTGTAACCTACTTATTCCAGTGAAAAGGTGGAAAGATTTCAACACAAATAATAGTGTCTCTAAATTTTATAACTCCTGCAGCTTTGCATACTAGTGTCACATAATATTTCATCCTATGCAGTGCAATTCTACACATATCCATACAGAGTTAAGTCCAACTGAGTTTGAAGGGACTTGCTCTTAAGTATACACAAAATTGCAGCCATGAGAAGTTGCTGAATCCACCTTGTTGTCTGTCCCTCACAGTACTACTGAAAGGAAGTAGCAGGAAAGCTATGTCCTGGTTTGTTGTTCACCAGATTTACAGAAACACCCCAATTTTATTATAGCTGCCCAACTTGCCCAATGTGCAAGACTGAGCAAAAACATGTCACTATGCTTATA
Organism: Sceloporus undulatus; assembly: GCF_019175285.1. Classification (NCBI taxonomy): domain Eukaryota; kingdom Metazoa; phylum Chordata; class Lepidosauria; order Squamata; family Phrynosomatidae; genus Sceloporus; species Sceloporus undulatus. The sequence goes on from NC_056523.1 coordinate 268,706,793, forward strand.
CACATAAATCTGGCATATTTCAAATGATGTGCAGAGTAACATCACAGAGAAATCAGTTCCGACAACAGAAGAAAAATCACCTCTCTAGCAGCACAGTCATGTGGAGCCTCTTCTTTATTCACTTTTCCTTTTGGAAATCCCCAGCCAGACTTGGCTAAATATCCCTGAACCAGCAGCACCTGCAAAATGTAAACCACCATTTAAAGATATGATTAAGTGCTGAGGAAGACAAGGATGAAGCCAACACATTCTAGTTCATCAGAGGCAGCTGAAGCTCCTTGGTTCCTTATCCCTGGCCATTTCTACCGTAACGGAAGAAAAGATTTCAACAAACAAGGTACCTTTCACTCTTGTGAAATTAGTATTTGCACATGTAAAGTAACTTTTGCAGCCTTTGAGATATCCACACTTAAAGAGATTTGCCACAAAAGTTAACATCTATCCTGTCAGGCTTTTTTCCCTTCAGATCAGGTTCTGACTCACATTCTCAAGGCTTTCATCAAGAATGATGGCTCCGTAGGTGGGCACTCCCATTTTATACTCCTTCCATTCATCTAAAACCTTCTGTACATCTTCCCCTTGAGGCAATAAGAAAGGGCAGTGGCTGAACAGTACAGAGAGTCAAGGAAACGTGCTCCGTGGAAGAAGTGTGTTATTACATTTCATGATGTACAACATTTCAGTTTAATGTCTCTTTTCTTTACTCGTGTTCTCAGGAAAAAGAACGTGAGAAGCCGCTTGCATAGCCATCTCCTCTGACGCAATGTCTGTAGCTGCTTCTGCCCCAAGCACCCTCCCCTCCCCATAAGCCTTTGACCTTAGAGGGCAGCTGGGTGCACTGCAAAGATAGGCAACCCCTTCCCCTCAGAGGCCCAGGGATCTGCGATGGAAGAGGGGATATCAATGCACTTTCACTGGAAAAGGATATCAGCCTTGGCGAAGTCTCTTATCCCGCACTGAGGCAGTCCTGGTGTGTTCTGCATGTAGAAGTCCAGGTAGAACCAGTGGGCCAGCTCGATCTGGAAGCAGACCCGGATGGCGTTGTCTCGCTCCTCGCTGGGGATGTGCAGAATGAACCGGCTGTTGAGGAAGAGAGGGAGAATGGTGTTAGACATTCAATGGGAAGAGGGCTTTCTCTGGCTCTTGGCTATGGAATTCTGGGAGTTGGAGTTTGTTGTGGGGCCCAGAGCGGAGCTCCGCTCTGGGCCCCACAACAAACTCCAGCTCCCAGAATTCCATAGCCAAGAGCCAGCTAGAGTTAAAGCGCTTCCAAACCGGGTTATTTCTCCAGTCTAGACGCATCCGTTCATGTTCCAACCTGACCAATGGCGCCTCCTCCTCCTCCTCACCTGCAAAGGTCGTCCAAGACGCCGCTGGGGATCTCGGCCCGCTTCGTTTCCATGGCGACGCAGCCCCTCTCATCGCTTATGCCCCAGGTTCAGAGAGAGACTGGGCCCAAGCGCCGACTAAGGGGGGTTAGGGGCGGGGCCTCTTTAAAGCCACACCCCCTTCCCGGACAAACAAACAGGCCAATCGGAGGAGAGCCTCGCGCCGCTAGCGCAGCCAATCACGGCCGCGAGGGATTGTGGTCCAATCCGGTGGCCGCTAAGGAGGGGCGGGGCGTGTTCAGCGCGAAGCGAAAGTAACCGCCTTCTTCGCTGGAGCCCCATTTTGAGGGAGGGAGGGGCGGTGGGCGTGAGGGGCTTCTGATGTCGTTTTCTAAAATGGCGGATGCCTAGAGTTGTTCTGTCAGTGCCACACACACACACACCCTCCATCGCCCTCCCACCATTTCACAACACACACAATCCTCCTTATCCAATAATATCCAAACAAGGATACCTTTATGGGACCAACCTAAATGCACAAATTATATATTGTGAGAGCTTCAGAAGTCACACTGGCTTCTTCTTCACCAGGCAAACAGGAGAAAGAAATCGAAGGTCTTCCTCCAACAAAGGGAAAGCCATTTTTAGATTCTTAGCCTCGTCTGTCAGGGAGCCCTGGTGTCCCACCACCCCAGTACAAAGCCCAGAATCCCATAGCATTGACCCATGGGAGTTAAAGCGGTGCCAGATGGCTTTATTTCTGCAGTGTGGCAGCAGCCATGGCCAGAGAGACTCTCTTAAAAACCTGGGGCTCCCCCCCCTCTCTCTCACAGACACACAACTCCAGCACAATGGATCCAGTTTAACTGCCATAGTTGTATCCTGTGGGATCCTAGAATTTGCAGACTGAGGTGATGCTGAAGCTGCTTGGCTCAGAATGCTAAACAGAGAGAGATCAGGTGTCCTCCTTTTCCAGACATGTCCTACATTTCTTCTGTCCAGGAGAAATTCCAAAACGTCCTCCATTCTGAGCATGAGTAAGAAGCATGAATTTACATGTATATGAGTGTTGTCCCTTTTTATTTTGTAATGTCCTACATTTTTCTTGACTGTCCCACATTTTGTGGTGCCCTGTCCTCCACTACAATCATGGCACCTGGTCATCCTGGCTAAGCACCCCTCCATAAACTACAAATCCCAGGGGTTTTCAGGATGGAATTGGGGCAGTTCAAGCGGAATAGCAGTGCTATAATAGTGTGCTCTTGTTAGGGCCCCCTTTTAAATGCAGCCTGGCCAGTAAGCAATGGGGCACTTAGACTGAGATTTAAATTTGAGTCTTTCTGCCTCCAATTCTTAGTGTTCAAAACAAGTCAAATTGTCAGACCAATTATTTGTGAGATAGCCAGATATAAAAGAGCCCAGAGCTCCTGGACCTTTATGAATTGTGTGGGGAATGTAGTTTCAGGTGTAATTTGTGACACAATCAACACCTTTTAGAATCCCTTCTTCTGCTAGGATGCTAAAGGTACAGGGCCCCTTTTCTCTTTCTCATCTGCAGCCATGCTGCTGTATAGCATTGGGTGCACCTAAGGCCCTCGGTTTTATTTGTAAACCAGGATATGGCTTGAAACAGTTTGTTGTTTACTGTCCAGTCAGTTTTAAACTGATGGTTGCCCTTTGAATGAGAAGTCTCCAAGCACCCCAGTTATAAAGTGTCCTCTTCTAGTCTTGCAAATTCAGGGCTACGATTTCTCTTGTTGGATCAATCCAAAACAGGGTCTTCCTCTTTTCCTATGGCTTATTCCTGCCATTGTTGTCTTTTCCAGTGTGTCATGACAGCTCACAATTTGTTCAGAATAGCTTGATTTGCTGTAGACAGATTTGTTCTCAGCTTACTTGTCTTTCTGGCAGTCCTCTGTATTGCTAGTCCTCCTGTTCCATAATTCAACTTGGTTTATATTTTTCCTTTCAGCTTTCTTTACTGTTGGACTTTCACAGCCATACGCAGAAACTGAAAATACTATGGCACAGATATTTTTGGCTTTGGTATTTAATATTATTTTATATCTTTACATTTGAGAAGCTTATCTTGTGCCTTCATAGCTGCCTTTCCAAGTTCTAGTCTTCTGATTTTTTGACTACAATCTCCATTTTGATTAATGGCTTCGCCAAGGTATAGGAAATCTTTTAACTATTTTGGTGCCTTCATCACCCACTTTAAAGCTATGTAAATCATAAACATCCTAGTTCATTTCAAAACAAGAAATCTTCTTTGGTGCTCTGTGAAATCTTTCACAATCTTGACTTATAAGAACCATATCCCCATTTAAAACAAAGGTTTGCCTTGCAGCCAGTTTTTCTTTTCTATGAGTGGCTCTACTTAAAAATCCACACCCTGTTAATGGCTTGAGAGGCTGCTATTTCAGAAATACTCCTGGCTGTGGTTTATCCTGCAACTAAAGTTAGCAGCACTGCCTCGTCTTTTTTAACATAACTTTTTATTCCACCTTTCACTAACTGGATATATAATGTCTAGGGGCCTAACAGACAAGCCAAAATAAAGCTGTTTTGGGTCACTTTGATGCCATGCTGTTTAAATGCTGCATGCGTCCTAAGAGGCTGGAAGCCATGCCAAAGCCACACTGCAATCCTAAGGACTGGAGCACAGCTTTGGTGCAGCTTCTGGCCTCTTAAGATGCACGTGTCATTTAAAGAGCATACCTCCAAAGTGACCCGAAGCAGCTTTATTTTGGCCTGTCTGTTCAGGTCCTAGGTTTATCTAAACTGCAATGGGACTTTCCAATAAGAAACTTTACGTAGTCCAATATTCAGCAGTCAGCCCCATTGAGCTGAAGAGAAAATGCTTGTTGGTGCGTGTGCTTAGAATTGGAAAGCAGAAGCCCGTTTGTTCGCTATGCTGGTATAACTATTCTGGCATAGCAGCAGCAGAAAGAAAACAGCTGTGGGCACAGCAACCATGAAGTATGAGATTGGAGGACTTGGTGGCTCAAGCCAGCAGGTTATGTCTGCTTCCCCTCAGGAAATTGATAGTATAGTGCACCAACAGGATTCTGACCTATGCATGCAACTGTAACCCCACAGGTTGGCAAGTAAGCCCCATTTAACATGGCAAGTGTTTATTGTGCATTGGCATGCATACGATTACACTGCAAAACTCTATGTAAAAAAAAGGAACAGACAAAAAATCTGGAGCAATATGAAGCTCTCAAAACACGGAGAGGTTCATAAGGTAGAATACAGTCCTTCAAATAACCTGGACCTGAGTCGTAAGAAGGATAAGCATCAGTGCTATTGTTACAGGAAGGCCTCTTCTTTGCTCTGTCTCTCCTAGCAACCAAAGATAATTTTATGTGTATTAATTGATTGTTGCAGAAAGGTCTCTTAATTCTCATTGCTATGTTTTAAATACTTTAAAACTGTTTTAAATTAGTGCTTTTTTAAAAAAACAGGCTAGTTTGTTCAGTTTAAAAACTGTTTTATTACAATTATTATTATTATTATTATTATTATTATTTACATTTATGTTGTTTGTGCTGTGAGCTATTTTGGGTCCAATACTGGGAGATTAAGAGAAAGACAGGACATACATTAAGTAGTGTATATACATTTACTATATATTAATTACACACCAAGTCATACAGGCTGAGTATCCCTTTCAGGAATTCTGAAATCCGAAATACTCTAAAATCCCTAATTGTCCACCTGGTGCCTGAGATAGTGGCATCTGTTTTCAGATGGTTCTGTGTACACACACTTTGTTTCATGCACGAATTACTGAAAATACTGTGTATAAAATTACCTTCAGGCTATCTTTATAAGGTGTATATCAAACTTAAATAAATTTCATGTTTAGACTTGAATCCATCCCCAAGATATCTCATTATTAATATGAAATATTCCAAAATTCAAAAAAGGCCTAAATCCAATGTACTTCTAGCCCCAAGCATTTCAGATAAAGGAGACTCAATCTGCACAAATAAGTCACACATTAAAGCATGTTTTGGCATGCAAGAGGGTCTTGCAGCACCTTTGAGACTAACACGCTTTGACCGTTTCAGCCAGCAGAGGGTGGTCTGCTCTTTCTTAATAATCAGACAATGCCATGCAACCTTCTTTCTTCCTCCATAACAAGAGTGGCAGGTTTCATACTGCATTTGAAATAAGACAAATGTTTTGGCAGCTGCAAATTCTTTCATTTACACTGTATTTCTGGAAGAGAAGTTGCAATCAAGTCTTTTTTTTTTTTTTACTCAGTTATTAAAGATACAGAGGCTCTATGATCTGTGATTTAGGATATGGTAATAAGTCTTTCAAATGTTCTCTTTTATATAAACCATATTTTCCACACTACTTAATTAGAAGTTACTGAAATTTAAAAAAACAAAAAAACAAAAAGGAACTACAATGAAAATATTTAAACTGAATAGGTCAGAAACCTTACAACCTTGTAGTCATCTGAGCAGGGAGTACTGTACAACAAAGACTACTCATTGAATATACAGAGCTTACTCCTAGCAGATGAAAATATTATTTCAGTCTCTGTAACAAAATACATTGGGGGGGGAGAACTCTAGGAGAAACCTGATAGTTCATTGAATGACACTGAGTACCCATCTCCTAACAGATTCTTTCCTTTGGCCTGTTAGTCAGATCAGGAAACACTTGCAAGTCAGTAGATGCACTGTATCAAGAATAAAGACAGGGGAAGCGTTTTCCAGAACAATGGATTGAAATTTGGGGCTGCCAGACTTTTTTGACAGGCTGCCTTGGCCTTTAATCAGCATGTGACACCTAGAAATTCAACAGCTAAAAACTCTCGCTAACATAGGAAAACCAGTATTTTTATTGGTCACTGTTATAGTTGTAGCCTCTCTTCTTCCAGTGAGCTCAAGGCAGAATACTTGATTCTCTTCCTCCATATTTGATCTTCACAGCCATCATATGAGGTAGGTCAGATTAAGTGAGGGAGGAAAAAAATAACAACTGGTCCACGGTCATACTTTGAGTTTCAAGAGTGGTTGGGAACCTGAACCTGGATTTCCCAAATTCCCAATCCAGCACTGCAACTCCCATACCATACTAACTGTCATAATATGTTTTACTGTCAGCTATTTTGAACATGCCATTTAGGCCTCTGAGAAGAAACAAGAAGGCACAGTGTATACATGCAGGGCAGTGCTGGCTATCTAAAACTGAAACAATCAAGATATTCTAGAATGGGCCATTCAGACTACCTTTTACCCCGGATCAGGAACCGAATTATGCAGGTGAAGGTCATATTCGCCCCAAATCTCCCACAAGTGAATCCGAGGCTTCCACACCCGTTTCGGGGCAAATGCCCTTTTGCGCGGGTCATTTGGAATCGGGTAAAAGCTGTATCTTTTGAAAAAACCCAGGTTCGACAAATATGAACTTGTCCCTGATCATGATCGGAGCAAGTTCAGGGGAGGGATTTAGGTCAGAAGGAGGGCAGTGGGTAGAACATTCCCTCCCCTTCATGGGGCGAAGGAGGAGGAGGAGGAGGAGGAAGGAACCGGAGGAAGGATGCAAAAAAGGGCAATCGGGGTGATAGGATGCAAAGGGCAATGGAATGACTGACAGGGGATGCAAAGGGCAGTCAGAGGGAGGGCAGAGGGGAGAAATGGAGAAGCGGTGCCAAGAGTGACAGAGGATGAGGATGAGGATGAAGGAGCCGGGGGGGAGAAGGGGGCCATGGAGAGCATCTTGGAGGAGAAGGAAGGAGCAGGACGAAGGGTCAATTCAGGGCAGGTCAGAGGGAGGGCACCGAATGGAGCAAGCTTCCCTCTCGCACCAGGCAGCTTTCTCTTTTTTTAAAAAAATATTTTTGACAGACTATGCGCATGATTTTTGCTACAGGTAGATAGATATATAGATAGAATGTGGCTGCTTGCCTGTTCACTTTCCCTTTCATTTAGTTGCTTCCAGAAGCAGGGCACTTTGCAGGTGGCTTTTTTTTTCTTTGCAAATGCTACAATGCGAATGTTACAAATGTTTCTCTTTCCAATTTGGCAAATTGATACAGAATGCTTTTGCTACTGTCTCTAAGGAATTCAGGGGTAGCTGAGGGAAAGCAAAGGATGCATGGCATCCTTTTCTGGTATTCCGAGATGAGGAATTAATTAATTAATTTATTGTTATTACATGTGTATGAGGCACTCTGGGGTGGCAAGGAGGGAGGATGCAGGATTCAGAGATGGCATTAGATTGCATTTTGGGGTTGAAAACGGGGCCAAGGGAAGATCCATAACCTGCAGTGACCCAAATACCCACAACACACACACACACACAGACACACACACAGACACACACACACACAGACAGAGGAGGTTTTTAAATTTGACAAAATATGCGCATAATGGCACCTGTTGTTTTTTTTAAAGGAGGGAGGAAAGGGGGAAATCACCCATCTGGTGGCTGAATCGCTGTAAGAAACGTCACCTTTGACGACAGCAGAAGAGAATTTTATTGACAGCAAAGGAGCCTTTTTTAAAACCGGTTTGGCAAATGAGAACTCTCCATGGAGCTGCATGGCATTCAGGGTTAAATTACCCTGAGGTAAATAGATTCGGGGGGAGGGCATCCAGATCTACCCAGTTCCATCCAGTGCAAATAGCTCAGTATGAATGGGGCCAATCAATACCTAACTTTGGTTGTGTCTACACTGCAAAATTAATGCAGTCTGACACTATTTTAAATGCCATGAATCAATGCTATAGAATTCTGGGATTTGTAATATTTAGCCTTCTATGCCAGAGCTCTGGTGCCAGAACAAACTACAAATCACAAGACTGCATAGGATGGTGCCACAACAGTTAAAGAGGTATCAAACTGTATTATTTCTGTAATGTGGCAGCAGCCAAGGTTAGTAACTAACAGCTTCACAACAAACCAGTGTTTATTTGAAACAAAGAACTCCACAAGCTACACATTTTTTCTGAAAAGGACTCACTAGCAGCTGATCTTTTTAGTACTTATTTTATCTACTTACTTTCCTCCTTCAATATGAAATCTTTCAAAGTGTAAGATATTAGTATGATATTCACTAGTCCTTGCTTCAGTAATCTAAATCTTGGTTACTTGGATCTCTTGATTCTCTATGGCAGTGGTGAGCAGATTTCAGCTACAGTGGACCCTTGTTATACGCTGGGATTTGGTTCCAAGATCCCCCGTGTATAACAAAATCTGTGTATGCGCAAGTCCCATTAAATATGACATAGCAAAATGGTGTCCCTTATAAAAAATGGAAAATCAAGGTCTGAGATTTGAAATTTATACTTTTTTTAACATTTTCAAACTGGGGATGCTTGAATCCATGTATAAAAAAATCCACATATAAGAAGGGCTGACATTGTATATAGGAACCACTTTGTTTTATTAATTAGCATTCTGAGTTCCACCAATTTCAGCCTGGTGCAAAAAAACCCCAAACAAACCTTACATCTGGAAATCAAGATTTCAGAGCCAGGAATTAGTTTTGAGTATCAAACTCAAAGTAGCTCGCTTGTGACTCTTTCTGTAAAAGTCTGTATTTACTCAAGTTCAAGTTTTCTTCATTTGTTACTTCCTTTAGTCTTGGAGGTCTCTCTCTCTCTCTCTCTCATTCTTTCTATCTTTTTACCTACCTTCCTCCATTTTTCTGGGTAGGAGATTTTGTTTAAAAAATTGTTAAAAATTGGAATTATGAAACCTCTGTAGATCTATAGCAAATCACCCAGAGATCTACCAGCAGATCCAGATTTGTCTTCAGCCTACCTTGTCCTGGCCTTGTTGCATCATTTATTGAATTCCTGGCAACTGAGAGTGGGATTTATTGTTATATTTTGTATTTAAATGTTGTTAAAACACAAATATTCTGGCCCAACTAAGGTTCTTCCCCAACCAGCTGATGAAGCAATAAATTAACCACTATCCTCCATATTACAAGCCGTGCAGCCACCCATACAACCTACTTCTGCACCGTGGCTAGCAAGAGAAGCACCTGGAGCTTCAGAGATGAAGGCTTCAGCCCTACCATCAGAAGAGGCAGGCAGAAATGTGACATCCTCAAGGACGGGAAAGAAGGGTGAAAACAATTAACATTAAGGTGGTGAAGATGGTAGTAGCATCCTCTGAGAGAGTGGTGGTGTTCAGTAGAGGAGGGGAGGCCGAGTGTACTTTTAATGCCTTTCTCCCTGGGGTCGTCAGTGTCGTGACACTGCGGAGAGGGAACTAGGAAACTTGCCATGCCATGGCACAGACTATCTTTCCTGTCACCTTTCCTTGATTCCAGGCATTTAAATACTCATTCTGCTCCATGTTGCCTCCTCTTTAGGCAGTGTGTCAGGGATAAGAGCTGTGGTAGCAGGTTTCCACTCCTACTCCTCCTATTTCAGAGACTCTGGAGGCAACATCTCCAATCATCTAATCTGTGTGGGAAGCTTGTTGTAGACATAAGAATTATTATTGTTTATTTGTATAGGGTCATCCATTTGTCTGGCCTTTACAGAAACAATCAGTTTAAAACATTAAACCCTGCCAGAGACATACAATCTAAGGATATGACAGAATAATTATAAACAAATTATGCAAGTAAAATACACTACTATAGAAACAACTGACACATAATCAAATATAAAATTATAAAATTCCAAATACTTTAGCAAACAGGAAGGTCTTCAGTTCAGATTTAAAACTAGCCAAGGAGGAGGCAGTCCACAAACATTCAGGCTGATAACAAGAAATAAGAGCTGACAGATGGGGGGTGGGGATGGGGGTGGCTAGGTTGTGTAACACTTTAAACATTAGAAGCAGCAGTTTATACCAAGCCTTCTCATGGACAGCTTCTTGTGGACACAAACAGAGAGCAAGTGTGTCAGGGTGTGTTGGGGGACTGCTTATCACTACCACTGAAGAGTAACCATAAGAGCTGCTTTCCAAAACAGGACTTCCTTGGGGAAGCTGGGAGAGGGAGAGAAGCACATTTACTGCTCTAGTGGTCTCCTGTGTGAGACAACTAGGAATCATACAACCAATCCTGCACATCCATGGCATGTCACATTGTTTGAGGCATATGAGCAAAGTTAAATTTTTCTAGTCAAGTGTAGATGCTGGAATAAAATCAGGTCCCCACTTTGCATTTCATATGTAGTTGAATCCTTTTTTTTTAATATGGCTAAATAAAATAGCATATTAGGTTCCAAAGAAGCCTCGACACTGCCTAACAAGAGGTGTGAGCCCTCCTGAAAATATCACAGCTAAGGCACCCCAACAGCTTTTAGTTGATAGCCAAACCGGAAAAAAAATCTGTGTTGCTCATGTGCTCCTAACAACAGCTTTTCACAACATTAAAATAAACATTAACACTTCTTATTGTTGTCAGTTCAAGATTTGGCTTTAACAGCAATCTGAGATGCAGAAATTTCATCCAGGCATGAAGATAAATTATGGGAAAACATCTCCCATTTAATTTTTGTGTTTCAGTCTGCAGAGACAATTAAAAGGAAGCCCTGCAAAATGCTAAATGATGTTCCATTCCCTATTCTAGTATGCTAACTTTATATTCCAAAATGCTGACTCACATTGTAAATACATTTTGATGTGATATGGCATTGACATGCATACAATGTAAATACAAGGACAAGCACTTTAGCATGGCCTCCATCACATCTATTTCAAGCCTGAATAGCAATATATGGCACTAGCAATCAGAACTGTCAAATAATATTGGCTATGCTAAATGTGTTTTCAAGACAGCAGCAACATTGCTGGGTAATCCCCTGCAATTCTATCCCTTCTTGGGGGTTCTTGATCATCAAGCACTTTAGTTGCCATCAGCACTTCCAGGAATTCTACTATTATGCACACACACAAAAATCCATATTGTAGAAGTATGGATTGTAATTACAACCATAAAAGCTGAATCATGGTTTCTGTCATCTCTAGCAGTGGTTTTTAACCTTTTCTTTAACAGGGACTCCCTTTACATATATTTTGTTGCTGTGGATCCTCAAGACTTAATTCAAGATTTAAAATCAATGATGACAGACAGACAGACAGAGTGGGCCCTTGGTATCTGCTGAGATTTGGCTCCAGGACCCCTTATGGATACCAAAATCTGTGGGTGTTCAAGTCCCATTAAATACAATGGATAATAAAATGGCAAAATCAAGGTTTAATTTTGGAATATATATCTCAAAGCCTTTATTGCAGTCAACAGGCCTCCAGGCAATTTTTAAAAATTAAAAATTAAAAACAGAGCAAAATATTTCTAAGCTGTGGATGCTTAAATCTGTGGATATAGAGGGGCAACTGTAATAAACAGTGAACCATTAACAATTACATCATCTGTTAAACGTTCCTGCAGAGGCACCAAGAAGAAGGGAAGACTTTTCTTCTGCTTCTTCCTGCCACTTTGCAGCTGGAGGGGATTGAACGGCAACACACAAATCCAGCTAACTAGCCCACCTTTGCCTTTTCTCCTCTCATAGGCCATTATCAGACGGAGGTTTTTGCAGCTGAGATCCAGGATGACTCCTGGTTCAGCTATGCAAATTCACGTCATAATGTAACTGTTTTATCACACCTGGTTGCCCTTCCAAATCGAGGGGGAATAAAATCCAAGGCAAGTCATGTGATGCGGATTCATGCAAAGCAGAGTGAGTGCAAATTGTATTACCACACTGGTGCATACCATGCGGACCCTTGCACATGCTCAGTGGGGGTATGAACACATTGTGAACCTTTGCACTTCCAGGGTGAAGAAGGGGGCCACTTCCTGGTTCCACTTTCACGTGAATGCTAGTCTCACATGAATGACAGCTTCAGGTTCTATGGGCTTTAGAGTCCGTTTTGGCACCCCAACTAGCACTCTTTCTCTGGGATATATTCTCCTTTTTTCCCAGTCACACAAGGAGCCTTTCTATGGGAGATATGGTCCCCTGTGGCACCCAAAGTAGCACTTTTTCTCTGGGATATATATGCTCTGTTTTTTCCAGTGACACAAGCAGCCTTCCCCAGTGGCATCAGAAACAGCCGCTTTCCTCCTCCTCGCCAGCATGTCTCCTGTCCATGTTAAAATGTGAATACATTCATTCGCCAGTAGCTCTCTGCCCTTTCCCCAGCAGCATCGGAAACAACCACATTTCCCCTCGGCAGCAATGGAACCGGAGGGGGGGGGTACTGGAAGCAAATGGGGCAATATTGTAGCACAACATGATGGGAAATGTGGGACCTTGGAGGTTTGGGAGGGGGGGTGTACCAGGACAGAAGCAAAGTTGCATTCCACACCAGACCAATTTGGAGTAAAATCGAAGTAAGCTTAAATGTGAATTCTGTGAATTCACTTTTTTCTGAATTCATCGAAATGAGGAGTCACTTTGGAATCACTGCAGAAGTGCCATGAAAGGAGTGCCCATAGAAAGGTATCGTGTGTGATAACACATCATGTTATTGCGTGAATTCTCATTGCTGGACCCGCAGTCATGTCAGATCTGAGCTGCAAAAAGCTGCAAAAACCTCCATGTGATAAAGTGGCTGCTCCATTCCAGAGAGGAGGCAAACTGAACAGCTGAGTGATAGAAGAGTGGCCACATGAGAGGAGCCAAGGCAAAGGATGGCTGGGCCTGTGTGTTGCTGTTCAATATGTACATTATTTATCTGCTCTGAGACTGGAGTGGATTGAATTGTGCACCTCAGAAGTGGGGGAATCACAAAGCTCTATCCAAAAAGGACTCGTGCATATGAAAGTCAACTCTTTTCCCCTTGCAGCCTCATCTTGGTCTCATCTTCTCCTGATGAAGAAGGTTAAAAAGGGGGGGGGAGGGTTGAAGTGTTTCTGATAGGAGACTGGACTGCTTCCAGCTAGAAAGATTGGGAGGGAGAAAAGCAAAGGCTGTCTGCAAGTCAGCTCTGCTGTCATTCAGCACTCAGACCACCTCCTCACAGCAGCCACATAACAGGCAAGACTCAGGCCAACCAAGGCATGTCAATGTTTGCCCTGGCTTTTGTCACGTGGCTGTTCCACTGTAGGGAGGAGGTCATCTGAGCAGACTCCAAGCCTTTGCAGACCTCCTGTGAGGACACTGTGGTGCCCTGAGGGTCTACACAGACATAGGTTTAAGAACCACTGATCTTTACCAGAAGGGCAACCTCTTTTTCATTCAGGACTTCAATATAATATTAATAAATAATATTAATGATAAATGCTTTATAATACATATGATAAATAGCCACCTTTCAGTCCATTTTGGGAGAAAGGCAGGATATAAATCCCATGAAGTAAATAAATAAATAGTCATATACTTATATATGAATATACATATGCACTTGATCTAGATGCAATGTGTTGTCCTATGGAGAAATTAACATATACTGTAATGTATTGACATGAAATATCCACATTTCCCAGTGCAATTTAACCAGAAATCTGCAGAAAATGGTTTGCAGAGCACATACTGTATAACACACAGTTTCTACAGCAACATTTCTTGCCTAGGACTGATCAGTACCTTCTTTAAGCCTGTTCAAGTCCCATAACATTTGCTTCAGAATTAAGTATAATGGATGTGATGCTTTGGAACAATTGTGATACAGGACTGTTTGTATTAGCAAACCCAGTGAGTGATTGTACACAAAATGGGCCCATTAAAAACATGAAGTATCACTATGCTCATGAAAAACCCCAAGAGTTACAGAAGTACAGTACAAATAATCTTTTTTAAAAACAATATAAACACAACCCCCTGTAATGACTGGGCCTTCAGGCATTTGACAACTTCTGTCAGGCAATAAAGAGTTAAGCTGGGAGGGAGGTACCTGCAAATCAGTAATTACATCACAGCTGATGGAAACTCCACTTGGCCAATCAGTGAGCAGGAGCGAGAGTTTCTTCCAGAAGCTTCCAAGAGAGGGATATATAAAAGGCCTCTGAGATCAATTGGAGGAGCTTCTGCTGTGTGGAGTCTGAAGTGAGAGTAACTCCCTTGATGAAGGTCTTGCCCGTTGGGAAAACTGTAGTGTTGAGCCTGTGTCAAGAAAGCATCCTTCAGGAAGGTAGTTTGTGCTAGGCCAAGGTCAGTAACTACATCTCAAACCCATTTAGGCTGGCAGATTCCATCTCTGTATCAGTACTTAGGAATGTGCCAGTTAGAATGGTTAGGCCTTATTAATTTTGTTTCTGTTGGTCTGCCTGAAATGAATATCTTTTAACTATATGTATTGTACTTGCAAGGTCAAAAGACCTTGTATGATTTATAATATTTTTGCTAATGGAATAAATATTTTCTTTAAAAGTATCTACTATTCCTACACTTCTTTACGCATGCCTTAATTCGGTTATTGCTTGCTAAGAAAGGGAAGGGAACTATAAATCCTTAACAAGTCCCAGTGTGTTTTAAGGAAAGGTTATTATAAATTCACTGGGTGTTGGCAATGTGATTTGAAGTTCTCCAAGAGCCTCATTCAACTTTGCAGGGAGTGTGAACCAAGAACAGGAGATTTGGGGGGAAATAAAGGATCTGCTGGGACTAAGTGCCAAGACAGGGCCGCTGTTTGGGTTGCTTGGACCACAGGGATCATCACAGCCCCAAAGGAGGAAAAAAAAGCACACCCACACATTGAAAACTACCACAGATAAAAAGTATCTCTTGGGGGGTAAGGGCAGAAGACCAGGGAAATTAAAAAAAAACACCAAAACTTAAATGGGACACAGTGCTGAATCAGAACCAATTCACATGGCAACATTTTGTTTCAGGTACCAATTATTTATTGCTTACTAGTAACATATCTGTCATGATAATGGGTAAAAAACAGACCCTGTGCTGCAGGCTGTTTAGTCTGTGAAGAAGACTGAATGGGAACATGCTTGTGTCTGCGTAAGCCTCAACCCATTTCTCTGTTGTGCTATAAATGTAACTAGGATACCAACAAACATGAAAAGAGACTTCAAATGCTAACTTTTATAAGCAAGAAAACCTCTCTAAGCTATAGTTTTAAGCGTTTGTCTTCCCATTGAACTGTATGATGCCACATGCTTGATCACACAGTCACCAAATTTGGTGTGTTATCTAATGCAACCAAAATAAAGACCACAGTAAGGATTTGGACCCAATTGACTGCCAAGGGCACTTCAGAATTCTGTATTTTTTTGCTCTATAATGCACAGTTGTTAAGTATTTTTGATTAAACATACAGGGTGAAAACCTTAACATTTTTGTGCAAGCGTGATATCAATTGTCTTCAGCTTTCAGAAGGAAGCAGTTGTTTTGGGGCTATTTTGCATGGGCATTAGCATGAAACAAAGTGTGACAACTATAGGAGCCACCACTCAAATGTTTAATTCAAACAAGAAACAGAATTATCAACATCAACCAGGGCAACGTAGAGCACATGTCCTAGTTTAAATATAGCTGCAGAATATGCTAATCAAACTGGATTTGTGCCCGTGGCAATAAGGCTGGAAAAAAATGGCTGGTGAGCATTTTGTAAACATTACTGCTATTACCGCTGAGTGATGTGGGAATAAACTGTTAATTGGAGGGAGATGGAATGGAGCCCTGCCTCATCTCTGGAGGACCACAGTGCTGTATCTTATATTTGGCTAAAGAACAAAAGAAGTTACTGAACAACCCTTTCACCATTCTTTGGAAAGCTGGCCTTAGAAAATATAGGCTCTTAAGGGCTAGAAAAGAATCGATTCCAGAATTACTGAACAATGATGTGCACAAGAAGATTCATATGGGGGAGAAATCAATTTTACATGGGACAGACCACTGAACCGTGAGCATCTGTTGTGCCCTCGGGAGCTGTCTTTGCCAGGGAACACAAACACTTATGTGTACACAACATGCATCTTTGTGTGTATATTCCATTCATAATTGAACAGTAACATAAGCTTAAGCAGAAACTGCTTTTGTGTCCTTCCTTCATGACATACAAATGTCTATGTCAGTGGATCTGGTTTGTGAGATAACAATGAAAATGGAAGAAAATAAAGCTTCAAGTTGGATCCTTGGGATATGAATGGAACACTTTAGGCCTCTCTGCCTTTGTTTTTTTAATTTTATGAAGCATTTGTTTATATGCAATACATACCTTGTTTCTGCTCCTCTAATAATAATAATAATAATAATAATAATAATAAATTTATTTCTATTTCCCGCCTCTCCCTGCAGATCAAGGCAGGATTACAACTAACAAATTATTCCAGCAATAAAAACATATCATATACATTCAATAAAAACAACAGCATATTATCAATACAATAAGGTTAATAAAATACAATTAACTTTCATAAAACATACAGTACTAATGGAGGTGGGATATTTTACAGCAAATTTGGTGGATAGGCTCGCCGGAAGAGATCCGTCTTGATGCCTTCTTGAAGGCATCTAAGGTAGTAATAAAGCGGCTCTCTTCTGGCAAGTCGTTCCATAACTTGGGGACTATGGCAGAAAATGCTCTGTGGGAAGTTGATGTTAACCTAGTTTTTGCACACTCTAATAATTTCTTCCCAGATGTCCTGAGAGTGAGGGGCAGATTGTGTAAGGAGAGGCGTTCCCTCAAGTAACTTGGGCCCAAGCCATATAGGGCTTTAAAGGTAATAACCAACACTTTGTATTGGGCCCGGAAGCTGATCGGTAGCCAGTGAAGAGATTTTAATATTGGTGTTATGTTGTCAAACCTAGATGTTCCGGTGACCAATCTGGCTGCAGCATTTTGAACCAGTTGAAGTTTCTGAACTTGGTACAAAGGTAGCTCCATGTAGAGCGCATTACAGAAATCTAAACGAGAGATTGCCAGTGCAAGTACCAATGCTTCAAGGTCCTTTTGGTCCAAGTAGGGATGCAGTTGTCATATCAACCGAAGTTGGTACCAAGCACTTCTAGCCATTGCATCTACTTGAGATGACAATTGCAGAGACAGATCTAGGAGTACTCCCAAACTGTGAACTTCGTCCTTTAGGAGAAGTGTGGCCCTGTCCAGGACAGGTTGGCAAACTTCCCTGCCTGGGCCTAGGGATCCTATCGTGAGTACCTCCATTTTCTCTGGATTCAGTCTGAGTTTGTTTTCCCTCACCCAGCCCATTACTGACTCAAGGCAGGCATTCAGAGGAGAGAGGCCATCTTTGGTCACTGCAAGAGTTGGAAGCATAGAGAAACATTTTTGGGTGTAATCACATACTGATAACACCGCGCCCCATGCCTCCGGATGATCTCTCCCAGCGGCTTCATGTAAATATTAAACAGCATGGGGGACAGAATGGCGCCCTGAGGGACACTGGATGTCAGCTCTCTTTTACGAGAGCAGCTGTCCCCCAGCCTTACCATCTGGAATCTACCTGAGAAGTTGGAATGGAACCACTGGAGTGCAGTGCCCCCAATACCTAACCCTCTCAGGCATTCCAGAAGGATACCATTATTGCTGCAAGAAAACATCTTTGGAAACAAGTTCTGTTTGAATCCATCAGATATGGCTTGCCCATGAATGCACTTAGGAAAGAGATGTCAGATGCTAATTACAAGTACACTGGCATGGGGGACTGTGACTGGTATCAGTCCAGTTATATTGGTAGAGATGAGGCAAAAGTATGAAAGGATTAAAGTAGCATATGGATATCTATAATTCAGACTGCCTTATCTATTATGAAGCACATGTTACATGCATTATATTTCCTAAGCTGGCATGGAGTAACAGAAGGCAGAGAAGTTAAAAGCAATAAATGGATGGAGTTCTGTTAGAACTCCACCCGTTTATTGTTTTTATAACAGGTAGGAGGAGTAACACCTCTGCCTACTTGTTATCAGCAGAAAGGTCACCCATATTGATGCTTCATGTGGGATGAGGTGGCAACATCTGTTTTATCTGGCCTGTAGTCACTGTTTGCCTATTTCTACATAATGAAGTTATGAGGAAACCTGTAATACTCCAAATTTTGTCAAACTACAGGCCCCATTGTGTGTATTAGTTACAACTGCCAGGGCTGATAGATGAAATCCAACAGTATCTGGAAAACCACAATAATACAATGATAATAATGAACTAAGTTGCATTTTAGATTCTGGACTTACAGTAATGGCTTTTCTGGGGGTGGGAAGTGTTCTTTAGGTAGTACAGTAATGTGCATTACTTAAGTAAAAATGAGTATATATATTTGGGGATAGCTTGAAAAAAGTGTTACTTCTGAGGAGTAACATCCCTCCACAATCTTCTATCTTTCCTTGCTGGCTAGGGATTCTAGGGGTTGTAGCTCCTCACAGTAACATTATCTGGCATTAATTTTGAGTCCTCCTACTCATTCTCCTGAAGCATGCCCTGATTTCTACTGAAATCTTTTCAGACTGTGTAACTCTCCTGTCTCTTACACACTTTGCTGACATTTTGCAATGCAATTTTGCTATGTGCTTTAACAGGTCTAAATAAAGTCAGGACAAGACTGTATCCATGTTGGTTTTAAGGTTTCATCTGCTCTCTCCTCTGCTTTCCCTTGTTACAGCTAACTGTTGCTCAAAATAACATTTCTCCTGAGGTCCCTGTAGCAAAGTGTTATGTTCTGTGAACAGGGCCAGCCCTACCAAAGGGAAGTGACAATTTCTTCCCATCCTTGCCCCCAAGTTACCCTGCTGCTCGTAAGTGAGGTGGAGGATAGTGTCATATCCCTAGTATCAAAGAAAGGTTCAGGAGCTGGCCTAGCCTTCTCCTGTGGGCTGAATGACAAAGAAGTGCCATTTTGTCTTACACCTCAGATGGTAAAGATCTTGGACCAGTCATGGTTTTGAGTCCCTTGTCTTCCCATTTATAGGTAGGTTGTTTGCTTATTTGCTTAATATCCTGACTTCTTCTTGGCATAGGACCTAAGGCAGCTCACATCATGAATTATATCAAAATAGCCTAAATGTTTCAAAAACAATTAAAATGCACTACCATATTAAAACACAGGTACTTTAAAACAATGTAATGTTGTTTAAAAATGAAAATAACAGTAAAAGTACAATACAGACATTCATTTAGAACACCTTACTACACATCCAGTTAGTCACTAAATGTCTGTTCTGATAAAAAGGTCTTTACCCAGTCTCCTGTGGAAGAGAATTCCATAGCCTGGGAGCAGCAACCAAGAAGGCTCTGCCCCATGTCTTTATCAGGTGAATCTGTGAAGGTGATAAGACAGAGAAAAAGCTCTCTTCCAAGGAGCTTAAAAATCAGCCATAGGGATATAACTCTGTCAGAAAGTCTGGATCTAAGTTGTATAGGGCTTTATATAACCAGGACTTTGAATTGTGCCTAGAAACAAACTGGCAGCCAGTGAAGCTGGGGTTAGGCTGCTGCCACACTGAAGAATTAATGTAGTATGACACTGTTTTAGCTGCCATCGCTCCATCCTATGGAATCCAGGGATATTTGTAGTTTGTTGTGTCACTAGAGCTCTCTGACAGAGAAGGCTAAATATCTCATAAAACTATTAATCGCAGAATTCCATAGCATTGAACCATGGCAGTTAAAGCACTGTCAAACTGCATTATTCTGCAGTGTAGATGCAGCCTTACATAATCTGTGTAACCACTCCAAGCCATTGACATGCCTTAAATGCACTGGATCCCATCTGATCTTGGAAGCTAAACAGGGTCACCCTCTGATTAGTACTTGGATGGGAGATAGCCAAGGATTATCAGGTCCTCTTGGCTATATTTCAGAGGAAGGAACTGGCAATAGTACCTCTGAGTCTTCATTGCCAAAAAAAAACTCTCTGGAATTCATAAGGTTGCCATAAGTCAATAGACAACTTGAAGGCATGCACACAAAACTATTCAAAGCATAACAAAGGTGAGGTCTGAATTCCCTGTGGCTGAAAAGGATTACTATTCAGACTTTTTATTCATGCAACTTCTGACTAGCTCTGCCTCTACACACTAGCATGGCAAGAAGGGAGGATTGAAAGCTCCTTCCCTGTAAACATCTGCACTGCATGTGCAGAACCCAGAGGGCATTGGTGCTGTGTGGTCACGCATCACTGCTCTGCTCATTCATGAGAAGAAAGCAAGAGTAGAAATGCTGAACAATACACTGACTTCAACTCTAGATGAGTAAGTTTGTAGAGAGATCTTGTAGCATCTTTGAGACTAACTGAAAGAAAGAAGTTGGCAGCATGAGCTACGAAAGCTCTCTACATACTGAGTCTACAGACTAACACGGCTATATCTTTGAATTTTACTCTTACAGGAGTAAGTTTTTAAACCCAATAATATGTACTTTGTTATTCTATTTAAGCAATAGAAATTCTATTAAATTTCTAAGTTTATCCCTTAGAAATTACCACCAGCTCTTTCCAAGATCTCTTATGCATGAAGAAGCCAGGATGACTAAACTGAGGTTATCGTACTTTGGCCATATAATGAGAAGACAGACCTCAACAGAAAAGATTATAATGCTTGGTAAAGTGGAGGGCAGTAGGAAGACAGGAAGACTGGACTCTAGATGGATAGAAATACAGTGGTACCCCGGGATACGAAATGACCGCGTTACGAAATTTCCGGGATACGAAAAAATTAGATAGGAAAAAACTGTTCCGAGTTACGTTTTTTTTTTTCGGCTTACGAAAAAATTTTTTGGTGCTTTTCGGCGCTTTTTCGCACGAAATCGCGGCTTTCCAGCGCTAGCGGCTATGGCTTTTTCGGGTTGCGAAATCTTTTGGGTTACGAACGGCGCCGCGGAACGAATTAAATTCGTAACCCGGGGTACCACTGTAATCAGGGAAGATATAGCCATGAATCTGCAGGACCTGAGAAGGGCTGCTGTGGATAGGTAGGCTTGCCATATCCCACCTGGGGGCGGGACTTTCCCAGTTTGGGGCGGGGCCACATAGTCCCACCCCCGTTTTGCCCCCCCCCCCCGACCCCCCCCCCCCCAGCAAGGCCCTGGAGGTAGCTCCACCCCTCCCTCCCCATTGCCTCCCTGCCTGGCTCAGCCTAGAGACCAGGTCTTCAAGACATCTGCCACTCAGAGCTATTGCCAGCCCACTTGGTATATATACCCTGCAAAAGGCCTTACTTTCTAGGTTACAGTGAGCAAAGAAAAAAAGGCCATAAATGGTTCCTGTTTCACTGGGAGTCTCAATGCCTCATCTTTTAAATGTCTACCAGGTCAGTATTGTTGTAATTCTTTATCACAGAATCGTTTTTGAGGCCCTAAACACCTTTCCTTGTAATATGCAAATTTCTCCCGAAGCTGACCAATGGGAAAGAAGCAATCAGCCCTCCTCCATTTGGGTTGGTTTTCAATGGCTTGGAAGGAAGAGATTTTGCCTTGCAAGTTGCTGGTAAATAATAGAAAGCTTTGGGATAGCAAAAGGCTGCAGAAATAGTTTGACCCCCCCCCCTTAAACATCCATGGCTCAGTGCTATGGGATTCTGGGAATGGTAGTTTCTTGTGGCACCAGAGCTCTTTTGACAAAAGGAGACTGAATGGAGGCGTTGCCTGGCTGGGGGCAGAGCCTCTTGCCAGCAGTGAGAAGGCTGCGATGATGAGGAAAAGCAGGGGCTCCTCTGGTGGTCCTGGCCACTTCCCTTGGCTCCCTCCCTCCTCCTCCTCCTCCTCCTCTCAGAGCTCATTCACACTCCCTGGCTTTTCTCTCCCCCCCCCCTCTGCACTTTGAGACCCCTTTAACTGCCAAAGCTCAATGCTCTGGAATTCTGGTATCTGTGAGGCAGAGAGCTCTGGTGCCACAATAAACTACAATTCCCAGGATTCCATAGCACTGAGCCCTGGCAGTCCAAGCAGTGTGTTTTGGACACAGAGATCCTCCAAATGAATCCAGTCCCTAGCTTTTATATCTCTCACACACACTGCAGGAATAATAACCCACTTTAACTCAGTGCTAGGGAATCCTGGGAATGCTAGTGTTTGGGAGACATTGAGACTTCTCTGTCAGTGATGGCTCTGAGGCCACAACAGACTACAATTCCCAGCATTCCCCAGCACTAACCCAGGACAGTTAAGTCACTCTCAAACTGGATTCTTTCCTCAGTGTGGATGCAGCTTTGGTGAGGAACTCTGGGCATTTCAGTCCAGCATTGTTTTATTTCTGCAGTGCATTTTGGACCAGAGACAAGGTGACCAGGCATCCTCCTCCTTTTCCAGGACATGTCCTCCATTTGGATCATGGCTAAGAAGCATGGATTTATAATTACATGGGTGTTTTTAGCTTTTATTTTTGGCCATGTCCTACATTTTTTTGCTTGGGTGCCCTACATTTTGGGGTGAGGGCATTGGTCACCTTGGTCAGAGAGCTTTCCAGGGTTAACTGCCATTCTGCTGTGGTGCTGGAACAAACCACCATTCCCAGAATTCCATAGCATTCAGCCGAGGCAGTTAAAGTGGTCTCAAACCAGATTATTTCTCCAGTGTAGATGCAGCCCAAGCCTTTTGCTTCTCTTATGCCTGAGATTTCAAAGCCCAGCCTTGGCACCACAACAAACTACAAATCCCAGGATTCTATAGGATGGAGTGATGAGAGTGAAAGCAGTGTGGCAGCAGCCTAAGTGTGCTTAATGCAGTTCTTAAGATGGTGCACCTCTTGCCTACAGAGTCTCACAAGACTTTTTTGTTTAACAACTTGTACCCATTAACTCCATTTCATGTCTCCTTTATTTAGTGGGGAGGAATACAGACAAAACAAGTCAAAATGAAGGAAAACCAAAGTCCCTTGACCAAAGGGTTTGGTTGTGGAATAAGCCTCTGAAATATGCAAGAGGCAATGTTAAAATAAAGCCATGTTCAATGCTCAAATGTGCTGTTTGGAATGGGGAGAGGGGTTTGGCCAGAAAGGGAAGTACATTTCCGTGATCTGTCTACAAATAATGTCAAAATGTCCTCCATTTTGATCATGCCTAAGAAACATGCATTTATATTAACATTTCTAAAAAAGCTTTAGTTTTTTTGTGTGTCCTCCATTTTTATAAAATGTGTCCTACATTTGAAAATGTTGTCCTGCATTTGTCCTACATTTGTCCCGGTTTGGAGGTCCTCACTTATGGCAACCCTATGGATAGGGTAAGTTGGAAGTCTCTCATTCATGGGATTGCCATGGGCTGAAGGCTACTTGAAGGCTGCTAACAACAACCAACTTTGTTCTCCTTAACATTGCAGTACCCAGAACAGAAAACTTCCACTGCTGTTACAGGACATGAAAATATTATTAATTTCAGATACTACGAGTTCAAAATGTCTCATATTTAAACAACCTAGCAATCCTACTTTACTTTGCAGGGAGGTGAGACATAATATTTCCAGTTTCTACATATGGTTTTGAAAGCTGGATAATTAAGACAACAGGCCAGAAATCGAGTAATCTGAAATACAGTCCTAGGGTTCTATGGATACAATGGACTGCTAAACAGACACATTAATGGGAGTTGCAGCAAAACAAGATCTCTCATTAGAAGTCAAAATTACTAAACTGAGGCTATTTTATTTGGGAATATAATGAGACAACATGGCTCATTGGAAACAGCTAATGCTTGGTAATGTTGAAGGCAGGAAAAAAAAAAGAGGAAGACAAGGCAACAGGTAGATCAATTAAATCAAGGAAGCCATAGCCCTGAGCTTACAAGACCTGAGCAGGGCTACTGATGACCAGGGCTTTGGAGGTCTCTTATTCAGAGTCAATATAAGTCATGGGGGTGAAGCAATTGGGAAACTAGGAGCGGCCCCTGGACACCCCTACCACGACTGGATCCCAATTGGCCCAGGACCACACTGACTGTACGGCCCACTCCCAAAGCAGACCGCCACCATGGTCCCCAATGGGCCTTTGGCAGGAGCAGTTTTTTGCAACTCCTTTTGCTGCCTTAGGCGACCTCAGAGCAGCTTTCAACCACTTCAGGAGCATATGTCATCTGCATGCCATGCCCTTGAAGCAGCCACATGCCACTCCTTTTGGCCTGTCTGTTTTGGGCCAAAGTCTACTTGAGGCACACAGGATTCTCTATGGGATTTCCACAGGACTGTGGAAATATAATTATATTCTGCAAGTGCAATTAATTATGGAGTAATCTAAAAATATCAGTCTGAATACCAAAGTTAGGATCGTCCAACCCATTGTATTTCCAATCACCATGTATGGATGCGAGAGCTGGACAGTGAAGAAAGCAGATAGAAAGAAAATAAACTCATTTGTAATGTCTTGGAGAAAAGTGCTAAGGTTACCATGGATGGCAAAAAGGACAAACAAATGGGTCTTAGAACAGACCATGCCTGAGCCGTCTCTCAAGATGGCTAAATTAAGGTTTTCATATTTTAGCCACATCATGAGAAGAGGTGACTCACTGGAAAAGACAGTAAATACTAGGAAAGGGAGGGCAGTAGAAAGAGAGAAAGACCACATACCAGATGGATAGACTCAATCAAGGAGGCCATGACCATGAGCCTGCAGGACCTGAGCAGGGCAGTTAAGGGGGAGGGGACTCCTTTGAACTCAAGGGATAAATTCTACTTCAGAGGTTGTTATTATACTGTATGTTTTCAGGGTCCAGGTTCTTGTGGTGGCAAATGGATGGGAGCAAAAATGCCTACATGTTATAACTTGGAAATTTTTACTTCCAGTAGCAAACTTTTAGGAAAAACATTACAGCTTTTGAAAATGGGGCATAGGATGACATGTAAAAGCTGGGAAGCCATTAGACTGTGTTGCAATGAGGAAGGGGCCACAGCCACCTGGGGAAGCCAGAGAATAGCCATTTTTAATAAACAGTGGTACCTTCTTTACAGCACCAGCAAACTAATACCTGGATTCCAGTATGCAAAGAGATCTTGAAGTACCTTTGAAACTAACTGCTACAAGATCCCTTTGCATACTGACTTCCAGACTAACATGGCTGTGTCTTTGAATTCTACCTGGATTCTAGTTTTTCTTGTAACCATCCAAATTGGCCATCATGCCATTGTGTGCAGTGTAAACAGAAAACATGAGAGTTCTGTGTTGAGGCAAGAAAAAAATGCTGGTGATAATGGATGTTTTCCCCCACCCCCATCAATGAAATACTAAAGTAGAAGCATACAGAGAGTAGATCAACAAATACAGCCCAATGACAGTGATGTCAGGCCTGGTGCTAAGTATCCTAGAGAAGGACTTTTCTCAAGCAGTTCACATGCCGTTGATGACTAGGTTAGGCTAGGCCCCATATTGTCTCCATGCACCATCACTGGACTGGATCCAAGCTAAGTCATGCTGAATAGGACCATTTAAATTAGTGGGACTTAGGTTATTATTTATTTAAAGCATTTACACCGCACCCTCCAGCCAAAAAGTCTCCCAGCATGGCTTAGCAAAAGTAATTAGGGTGACACACCTTGCTTGTGGGTTAATCATCTAACTTAAATGTTTAGCATCCAAAGAGTAGCGGTAGAGGACGGAGGAGGGGGAAAAGTTCAAGTTGCAGTCCCTATAATGACAAGCTGAGATAGAAATAACACAGCTGGGTGAAAGTTAAGAGTGGACCACAGGCTATGGAACTGTAGAAGAGGCAGTGGAGCAAGGGGTGGAAAAGATGGGCACAAAAGAGTGGCCCGAGTTCTCTCCAGATGGAAGCAGGTTGCTCCCAAGGCAGGCCATGGACACAGGGGCTGACTGGTGCCGCCAGGAGTTGGACTATCCTGTCTCCTTTTTGCTCCGGTCCTAAGGACTGGAACACAGCTTTGGCACAGCTTCCAGCCGCTTTGGGTGTGTGTGTCATTTAAACAGCATGCCTCCAAAACAACCAGAAGTCACTTCATTTGGCCCGTCTTTTCAGACTCCATGTCTTCTTTCACTTCTTTCTTTTAGGCCTCAGGACGTTTTCAGTAGTGGCCCTAGACTTTGGCATTCTCTTCCTAGGGTAATCCCTTCCTTACTGTCCTTCCATCCCCAAGTAAAGACTTTTCTATTCTGACAGGCTTTTGAGAATTGAAGTTCTGTAAAGAAAGGGCTTTTGAGAGTATAATGTACTGTTTTAATTGTAGCATCTTTAATCAAATGCAGTGTCTATTGTGCTAGCCAAAGTCCACAGCAAAAAACTTTTTAAAAAATACACAAAACATTTAAGATAAAAAAGTACAAGAGTGCAAAAGACACTCCATCATTTAACATGTAATTAAAGTTATTGCTAATATAAGGATAAAATTGTACCTTTAAAATGGTTTTTGACATTGTTAGTTGCATGCTTTAAACTGTTTTGGTGATTTTTAATGTTGCATTTTTTAATGTTTTAACTATACTGCACTTGTTTTAATTTGTAGGCTGCCTTGAGTGCTAGTTTTGTGGGAAAGGCCATGTATAAATAAAGCTGCTGCTGCTGGAATGGTTCCTCAACGGTGACTGGCTTATTCTATTGATTTCAATGTGGTGCATAGACTTAAGCATGCCAATCTATTCTGGGGGCAGCCCATTGCAGTACTAAAGCGCAAGGTGCCCTAGCTGGTTCAGGGAGAGCTGTGCACTGTCTATACATTGCTCATCCTTCTAGCCAACCCCAATGTGTCCAGCACCACAAAGGAGCCAGGTAATCCTATTTTGTGCGTCTTGAAAACAAAACAACATATCTGGGAACAGCTTTGCTTCTTTTTCTCTGACTGTGGGGATGGAGTACCTTCCTTCCTTCTTTGATCTGGGGCAACCATATACTAGAGGTGTGTTTTGCAGCTTAAATCTCAAGAGAGCAAAATCTGGAACCTCTGCACTTGTGTCAAACAGAACTAGAGAATTAATGGGTGTGACGAAGATCACACAGGCACAACCACTGAAGGCCAAGAGTGTAGGAAACATCCAAAAACACTAAATGGCTGATATATCTAAGTCAATCGATCTATAAAATCAACATCATCATCTTTCCTGCGGCTGCCACACCTGTCTCGATGTTTTGGATGATATTATAGGTGGTTATTGCTGGTTTGTTTCTGTAGAAACCTAACTTCAGAGAGATGAGGGACAGAGAGGCACAGTGACTCTGCAGACCAGGCTTTGATTTCCAGCTTAGCCGTAAAATCCACTGAGTGGAAGAGGGTCCAGCACCATAAAGGGTCACGCAGTCTGCTCATCCTTCCAGCCAACCCCACCGTCTCCAGCACCACAAAGGAGCCAGGTAGCCCCAATGTATGTGTCTTGGAAACAACAGCGTTTCTAGGACCAGCACTGCTGGGTGACCTTGGGTAAGTCACACTTTCTCAGCCTCAAGGGAAGGTAGTGGCAACCCCCTTCTGAAGAAAACCCCATGATAGGGTTGCTTCTGGGTCGCCATAAGTCAGAAAGGACTTCAAGGCACACAAGGACAAGAATATGACAAAGTGGAGAGTCACCCTGGAGTGTGCCTTTGGTGTGGCTTCCAGAGTCTTAGGACACATGCATCATTTAAACAGAATGCCTCCAAAGTGACCCGAAGCAGCTTTATTTTGGCCTCTCTGTACGGGGCCTAAGCTGGTAATTTGACGGGTCTTGTCTGGAAGGCTGTTCCAAAGTGGCCCTCTGGGAGGTTGCAGTTAATCTGGTCTTTAAAGGCCGCAATAAATTCCTCCCAGAGGACCTGAGTTTGTGGGGCGGATTGTATGGAAGCAGGTGATCCCTCAAATAGGTTGGATCCAAGCCATGTAGGGCTTTAAAGGTAATAACCAACACCCTGTACTGTGCCCAGAGAATAATAGGCAGCCAGTGAAGTGATTTTAGGATAGGTGTTATCCGGTCACTCCTAGTTTTTCTGGTGACTAATCTGGCTGCCACGTTTTGTACTAATTGGAGTTTCCGGACTAGGTACAAGGGTAGCCCCACGTAGAGCGCATTACAGAAATCAAGTTGTGAAGTTACCAGCGCATGTACTACAGTTTCTAGGTCCCTTACTTCCAGGAAAGGGCGCAGCTGGAGTATCAGCCGAAGCTGACAACAGGGTCGCCATGAGTTGAAAACGACTTGAAGGCACACAAGGGCAACGTCACCACTATACAGGGCTGGGTCACACTCTCTCAGCCTCAGAGGAAGGCAGTGGCAACTGCCCCCTCTGAAGAAAAATGCCAAGAAAATGCGATGACAGGGTCGGCTCAGGGTCTCCGTAAGTCAGAAAAGTCAGAGGAGATTTGCCACACAAGGGCAATATTGCCAGTGCATAGGGCTGGGTCACAGTGTCTCAGCCTCAGAGGAAGGCAGTGGCAAACCCGCTTTGAAGAAACCTGCCAAGAAAACCCCACTGTTTTGTAAGGAGCTCTGAGAGCCTTTGTGGCTGAAGAGTGGGGTATAAATACGCTAAATAGTAATAATAATAATGACAGGGTTGCCATAAGTCGGAAACAACTTGTAAGGCACACAAGGACCAAGGGGCAAGTCACACTCTCTCAGCCTCAGGGGAAGGCAGTGGCAAATCTCTTCTGAAGAAGCCTGCCAAGAAAACCCCATGATGGGGTCGCCTCAGGGTGGCAAACAACCTGAAGGCACATAAGAACAACCATCACGACGACGACTACTACTACTACTAGTAGTAGTACTACTGGGCGCCATTTTGAGTCGCCCCTTCCATCCTTCCTCCCTTCCTGCCTTGTCCCGCCTCGAGGGGAGACTCGGAGGGGCGCAGGGTGCGGCCTCCCTCCTCCTCCTCCTCCTCCTCCATCTTCTGTTAACCGCCTGTTCTCCTTGCCCTGGGCAGGGCCTGGCCTCGACGCCTCTCTCTCAGTGGCTGCCTTGTCTCTGACGCCCCTTCATTCCTCTGACGGCGGCGGCGGCTCCTCCTTTTCTTCTCCTCCTCCTCCTCTTCCCAGCCGAGCAGGCCTTGGCTTGGCTGCCTCGGGGCCTCTATTTCGCTTCCCCTCTTGGAGCCAGGCAGGCAGGGCCCTCTCCCTCCCTCGCTCCCCGCCATGGCCGCCCTCTCCCTCAGGCAGCGCTTCGACAAGTTCCTCCACGAGAAGAACTGCCTGACCAACATCTTGGAGAAGATCGAGGCCAAGACGGGCGTCAGCAGGACCTACGTCGCCCTCGGTGAGCCCCCCGCCCCCGAGAGAGGGAAGGAGGCCTTCGCCTCACGCTTGTTATGGCAAGGCTCCCATGGCAAGGTTGAATGTTTTAGCAACCCAGCCTCCATATCCTCTCTGGGCAAGGATTTCCCAAGGGTTCCCTATGGGCAAGTACTCCCCTGTGATTCCCTATGAACAAGCATTCTCCAGTGGTTCTCTATGCCCTGGCTGGGATTCGAACCCAGGTCTCTAAAATCATTAGGGTGCATCTGCCTCTTCATCTGCCAGTGGCTCCAGGCTATGCAATTCTCCGCTCTGGTGCCACACACAACCAACTCCGTTTCCCAGAATCCCACAGCCTGGGGTCATTGGCAGTTCAGTTGGTCTCAAAGCAGGTTATTTCTGCAGTGTGGATGCACCCCCTATGACTCTGGAGACCTGGGTTTGAATCCCAGCTGGGGCATGAGAGCCCCACCTTGGCCAGGTCACACTCTCTCAGCCTCAGAGGAAGGCCATGGTAACCTCCTCTCTGGCCAGAAACCTTGCCAAGGAAACGCCGCCGTAAGTGGGAAAGATAAAAACACATTGCTAACTAGAAAGTGGTATCACCAGGGCTCACCTGCCATGGATAGGGAAGGATTTGGGAAAGAGCTTTGTGTGTGTGGCAGTACTTTATCATTGATTTTGTTTCTTTTATAGCATTTATTTATGCTCTTTATTTGGGTCTTGGAAGCTCAACATCTCCCAATGCTGGTGCAAATCCACATCCACAGCTCCCACTGTCAGGATGAGGCACTCACTCAGCTTTTCAGGTGGACCCAAGAGGCAGCTGACTTGCATGGGAAGAAGGACGTGGTTCGGAGCCAGTCCTGGCACCCTGCCTCCTTGGTTGGATCCCTTGCTTCTTTTGGGGGGGGGGTTATGGGAGTGCGCGTTCCCTCCACCCAGCCGTTCTCCTTTTCCAGGGCATCTCCTCCATATCAACCTTCTGTCCAGGAGGAATTCCAAAATGCCCTCCATTTTGAGCATGACTAAGAAGCATCGATTGATATTTGTATGAGTGCTGTGAGCTTTTAGTTTGTCATGCCCTACATTTATCTCGAATAGCCTACATTTTGTCCTCCTTTGCATCCATGACATCTGGTCACCCGGACCCTAATGGCACTCCTGCTGCCCAGAGCAGACCCACTGAAAGTCAGGAGCCTTACAAATCCTGTTGATTCGTCACAGGAACTTGCATTTCCCCCAAACTGTGCCCTTTAACAGATTTTGGACTTCAGCTCCCAGAAGCCTCAGCCATGTCAGCCAATAGTCTTGAATTCTGGGAGCTGAAGTTCAAGATCCCTTAAAGAGCACAGTTAGGGACCAATGCGCTAGAGCTTTATAAATTTATCTGTCTGTTTAAATAACAAATCTCTGAAAACAGTAGAAAAAATCTGGCTTCCTTTAGTAAAATATTTTATACATATAAAAAACCCAAATCCTGTTGATGCAGTGGGTCCTTTCTGGTTGGGACAGGCACTTGGATGTAAGTCTCTGGGCCATAGCACCTGTCTCTCTCTTTCTTGCCCGCCGTTTATGGGAGAGGAGCACATGGGCAGTGTGCCCTCGAAGGAGAAGGAGTGTGGTGCCTTGGGCCCTGGGATTGAATATCCCACAAGCAGAAACAGCAGCAGCAAATGGGCCTGGTTGCTCTCTGGTTACAATAACCAGCTCCTTTTCTCCCCTCCTTCACTTTTAAAGGACTCCTCATAAGACATGTTGTCAAAAACAGCATCTTTTTGAAGGGGGTCTTGTTAGATGAGAGCCCCAATGGTAGAGAGGGGAAATTAACCCTGATAAAGTGGTTTTGGGGAGATCTCCAATGTTTTCAGTGAATCTGGGAGAAGGGGAGGAGAGAAACAAAGAGAGTTTAGTTACTCCCACAAAAGGGGAATTGCCTAGCTGACGTGTCTGGGCCGAACACTGAAGCCTCCCTGGCCTCCCCTCTTTGACATGTACCCCTTCAGTCTTACAGGTTAAGTTTAGTTGTTTCCATTCCCCCCCCCCCCCCCAAACTTGTTATTCAAGAACGCAGGCAGGATGTGGCGCTTGGATCCGTTTTCGTTCCAGGTGACTGGAGTTGAGGTTGAGCCCTGTGGCAAGGATTTGCCAAGTTTCCTTCTGCTTCTGCCATGAAGAAAGTGTTTCTGCTTTGTATAACTAAGTAGAACTTTCCAGTGTACGTGGTTGTTTTTTACAGGCCTCCCCTCCCCACTGATGTACTTTCTGTTTTCTCTCTCAGCCATTTTTGCTATTCTGGCCATCTATCTGGTGATCGGTTATGGAGCATCCCTGCTTTGCAACTTGATCGGGTTTGCTTATCCTGCATACGTATCGTAAGTATCCTCTTGCTGCATGCTGGGAGCTGCTCTTGAAATGAGTAACTTGGGAGTGGGTAAGCAGCATGCTATGGATATGTTATTTATTTTTGTAGCTGGCAAACCACATCATCTGTAATGGACTCGGTCTCCATTTTGCCGTTATTGTTCAGGCAGTATCTGAATTTGCAACATGACTTTTCTGTATAGCTGGCAGTGGGTGGGTGGGGGCAACTACTTCTCCCTCAGTAGCTAGATTATAATGTTAAATGTGATGCTTTTCCTTTGCACAGTGCTACAAAGTCAGAACTCATTGTAAGTTAATGAGCAGGCAGACAGATTGTGGATTTGTGGTGAGAGGTTCTCATGACATCTCTGGGTTAGAAATCTTTGCTGTCACAAAGCTTTTAGGAAGGTTACTTTGGCAATATCTCTTCTGATGAAATTGTTGGCATTATTCCCTGAAACACTGATGATGTCACTTTGAAATAGTTTGGCAGATATTTTAACAAGTGTGTAGGCCAGCGTGTGTTTGGAGGTCAGGCTTGATTTAGCCAAATTTAAGTACATTTAGGCTTCATTTTTCAGTGGGACACTTACAAGTGTGATGCTTGCATCTGCATTGTTCCCCTTCTTTGCTGGTTGCACATAAAAATTTAAAACATATAAGAAAAGAGCGGCTTGCTGGATGTGGAAATACTGGACTCTTTTTTTCTCACGGGAACATGACTAATGGGAGAAAGTTGGTACAGCTGGTATGGATTAGGCTGAGAGCCACACCTTAATGTAATACAAAAAAAGCTGCAATTCTGCTGGGAGGATTTTGTTGTGAAATGAGCCTTGCATTGCATAAGAATGAGAATTATATATATGTGAAAATGTCCTACCAAGATGGATAGTAACAGAGCATTAGTTCTGTGTTTGTATTACCCATCCTCCAATTATGAACAGTCCTGCACATATTCCTAAGCACCTCTGTAGATCAGAAAAACATAGAATCATCCAATCGGTAGGAAAGTAATCTAGTCCAACCCTCTGCCAGTCTACTTTTATATTCCTTGACAACTGGGGCATCAAGGCAGAAGTTGTCCATGTGGAATTGCCAGCCCAGATGAAACACTGTGGCTGGAGCTTTTCTGTTACCTGATGTCCCTTCTAAGACAACTTAAGCTCTTCATAGTCTGTTGTGAGTCAGAGTGTTGAGATGTTAGGTCATGTTCCTGTGTAAATTTACCCCATTCACCATAAAGAGTGTTTCATTACCAGTTACATCAAGTACAGGCTGATCTGTTACAGATAATTATTATTATTATTATTATTATTAACCTTTATTTATGAAGCGCTGTAAATTTACACAGCGCTGTACATGCAATCCTTTTAGTTAGACGGTTCCCTGCCCTCAGGCTTACAATCTAAAAAGACATGACACAGAAGGAGAAGGGAGGCCTGGACCAAGGCAGATGGACTGAAGGGAGGGCTTGGCTTCAAAATGGAAGGTTAATCATTATCCAGGGAAAATACATACTCACAAGTAGGATAATACATAAACAGTACATAGCAATACAGGAAATGGATCGATAAACAGCCAACAACAGAACATCAGATAGTAAGAGACAATTATGCGATGCCTGGGAAGGCTTCTCTGAATAGGATGGTTTTCAACTCCGTTTTGAAGCTGGTTAAAGAAGTGATGGCTCTTGCTTGTGGAGGAAGAAGGTTCCAGGAGTGAGGGGCAGCAAGTGAAAAGGGGCGAATCCGGGATGGGGCAGAGGAAATCCTGGGCTGAGACAGGAACCCTTGACTACCAGAATGGAGGGCCCTGGGGGGAAGGTGAAGAGAAAGAAGGTCTGATAAGTAAGGAGGGGCCAGTCCATGGAGGGCTTTGAATGTCGACAGCAGGAGCTTATACTGAATGCGGAAAGGGAGAGGGAGCCAGTGAAGGGATGCCAACACAGGAGAGATGTGGTCAGAGCGGTGGGTGGAAGTGATAATGCGTGCAGCTGAATGCTGGACAGAGATTAAAGGACGGAGGTGAGAAAAAGGAAGCCCAGCCAGGAGGACATTACAGTAATCAAGTCATGAGATCACTAGGGCATGGACCAGGATCTTGGCAGTAGAGGCGGAGAGATATGGTCGGATTTTGGCAATATTGTACAAAAAGAATCTACAAGCCTTCAGGTGTAGATATAAAGCTGTCTTAGCAGACAGTCACTGAGATACATCTATCCAGGTGGCTGAACAATAGTGTGTGTTTCCTATGGTGAAAGTTTCTACGAGTTAAGGGTAAAAAGAAATGTTGTGATCCATAACTGAAACACAGGACATCTTTTTCTTTGCTTAAAAGATATGATGGGAAGGCAGTGAAGTACCATGGGAAGGGGGAGATTTGTTCCTTTTATCCTACACTATTTCTTGCATGACTGTAAAACTGCCACAGCAGGAAGGGGAAGATAGGTACAATCTGAGTCTTTATAGCCTACCATCCTGCACTCTCAGAATATTAGCCACTTTCCTATTGATTTCCATTAAAGAAATGGCACATGTGAAAGGATTCAACTCTTCCTTCCTCTAGCATTATAATCTATCCAGATCCCTACCCCAGCTGCTTTTATTCAGGGGAAAAGATATCAGGAAATCCAGTCATAGATCTTCCATCTCAAAGTCAAGTCTGCTGCTAAAGAGGGTATTAATAGGGTATCTCCTGCAAATGTACCCATGTGTGTTTGTAAGCAATAGCTATCCATTACAGTGGCATCTTCATATCTTGTAGTTTGCCTGCCTCTTGTGTGTATTTTCATTCCCCATAGACATTCTCAACATCTTTACTGAATATGGCTGTTTCACATAAAACTAGCATGATCTGATGTCCTAGACTTTTCATATTGCTTTAAATTCAAGGTTTCATGCTTTCAGCTGCCAGTAGTCAAGTCTTCTGTCCATCAGTGCATAAATAAAACTATGAGCACTGTCACAGAATTGCATTTCTCTCTTTCTGTCACTGTATTGCCATATATGTTTCTTACCATATAATACAATGTTGATTGAGCAGTGGTGTGTATACAGCAAACAAGAAAATGATTCTCTCTTCTTCCCTCTTCAAAATGTTCCACATCTCTATCTTCTTTGGCATGGTATCACTTCTTCCAAAGCTGCTCCCATTATGTGTTTTCATGAGTCTACTATTTTAAAATGTTTGCATGCAACATTGGTTTGTATGTGTTCCTGGCGTTATGCCATTGGGTAGGTTTAATAAAAGTAGCAATATGCTTCCCTTATGAACAACAACAAAACCCCATTGTTTAAAAGGTTGAAGACACACACTGGTAATAGTGCAGTTCTTTGTGTTTAGTCAGAAATAAGCCTCATTGGATTCAGTGGGATTTATTCCCAGGAAGGTATGTATAGGATTAAAGGGAAAATGACAAACAGGATGCAAAATGAGATGAGGACAAGCAATGGTAAATAGTGGTAAATTTTAAAGTATGGACTCTCAACCTGATGGTCTCTATAGCAACATCCAGAAGGGAGGTCCAGTGATGATTGCATTTTTATTGACATTATTAAATGCATGCATGTTTGCGCACACACACACACTTAGCAGTTTTCATCTCTAGTGATGAAACAACAAGGATGTTACGGTGGGAGTCTACTACAGACCCCCAAGTCAGACTGAGGAATTGGATGATATCTTTCTAGAACAGATGACCACACAGTCAGAAAAGAGAGATGTAGTAGTGATGGGCGACTTCAACTATCCTGATATTTGTTGGAAGTCAAACTCAGCAAAATCCTCAAGGCCTAGCAAATTCCTCACTTGCCTGGAAGACAATTTCATGGTCCAAAAGGTGGAAGAGGCAACAAGGGGGTCAGCTATTTTAGATCTGATCCTAACCAACAAGGATGACTTGGTTAATGGGGTGCAAGTGGTGGGATCATTAGGTGGAAGTGACCATGTTCTCCTGGAGTTTGTAATACAGTGGAAAGGAGAAGCCAGGCATAGTCAGACACGCATCCTAGACTTTAGGAGAGCGGATTTCAGTAAACTTAGAGAAGTATTGAGGGCAATTCCATGGTCAGAAATACTAAAAGATAAAGGAGTTCAGGACGGATGGGACTTTCTCAAAAGGGAGATACTGAAGGCACAATTTCAAACAGTTCCAGTGAAAAAGAAAAACGGGAGGTGTCTCAAGAAACCAGGATGGATGACTAAGGAACTTTCAACCGAGCTAAGTTTGAAACAGAACATGTATAAGAAATGGAAAAAGGGGGAAATCACAAAAAAGGAATTCAAAGAAATAGCAGGCATGTGTAGGGGTAAAGTCAGAAAAGCTAAAGCACAGAATGAACTCAGGCTTGCTAGAGAGGTTAAGAACAATAAAAAGGGCTTTTTTGGATATGTCCGCAGCAAAAGGAAGAAGAAGGAAACGGTAGGGCCACTGCGTGGAGAAGATGGCAAAATGCTAACAGAAGACAGAGAAAAGGCAGAATTACTCAACACCTTCTTTGCCTCAGTCTTCTCAGAAAAGGCAAAGGGTGCTCAACCTGAGGATAATGGAGCAGAGGACAGGATAGGGGCATTTCAGTACAGAATAAGTAAAGAGATAGTAGAGGAACACCTTATTAATCTAAATGAATTTAAGTCTCCGGGACCAGATGAACTCCATCCAAGGGTATTAAAAGAACTGGCAAATGTAATATCGGAGCCATTGGCAATAATCTTTGAAAACTCCTGGAAAACAGGAGAGATCCCAGCAGACTGGCGGAGGGCAAACGTTGTCCCCATCTTCAAAAAGGGGAAAAAAGAGGATCCCAACAATTATCGCCCAGTTAGTCTGACATCAATCCCAGGAAAGATTCTGGAGCAGATCATTAAACAGAGAGTCTGTGAACATCTAGAAGGCAATGCCATAATCACAAAAAGTCAACATGGGTTTCAGAGAAACAAGTCATGCCAGACAAACCTGATCTCTTTCTTTGATAAAATTACCAGCTTGGTAGATGAAGGGAATGCTGTGGATACAGTATATCTTGATTTCAGTAAGGCCTTTGACAAAGTTCCCCATGACATTCTTGCAAACAAGCTTGTAAAATGTGGGCTAGACAAGGCAACTGTTAAATGGATCTGTAATTGGTTGACCGGCCGAACCCAAAGGGTGCTCAACAATGGCTCCTTTTCATCCTGGAG
Organism: Sceloporus undulatus; assembly: GCF_019175285.1. Lineage (NCBI taxonomy): Eukaryota > Metazoa > Chordata > Lepidosauria > Squamata > Phrynosomatidae > Sceloporus > Sceloporus undulatus. Next base: position 268,743,644 of record NC_056523.1, read on the forward strand.
AAAAGTGACCAGTGGGGTCCCACAGGGCTTTGTCCTGGGCCCAGTGCTATTCAACATCTTTATCAATGACCTGGATGACAGAATTGGAAGCATACTTATCAAATTTGCAGATGATACCAAATTAGGGGGAATAGCTAATACCCCAGAGGACAGGATCAAGATTCAAAATGACCTGAATAGACTAGAAAGCTGGGCCAAAGCTAACAAAATGAAATTCAACACGGAGAAATGTAAGGTATTGCACTTAGGGCGGAAAAATAAAATGCACAGATATAGGATGGGTGACACCTGGCTGAATGAAACTACGTGTGAAAGGGATCTAGGAGTCCAAGTAGACCACAAGTTGAACATGAGTGAACAGTGTGATGCGGCAGCTAAAAAGGCCAATGCTATTTTAGGCTGCATCAATAGAAGTATAGTGTCTAGATCAAGAGAAGTAATAGTGCCACTGTATTCTGCTCTGGTCAGGCCCCACCTAGAATATTGTGTCCAGTTCTGGGCGCCACAATTCAGAAAGGACATTGAGAAACTGGAGCGTGTCCAAAGGAGGGCGACAAAAATGGTGAAGGGTCTGGAAACCATGCCCTATGAGGAACGACTTAGGGAGCTGGGGATGTTTAGCCTGGAGAAAAGAAGGTTAAGAGGTGATATGATCGCCCTGTTTAAATATTTGAAGGGATGTCATATTGAAGAGGGAGCAAGCTTGTTTTCTGCTGCTCCAGAGAACAGGACCCGGAACAATGGATGCAAGCTCCAGGAAAAGAGATTCCACCTGAACATTAGGAGGAACTTCCTGACAGTTAGGGCTGTTCGACAATGGAATGCACTCCCTCGGAGGGTGATAGAGTCTCCTTCCTTGGAGGTCTTTAAACAGAGGCTGGATGGCCATCTGTCAGGGATGCTTTGATTTGGATTTCCTGCATGGCAGGGGGTTGGACTGGATGGCCCTAGTGGTCTCTTCCAACTCTATGATTCTATGAGGAGCAGGGTTTTTGTAAAGCAAATAAGTCCTGCTGACTAGACCAATCCCCACACCCTACTTTGGATTAAAATAGAAGTCATTCATAACAAATGGCAATGTGGTGCAGTGGTGTGAACTAGGACTCTGGAAGACCAGGATTTGAATTCCCACTGAGCCATAGAAGCCCATTAGCCATTGGGCAAGTCATACTCTTAGGACCTTAGAGAAAGTCAGTGGAGTACCTCCTTGGAATACATCTTGTCATGAATACTCTATGATAATGTCACTGTGAGTCAAAGTCATCTTGAAGGCATATAACAGCGACAGTGAACTCATAACAATGAATGCTTCTGGGGAATATTGCAGCTAAACCCACAGGAGACAAAGTCCCAGCGGAACTGGCCACTGATATCATACTTCTTGTTAAGCCCCTGTGCCACAACAAACTACAGTTTCCAGAATTGTATAGCACTGAGCCATGGCCGTTAAAGTGGTGCCAAACTGGATTATTTCTATAGTGCAGATACAGCCTCAGTCTCTAACAGCAAGCTTGAATGTGGGCCTACAAATTCTTAAGTGAGTTGTGGGAGGGACATCATCCTGTGTCACTGGGCCTTAAATTGACTCATAGCTTGAATCCTCCAGGATAAGAAATCTGAATACTGTACAGTAACCAAGTCCATCTCTTGAATGAGCAAAGGTGTTTCATTGCATATTTTCTTCAGATACCTTCCTTAACAGGCCGGCAGTTCTAAAACTGCAGTGAGTACAGTAAATATACTGCATGTTAGAATAACTATAGGAAGATGTATATGTGTATAAACCTCCTGTAAACTCATTCATTAAGGGGGGGGGGAGTTTCCACACTTAAAGATGTGTTTTTAATTCTTCATAGCAATTTGGCGCATGTTGGACTATGTTTTCTATTATCCTCAGGTGCAGACCCCAGTTGACTTACCCTGTGCGTGAGTGGCCCTTCATAGGAAAAAAAAACCATCCCTACTGCAGAGGGACTGTCCATGCTATTCCCAGGTCCTTCCTGAAAATACAAATCATAATTTGGACTTCCCACATAGCATTTAGTATAGTAGTCTGGGGAATTTAAACTTTTTTGTTAGACTGGGTGGGATGAGAGCCAAAAGAATGCAGTCAAATATTAGTTTCAAGTAAAGATGTTTCCACATTCACAATTGCCATTCTGTGCAACAGCAGTGTGTCTCCTTGCTTTGAAGTAGCAACAGAGGACCAAAACTTTGGCTGAAAGCCTTTTATATCTTATTTGAGGCAGACTTGTTCTTGTTCACATTTGCTAACTGCAGTCAATGTGCTAATAAGGATTAATGAGAAGGATTAAAAATTTATTGTGACCCATGTTTTCACATATGAGAGCCAACTTCATATTGTAAAGCAGTATTTGCAGTTCAGTATCTCTTATCCATTTCCCCCTTGTCCTAAATAAAATTCATTCATAGACTCTGTGCTCCTAGGTTCTCTATTTAAACTCTCCCCTAAACTAAACATGTTAGAAGTTGCTGAATCTTGCTTTGTAATGTGGTCTTTTGTATTTCTTTCCAAACCATGGGATGGGAGTGAGAATGCATATTCAAGTGCTGAAAACTGTTTGAAGAGCATACATTGAGTCACTGTATTTATTCCCTCCCCTTGGGCATTTTATCTTTTGGATTTGAATAGCTGTTTGTATTTTGTGGTTAGTAACTCACATTTCCTGTAGCAGCTCAGTAGACTCTGGGTACAGTCAGAATTTACATTAGCGGTAACCAAATGATACTCACAGGAAGAACTGCACAGAAGCAGAGGAAAGAGAGAATCTCTTCCATAGGGTGATCAGCTAATCCTGATTTATTCAGTATTGTTTCAGTGAAGGTATGACACAGCAGGGAGAAATGAATGAGTAAAAATTATGCCTGAGATCTTAGATAGAGGAGATGGGGTGTAAGATTATGCTTATGGAGTTACACGATGATTGTGCAGCAGTTATTTTCACACAAATACACAGCTGCATGCATAATACACAGTGGTACCACATACTCAGTGGCACCATATGTGCAACTCTACTTCCATAACCTGTCAAATTGCTTCTGAAGTGGAATGTATTCATGCCTAAGTCATTAACAAGGTGCCAGACTATATTTCTGACCACCCATATAAATCCAATGATAGGCTTCGATGCGTAGTACTGATACTACCCATGCAAAATAACTGTGATGCATATGCAGCAGAAGTATGAACACATATTATATTTTAAACCCCGATGCATAAGTGTGACAAATCCATATATCTGTTCCTCCATCACTACTAGATAGCTCTAGCCATAAGACACTTTTACTGCATTTATCTCAGATAAATGTAGTTCACTGTCTGGGGAAAAAAGGAGTTTGTAGATGGGCTGATCGTCATCAACAAAACAGTGTGGCACTGCAGTCCTGATCAACTATCCACTTGCTTTTTCAAAAGAACAAACAGACAAACAGGCCATTCAGTTGTATGCCTCAAGGACTTCATCTAGTTTCGATCTCATATATTTAGGCTGGCTGTCATTGCTGGGATATTACCTGTGTTGAATTGTGCATGATGACCTATCATTATTATGAGAACATGTTCAGGCTACAAGTCTCGCCCTAAGAAAAATGGGCAACATTCATACCAATAGAAGGAAAGGAAAGAACAACAAGGTTAATATAATAGTGAGGTCTTAATTGCAAACTAGAAAGTAGGAGTTTGCTGTTTAAATGTCTGCACAATAAACTGCAGGAACTTGGCCTTCAGAATGTCAAGATGATTCCTTCCTCAAAATATGAACCTGTGTTTTCCAAAACATTTTAGGGTTTTTTTAAGGCCTTAAATCGTCCATATGGATAATTCTGGTTATTTTTAGGGCCCACAGGTTTCAGTCCTTGTTTCTTTTTAACCAAACAATTTTAATGATGATGCATTTGAGAGTCTGACACCAAATACTTTTAAACTGATGATGTAAACAGCCAGTTACAGCATTGCAGCATTACTTGGAGTTACACAGCAGATGTGTGCTTTCTTGAGACTGTGCTCGGCTTATACAGTGAATGTGCAATTGGGTTGTCAGGTCCTCTGAAGTTTGAGGCAGAATTAAAATGTTCTCCCTTCAGTTAGTGATGCTGTAGGGTGCTGCTTTGTGCTGGGTATTCTTGGCAATGCTTCATGGCGAAAAAGACAATAACTAGCTTAATCTTTGTTGCATTGGAATGGATGTCCGTGTGTTTGGATCTTCCTGGTGAATAGTCCCCATCTGTGAGACCTGTTTCCCTCTCCCCTTAAGAATTTTAAGAGGTATTTCTGTTTCCAGATCATTACATAAGTTATTTACCCCTAGTCTAATGGAAGGAAGATGGAATCTGGGTGACAAATGCTAGACTGCATCCTTAGATAGTAGAAACTGTCCCTCTTCACCAAGGCAGGGGAGTGCTGTATCTCAGCAGTATGCTAAAGGAACCAGGTACAATCCCTGGTATCTCTCAGTAGGGCTGGGAAAAGCTCCCTTTTGAAATTTGGGAAACCCTCTGCCAATCACCATAGACAATAGATCAAAGGTCCAGTGGTCTGTGGTCTGACTTGGTATAAAGTGGTTTCCAATATTGCTAGAGACTAACAGATGGTGCAGTCTGGAACGCTGGGGGATCCATGTGACCCTCTGCTGTAACATACTTTGTTTTCTGAAGTACTGTACTCCTTTCTGCTCTTGTGGTTTTCTTTTAATGCTGTTAGCCAACAGTGTAGGACAGTCCTATGCAGACTTTTCTCTTCAGTGTTTGTTTTATTCATGCTCTTCAAGTACAGCTAATATAATCTTTTGAAAACTTAACTGTATTGGTCTCCAGATTGTTTAAAACAGGTGGCTTGGAGATACCTCATTCATAGAATAATCACAACTCAAGGTTGACTTGATGGTAGTTAGCAACAAGCTACTTAAAGTCAAAGGAGAAATAAGTCTATGAATCATATCCCTCTTGTTTAATCGCATTTGTGCTTCCAGAACACTTATATTTACATAAATGTGCTCTCATAAATTGTTGTCTATTGGGTGATATGATGATGATGCCGACAATGTAAATGATGAGAGCTAAAAACATTTTCAAGCTCATGTAGCATGTAAAGTCTCAAAGGTATTTGAATGTTCATGAAATATATATAGAACACCAGAGGGAAAACATGTGTAAATTGCTAACTTTAAGTACATTTTTAAAAAACGGGTCAGAAATCTAGGGAGAAAAAGTGTTCTTAGCTAGTCTTGTCAAAAGGCTGGGACTCAAGAAATGAATGTATTTAATCTTTTAAATTTAAGGAGATTTCCATGGCAGAGCTCTCCCTAGAAACAGTAAGTAATAATCAATAATAATAATAATAATTAGCCTGCCCAATCACAAGGAATCTGGGCGGGTTACAGCAATAAAAATACATAGAGAATACAATAGAATAAAATACAATAAAATAATATAAAATAGAGTGACGTAAGTCACAGTAATTCACAGCTAGGCCTGATGGAGTTCGGCCTGTCTTTTTCACTCCCTCCCAGGCCTGATGATGACAGTTGGCATAGAGGGAGGGCTGTTCTTCTTGAGGCTAGCTGTGATGGAACTGGGCTTGGCTTTTCACTCCCTCCCAGGCCGGATTATGACAGCTGCCATGGAGGAAGGGCTCTTCTTCTTGAGGCAAGAATTTAATTTTAATTAATTAATTCTTCTCATTAAATTTAAGAGAAGAATTGGTGGACAGAGCGACGTAAATGGGGAGAGGAACTAGGTAGGAAAGGCCTGGCGGAAGAGATCCGTCTTAAGAGCCTTCTTAAAAACTGTAAGAGTAGAAATAGGGCGGATCTCCTTCGGCAGGTCATTCCAAAGGTTCAGAGCAGCAGTGGAGAAGGCCCTCTGGGTAAGTGAGGTTAGTCTAGATTTTTTCGGCTGAAGTAGATTCTTCTCCGAGGACCTTAGGGGGTGGGACGGACAGTACGGAAGAAGGCGTTCACTTAAGCATTCTGGACCCAAGCCATGTAGAGCATTAAAGGTAATCACCAACACTTTGGACCTTGCCCGGAAACTAATTGGCAGCCAGTGAAGGGATTTCAAAACCAGTGTTATGTGATTGTTATGATGAGTACCTGTAATTAACCTGGCTGCCATATTTTGTACAAGTTGAAGTTTCCGAACCTGGTACAAGGATAGCCCTATGTAGAGCACATTACAGAAGTCCATTTGAGAGGTTACCAGCACATGTACTACTGTTTCAAGGTCTCCTGGTTCCAGGAAGGGGTGCAGCTGGCGTATCAGCTGAAGCTGATAACAAGTGCTCCTGATTGTCACATCCACCTGAGCTGTCAGGTGAAGTGAGGAGTCGAGGAGCACCCCCAAGCTGCGGATAGAGTCTTTCAGGAGAAGTGTGACCCCATCCAGAACTGGCTGACATAACTCCATACCTGGGCTTGGGTTTCTATAACGAGTACCTCCATCTTACCTGGATTCAGCTTTAGTCAGTTTTCCCTCATCCAGTCCATTACTGCCCCAAGACAGGCATTCAGAGGAGAGAAGCCATCATTAGTCACTGCATCAGTCTGAAACATAGAGAAATATATTTGGGTGTCATCAGCGTGTTGATAACATCCTGCCCCATGTCTCCAGATGATTTCGCCCAGTGGCTTCATTTAAATGTTAAACAGCATGGGAGACAAGATGACGCCCTGGAGGATGCCAAATTTTAACTCGCTTTTAGAAGAGCAACTGTCTCTCAGCACCACCATCTGGAATCTGCCCGAGAGGTAGGACCAGAAACACTGTAGAACAGTGCCTCTGACACCCAACTCTCTCAGGCATTCCAGAAGGATACCGTGGTCAATAATATCGAAGGCTGCTGAGAAGTCCAAGAGCACCAACAGGGTCACACTTCCCCTGTCAGTGCCCAGATAGAGATCATCAACCAAGGCGACTATGGCAGTCTCAACTCCGTATCCTGCCCTGAATCTGGTTTGAAATAGATCCAGAAAATCTGTTTCCTCCAAGACTGCCTGTAGTTGATTGGCGACCACCCTCTTGATCACCTTGCTCAAGAATGGCAACAACGATACTGGCCTATAGTTATTTCTATCCAGGGGGTCCAGGGAGGGCTTTTTAAAGAGTGGTCTGACCACTGCCTCCTTAAGACAAGAAGGTAGGGTATCCTGCCGAAAGGATGTATTGATTATATTTTTCAGCATCAGCTTGATTGTATAACTCCCCTGGACAGCCAGCCAGTAAATAAATTACAATAGGTGGGAGAGGGCAATTACATTCTAATTAACACCTACCTATCCAGCTTTTTCTTCTATTTGGCACAGTGGTGCCACCTCCCCCCCCCCCCCTTTTTTTTTTTTTAATAGCAAACCTGTTAAGAAGGGGTCCACAATTACTCTTGACTACTCTTGCCCTGGCAAGCATTTCTTTGGCCCCTGGCAAGAATGAAAGGGAATCATGTTCTTCATTTGCAGCTTGGAGCTGGACAGTAGAAAAGAGCCAATTTTGCATCTGAAGTGAGTTTGAGAGGGTGGGGCACAACTGCAGTGAAAATCCCCAACCCCCATATCCAGACTGAGGACCATGCTCTTTTGGTGCTGGGCTAGGGGTGGAGCTCATCAGTGGCCCAGCCTCAAGGTCTGCCCAGGCTCCCCATTTGTTGTTGTTTAGAACCTGGAAGCATTCAGTACCTTGGAACAAAATAGGTGATAGGTATCATCTGAAGCCCAGAGGTACCTGTGGGGATTATCTACTTCACTTCCAGGCAGGTGAGGAGCACGTGATTTCCCTTGACTTTGGCTGAGCCTTGGGACCACAAGCTCAGGCTTGGCCGCCCAGGCATATTCATGCAGCCTGCCCCCTCCTCCTTCTGGCCATGTGGGACTGAGAGATTCTCAAAATCCAGGAAATTTAACTTCCATTTGCAACACAGAAAGATGCTTCCTTTTGCAATTCAGTATGTCTCCATCTTTTGTGAGGCCACAGGCCCCAATGTTAGGCAGAGAACACTAAATTTCTCAAGAAGCCTTCATGCTTTTGCATTAGGAAAACTTTTAGGTGAGACTTCTCTTTTAGCACAGAACAAATGAGGTAGGATCAAAGCTGAGGTGCAATCCATCAATTCCCAGATGGGTTTTTTGGAGGGAGGTTTTTTTAAAAAAAAATCCTAAAATCTTTGTAAAACTTTTTGAAAAAAATTCGGACAACATAGACATCTTTTCTCTTTCTCTCTCTCCTCTCCCCCCCCCCTTTTGAGTCTAGTCTAGAAAATTTATGATACAGCAGTTACAATTTGACTTTGTCTTTGATGAGTAAAATTACCTCCAGGTTGGGTGGCCTGTCCCACAAAATTTGTTGTGTGCTTTCAAGTTGCTTCAGTGAAGATTTGAATCCTATTCTTCAGAGTCACAGTCCAACATTCAAACCACTGTACCACACTTGCTCTTTCCACAAGATATATAAATGCATATAATGTCTGCGATTATTTGGGTGGAAAACCTACATTCAGGTGCTCCCTTGGCTTTCACATTAACAGAGAGAGAATAACTACTGTAATCTTATTTAAAACAAAAAACAACTACAGTTATAATGGCCCATTCTTTACTGTACCTTTCTGATTATATTCTGTGAGAGTCAGGTGTCATTTTTAAAAATAAAAAAACCAACTTTGGTTTTACTGGGTAGTTGTCTTTGAGCATCAGGTTGTAAGAATGACAATAATAACTACAGTTACAATGCATTTACAATAGAGAAGAGCTGGGGTGGTTAGCTTTTGGGATCCCCAGTTCCCAGAGCCCCCAAAATGTAACCTTTATTATCTTTGCTATAGAGCAGGCTCCCCCAAAGTAATCCCCTCCAAATGTTTTAGTTTGTACGATAGCTTCTATTAGTCACAGCTAACTTGGTCAGTAGTCAAGGATGACTGGTAGCTATAATCCAAAGTACTCTTTTTGAGAAGGGTGCTTTTGTGCTGGGCTGCTAAATTCAATGCAAGCAGAAGGCAAACATGATTGTGACAATGAGAGGCTCTTAATTTGAATTTCAAATTTTTCCTTCCCTTTTCCAAAGCCTCTTGAATGTAGACTCCCACTAATTTGTATTCCTGTCATTTGTTAAACCAAATTATTTTTTTTAATAGCATGGTCTTGAATTCAGCCATGATGCAAAAGAGCCAGCAGCCAACCATGTGGAATTGGAGGCATAGAGTAACAAGTCCTTTGGGAAGAGTACCTCAGAAATAAAAATCAGTATGGTGGTCCATGACAAGAAAATCTGAATGCACAACTGAGCTGAAAGAGCGTGCAGGCTTGCAGGTTCTCTAGAGCCAATGGGTTTTTTGTACACAAAAAAAGAAGATGATTTGAGGGCAAGGGACTAGAAATTGCCAGATGTTGCTGAATGCTAATATTACAGAATGAATGAATTAGCCACTGGTAGGTGCTGCAGATACCAGATTGCATCTAGGATTGTGGGATGAAAAAAGAATTGACTGATCCCAATTTCTAAAGACATAAAAGACCAACTGTAACTAGATCTGTCTCTTACTTTGAACAAAATGTGCTGTAGGGAGAAAGCAAAAATAAAAAGAAACATGTCAATCTATTAGCAAGGATGGAGATTAATTCTGGATGGTGCAAAAGTGAATTGCAGCCAAATTGTGCAGTATTTCTTAGATCTAAGAGGGACTGGAATCCTTAAAATGCAAAATTCTTCTTCATGTGGAAGACAATGATGTTTCCAAATCTCTGAAAAATTAATACTGTATATTTAAGGTAGGACAATTTAACCATGACTCATAGGTGTATTACAAGTGCCAACTTGTCCTGGATGACTGGGCATTGGGCAAGGAAGGGGTTATCCACAAGGCTTCTTTGATATCTCTCCCCCCTCCCCGCTCTCAGTCAATGGGGAAAGAAGAGAATGACTTTGTTCTCTATTAACATATATGTTTATGGTAAACTTGGAAAAGTTACTTTTTTGTCACAGCTCTTTGGATCCCCTCTAATTAGCTTGGGAATTCTGAGAGGTGTACTCCAATAAAACAACATTTCCAAGTTCTGCTAAAATGTGGATTTGTATTGAGCTTACCCTGTTTTGGAGATTGCATAAAAAAGAGGGTACTGGCTGTCCAGGATAAAACAATTCAGATGTGGGTGTGCTGCCCGTATCTTCTTGTACTCGAAAATACTAATATAGGGATTATGTGTATGCTCCCTGCAGCAGTGGCGTTTAGACATATGTGATGATAATTGATTGAAGAAGAATGGAAATTGTGTTTATATAAGGGATTTCTCTCTCCTTTTCTCCTCTTCCTCCTCCTGCATCAAAACTTGTTGTTCATGCTGTGACCTATTTTGCCTTTGAACCACATCATGTTTCTGTAGGTCAGGCATGTGCAATAGAAATCAATTTCAGGACTTCCTAGACCCTAGAGTACCCCTGATTCAGGTACTGATTTTAACATACTCACTGGGTTTCATTATGCCTTTTAATAAACAGAAATGAGAAAGCTGGAAACCCTTGGCAAACAGCAAACATCTTAGCTAGAAAACTGGCAAACATCTTTGTGTGTTTTTTGATTAAGAAAAAGCTGTTCTGACAAGACAGCTAGAAGCCACTGAGCTTCCTAACAAAATACTCCACCCACGTTTGTCTTACAGCAACATAAAATTACTGAAGGAAAGCAACTGGCACAGTTCCTTGTTAGTTAGTGTAAACAAGCTCCCTTTGTAATACATGGTTTAACATTTCCACTAACTTTATTGCCCTTTTTAACTCCATTCTTAATAATGCTCCTGCACCAACAAGTTGGCATAAAACTCAAATAATTCCAATCCCAAAAACCAAAGAAGAATGCCCAGAAACTAAATCTTTCCATCCTATTGCACTCCTTAATCAAGATGCAAACATATTTACCTCTATTATGGCCTCCAGAATAAATGAGTTTATGTTAGAATACATTGCTCCTGAGCAGGTGGACTTCATGCCGGGCAGATGCCTAGCAAACCCAGTCTGCAGGGTACTCAATATCATCCACCATTCCAACCAGTCAAAGACTTCTCTAGCCTTACTTTTGCTTGATGTTTTGAAAGCCTTTGAAATATTGGAATGGCCATTTCTTTTTGGGGTCCTTCAAGGAATGGATTTTGGAGATGGCTTCATTAGAGCACTATGAGAAATCAGAGGTGTTGGTATTGGTCAGTGGCCTCATAGAATCATAGAGTTGGAAGAGACCCCAAGGGCCATCCAGTCCAACCCCCTGCCATGCAGGAAATCTAAATCAAAGCATCCCCGACAGATGGCAATCCAGCTTCTGTTTAAAGATCTCTAAGGAAGGAGACTCCACTACACTCTGAGGGAGTTTGTTCCACTGTCGAACAGCCCTTACTGTCAGGAAGTTCCTTTTAATGTTAAGGTGGAATCTCTTTCCTTTTGCACTTTCCAGGGGAACTAGACACGGTTGCCCATTGTCACCCCTCCTATTTGCACTGACAATAGAGCCCTTGGTTCCAACACCATAAGATTGGGCTTTATGTTGATGATGTGTTGATTTTTTTTCCACTCTCAGAATTATCATTTCTGCTTCTAAAAAGGACGGTTGAGTCCTTTGGCAGTTATTGAGGTCTAAAAATTAACTTTAACAAATCCACATTAATGGCTCTAAACACTTCATACCAACAGCAAAAATCCTGGCAAGACCTAATGGGCTTGCAACTTCATCCCTCAGGCTTTTCCTATTTGGGAATAACCATCACAAAAGACACTCAGCAGCTCATACTCCAAAATTGTAACTCAGTAAACACATGGATGCTACGTAAATTTAAATAATGGAAGGCTTTAAATCTTGCCATCCTTGGCAGGATTGCATTAGTCAAGATGTTCATGATCCCTCAACTCTTTTTCCTGTGCATGGGCTCATATTTGATCTTCATCCCCATACAAATTCTTTTCAGCATCTGTGAGGGAGAATACTTTGAAAACCATCTATAGGTGGTATCTCACACCTGTAACACTATCTAAAATGGTTAAAACATTCTGCCCGGATTGCTGGAGGGGTTGTAAATCTAGAGGCTCTTATATGCATATGTGTATTGAATGTCCTAAAGGTTGAAAATTCTGGGATGCAGTTCTCTATCAAAATCAAACCATAAATTTTTGTGTGTCAGATTTGCACAATACAGTCTGGTGAGACGATTGGAAGCTTTCATTTTGCATTAACCAGATCTTAAAGTTTTTTTGTGTTATCCAAGCTTTTATCCAGCTTAGCTATAACCAGTGGAACAAGGCACTTTTTAAAACATGGCTTAAAGCTGAGGTATTTGCACAATAATTAATATTAAGCATAGCATGCCAAACTAGGACAGTACAATACTGTAAATTATGTCAATGTAGAACAGTAGCAAAAGTTTCCCAGTCCTTCCCTCTGCAGAATTTGGCATGTGATCCCTGGGCTTTCTGCATCATTCTCAAAATGTATGATGTCAGAATTGATTCAGTAAATATGTGTGCTACTGCAGTTTTAAAACTACTGCTTTACTCCAGTGTGATGCAAGTTTGAATACTTTTTGCTGCATCATGAATCACAGGGTAAAAACCCAATAACAGCCTGATTTCACTTTTCACTGAGTTTTCACACCTAAAGACTACGGCCTGTTACAGACAGGCCAAAATAAAGCTGCTTCGAGTCACTTTGGAGGTATGGTATTTCAATGATGCATGCGTCCTAAGATTCCAAAAGCCGCACCAAAGGCACACTGCAGTCCTAAGGACTGCAGTGCAGCTTTGGTGTGGTTTTTGGACTCTTAGGACGCATGCATCGTTGAAATAGCATACCTCCAAAGTGACTCGAAGCAGCATTACTTTGGCCTGTCTGTAACAGGCCCACGTTAGCACTGGCAAACAGCATAATTACATGTGTTGTTTGATCTTGAATAGAACTGTGTGTTCCAACAGAATAAGCTGACATGAGTGATCGTTTAAAAATAATTGTTCATTTTTAAAAGGCAGCAGCACAAGTTTATAAGCTTTGCCTTCCATAGTATACAATATGAGCAGTTCTCACAGAGATGCAGCACTGACTTTTTTCCTTAAAAAGGAGTTTGTGGCTTCACAAAGCCTCAGTTGGCAACTTCGATCTCAAGAGAAGCATCTCTTTCTGCCTTACTAATGGACTTAATTTTTTTCCTGGGTTACCCACATGGCCAGAAGGAGGAAGGCCTGACCTACATGAATGTCCCTCCAACAGCACCTGAACTGAGAACAGCAACATCTTGACAAAATGCAGGCTTGGGACTAACATTTTTCTTTTTCTTTCTCCTGTATGATTTTTAACATCTTTGCCTGATGAAAATGCCAATGGAACTTCAAAGGCTTGCAACATGTATGTTTTGCATTTCGGTTGGCCAATAAAGTTTGTTCTGTGGTTCTGGATTTGATTGTACCTTGCTACGTGACCAACATGGCCAGCACTGTATATTTCTATCCATATAACTGAACTGGTGTCAATAGCAGCTTGTGCTGCCACAACTTTTGCATTATGTAACTGAGATCCTGATCCCTTTTTCTCTGCCTCATTTCTGCCTGGCTTGGAATGGCTAAGCCCTGATTCTGGCCTACAACAAGTGCTCCTTCCACTGAAGGTGCTCAGTCAACCTCTGATACTGAGTCCAGAGAGACCTGTCCCTAGTCCTCTGTCTGCTCCATTTCCACCATCCTGAAAGAACAGAGCCCTGCAGACTAACTATGGAGCCAGTAGGAGGTGTGCCCTAGGTAAAATTTAAGGGAATGGTAGGGCAGATGAGATATGAGCTGTCTAAAAACATTTTGTTATATAATAATAATACAGTTTATTTACAATTATGATTTATTTATATGAGAAGGAAAACAAGCTGCATCTCCCTTTTCCACATCCTGGAATGGCTGGAATGATAGTGGGATCTTAACTTTGATACTGATGGCATGGTGCCCACTGCCACATTTAAGACAGCAGGTTAGTTTAGCAAGTTAGGTTAGTTTAGAGAGCCTGTGACAAGTTATGTAACATATGGAACTTGCCTTCCAACAAAGGAGAACAGCCAGGAGGAAAAGCTGAGAGGCTGCCCATCAGCATCTGTTGCTGAGATACTCACATTATTCTGCATAATGGTCAGACTAACCCTGCTATCCACTGATTGTGAGTTTGTAAGTCTTAGTAAGCTGCCATGCTATTGCTTGGTGGGTTTTTGAAGGAGTTAAAAATGTGAACGTGTTCTGTTCCTGTTATGTTAATTTCTGCTGATTTGCTGTAATGTTGCTGCTTTAATAGACTTTGAATGTAATTGTTTTAAATGGTAACATTTTGATATCACAGTATTTGTTGTTGATATCTTACTGATTCACATTTATTTATTTATTATTTATATTAATTTGTATCCCACTTTTCTCCCAAAGCTGGGACCAAAAACTTTAATTAATGAAGTGTTTGTTAGTTAAAGTGCATATTTTTGTGAAGTTGAGTTTTTACATGAGCTTGTTTCCTCCTGTATACATGAACACAACTAAAGTCTTCACAGTCTCCAGCAATGTATTCAGATTTAGGTTGGGTACATAACTATGCTGTAGAATAGTTACTATGTGTGTGTTCTGTGGATGGAATGGGATGGTTTACCTTTTCAATGTTTTTCTTTCAGTATCAAGGCCATTGAAAGTCCGAACAAAGATGATGACACACAGTGGCTGACCTATTGGGTGGTGTACGGCATCTTCAGCATAGCAGAATTTTTCTCTGATCTCTTTCTCTCCTGGTTCCCTTTCTACTACATGATGAAGGTTTGTTGGCTGGTACTCACCGCATCTCCCATACAATTGTAGTCATGGATCCCAGATATTGTAAAGATGTTATTATTATCAGCAATTTACCTGAATAGGATTACCCATACAAAGTTAGAATGTTATTACAGGTTCTTCTTTTCAGAATGTATTACAACATAAGATGTTAGCTTGGGGTAGTTGATTTGGCTTGCCAAAAATGGGTTGCCTTTGGCCTTCCAAACGTTTTGGCCTTCCAGTTTCAGAATCCCCAGGCAACAGGGCTGATAGTGATTTATAAGATTTGTAGTCCAGAACATCTGGAGAGCAAAAGGTTCCCCTCCCAGACTTTAGCATAATGCAGTGGTGAGCACCTGTGGCAGAATGGGGGGGATTAGCCCTTTGGGAGATATCTCCTCACCACACTCATACAAAGGCTGTAAAAAAACCCCAACATTTCTATTAGCTCACAGACACCCCCCATGCTCTCTAGGTGATGGTGGGGTCATTTTTGCCATGTTTTAGGCCTCCTGGAAGGGATTTTTTTTTTTCAAAATAGGAAGTGACCAGATGTTACTTCTGGTTTATTTTCCATTAAAAATAAATTCCTGGGCCTATAGTAGCCCAGGGAGCTGTGGCATCATTAGGAGGGTGTGGGAGGGGGTGTTGCGGACTGAACTAGGTGACACTTGAGAGGAAGGACAACACCCAGTTGAGCCTTCCTCCCACTGTAGAGTAGTGTGGTGCTGCTGCCAACACTCTCCCCTTCTCTGCTGCCCTGGTTCTTGGCTGAGGGAGGCAATGCAGCAGAGGAGGAGTGCACACTTGCTTCCCCACCTCCCCCAGTGCCTTGGCTGGCTCATGGCTGATATCTGGGAGGGGCTTGTGGACAGGGTAAGCTGCCCCCCCCACACACACACCCCGTGACCTGCACTGGATGACACCAAAATTAGGAACGCTACTGCCAGGG
This sequence comes from Sceloporus undulatus, assembly GCF_019175285.1. Classification (NCBI taxonomy): domain Eukaryota; kingdom Metazoa; phylum Chordata; class Lepidosauria; order Squamata; family Phrynosomatidae; genus Sceloporus; species Sceloporus undulatus. Next base: position 268,759,395 of record NC_056523.1, read on the forward strand.
AGGTCCCAAAAATGCTCCCACACCCCCGGAGGACATTTTGGTGCAAAAGGTTTTTAACACTTGGGGGCACAAAAATGACCCTACTCTAATGCCTGCAGTGACTTTGATCCACAGTAGTGCTTCAGATTTGAGAAGGCTGGAGGGGAACAGGAATTGAGGAGGAAAGCTAGCAAAGTTTGGCTTGTGTGGCAAGGTGGAATGGTAATCATGCAGCAACAGAACAGCAAGAATTCCCTCATTCATGCAAAAGTGAAATTCCAGAAAATTGGAAGAGGAAAGTGGATGGTAATATATCTGGAAAAATGACAAATGGATATTAACATCATAGTGCTATACAAACTTTCCTTTTTTCAGTTGAGGGGCGTGTTGTACTGCTTTATTGCAGTTGTGCTTGTAGCACCATGCATGTCTGACTGTATCAAGAATAAGGAACCTTTCTGTGTAAAACTGTATATAAGTCATGTTACCATTTATGAATTGAGATGAACGTGTCCCCTTCAGGCATCCATTCTTTTTCTCACATGGGCATGTGCACTTTGTATATATCCTGTCATGTAAAAGTGATGCTCTGTCTGTCAAGAATATGGGACCCATTTGTGCCAAACATCCTCTCCCTGCTGTGGCCAGACATATGCCTCTGGGAGAATGTGAGTACATGATTATTGAGACGCCCATAAGCCAAGCATGAAGCCAGTAAGCTTCTGCCGCTGTAGATCTCCACTAGTTAGTATCTAGAGGCTTATTGCCATTGCCACTTCCATATAACCATGTACTCCTCACATGCTTATCTCTTAGGAATGATTGCAGACTTTTTATATAATAGAGATCAGTTCACATCTCATGTGTACTGTTAATTTTTAAATGAATGTTTTTTGACAGGACTGTCTTATCTGCTCTGTCCTAATATTCCATTGCTTTATTAGCTTCAATGTTGTTTATAGTAATGTGATGAAGTTTTTATATACAGTAGATCGTCCATATCCACAGATTCCAGCATCTGTGGATGGCAAGTCCACGTTGGGGGGGGGGGGATTGGCAGAGGAGAAAGAGGTGGAGGCGGCAATGATGGGGAAGAGGAGGAGGAGGATGGAGGCGGCAGAGGTAGCAGCTGGAACAGGAGGAGGAAGAGGAAGTGGCGGTGGCAGCAGCCATAGAGGGGAAGAGGAGGAGGAGGCAGCCCCCTGCCACCTACTGCAGTAAGAATGGCAAGGCTGGCTTGAGGGTGGCAAAGTCCCATTGTCCCCAATGGTGGTGTGGCCACGCCACCATTGAGGACAATGGGACTTGAGCATGCATAAATTTTGGTATCCATGGGGGGTTCCAGAATGGATCCCTCACAGATATCGAGGGCCCAGCTGTATTTAAGAGTCCCTTTAGATGAATCCTGTCCTTAGCCTTTTGAGAACTGTTGCCTCTTTAATGTTAGTTTACAGATATGCAGTCAAAATCCAAATGCTCCCCAGGAATGAATGTTGTATTATCTGTAGTTCTGTTGATAGACTGTTGTATTGGTGAATAAAAGAAGTGTCAACAAAAATGGTATTTTAAGCAGTGAGGCAATGACTTCTATCTCCTAGGGTAATGGCTATTCTTATCCTTCAGCACCTTCCTTCCTTCTATTGCTAGGCCTTCAGGGTTTTTTTCACAGCTGTTTTTACAAAATGCTAAATTCTTTTATGCTAAACCCTTTAAACAGCATTGGGATCCATCTAAACTTTTCCTGGTGGTTAAGTCTCATGATTAAATTTTTTTTTCCATTTCTTAAACCTTTCATTGTTTGGGTTAGAAGAGCTTATCTTAAATCTAATCTCTCCAGTAAGAGAAGAATCACATGTGTGCCTGCCTCTTCCTGCATACATACTTTATTAGGATCACAGATCAGACATAAGGGAAATGGTGGTGGGGCAATAAGAAATCACTGTGAGGACAGGTTGTATAATTTCCCCATCAGATAGAGAATGGAGAGCTAGTGTGATGTAGTGGTTTGAGCATTAAGCTTTGGGTCTGGAGAACAGTTTAAATTGCTGCTCAGCCATGGAAACCCACTGGGTGACCTTGGGCAAGTCACACTGTCTCAGTGTGAGAGGAAGGCAAAGGCAAACATCTTCTGAACAAAATTAACCATAAAACCCTATCAAGGGTTGCTCTAAGTCAGACATGACTTGAAGGCAAACAAGAAGATTAAGAATGGCTTGTTTTTGTTCTCTCCCTGTGTATTTTCAAAGGACTAATCATTTATTCCCCTAATATCCAAACTCTTTTCATTAGGATGCACTTACTGCTTTTCTGTAGTTTTTCTCTCCTTGTCTTGGGACATAAGAGTTCCAGGGACAAACTTGAATCATTTCTTTGGGATATCAGTGTTTATGTTGTCCCTTTGTTTGGAGGTAATCACTCTAATTGTACATTTTCCCAACAGAGTGAAACAGTTTTATGACTGAAAAGTGGGGAATGTCCTAAAGAAGGGATGGGCAGTGTTATGTAGTGGTTTGAGTGTTGGACTACAGGAGACATGGGTTTGAATCCCCACTCAGCCATGGAAACCCACCAGGTGACCTTGAGCAAGTCAGAGTCTCTTCAAGACAATGGCAAATCTCCTTTGAACAAATCTTCCTGAGAATGATAGGGTTGCCATAAGTCAGAGCAAACCTGATGGCATATAATAGCAAGGAATGGGCCACATGTAGCTCTCCAGATGCTTTTTTTCATTGCAGTTTCCTCACCATTGTGCAGGGAGGCTAGTAAATATGGGAATTGTACCACTAACACCTGAAGGGCCATAGAGTTCCCTCCTTCCCTAAGTGATGTTACAAATTTTCTAGGTGTATTATGAGAAAATCACTATTTGAGTATTCATTTTCTCTGATTATGAAAAGAAATGCAAAGATAAACTGATGTCTTGTAGGGGAATACACTCAATATGTATGTCTTAAAACATGCAGCTAAGTTTTTCTTATGTCGTGGGAGCTTGCAAGTATGACGATACACGCAACACACACAATCCTACAGGGTTTTCAGAGAGCTTCAGAGCCTTATTATCCATACACTAGAGGTTGGTGAGAAACTGAAAATTGCTTGCCCCTGGCTCCCTAGTGAGATCAATGGGAGAAGTGAATGCAATTTAAACTAAGGTACACCTGATATTGATAGCTCAGTGATACTGTTCATGACATCAGAATTATAGCTCCTTTTGTACCACCACCAGAAGGCAGGGTTACCATCTTTGTTTCTCACTTTGTTTTTCTGCAGTGTGGCTTTCTGATTTGGTGCATGGCTCCAAGTCCTTCAAATGGAGCTGAGTTTCTTTATCATCGCATCATCCGCCCTTTCTTCCTGAAGCATGAGGCACAACTGGATAGTGTAGTGAAGGATCTGAAAAACAAAGCTGCAGAGACAGCAGACACCATCACTAAAGAAGGTGAGGCAAGGCCAATATGGTCACCTTCTACTTAGACTTAGTATACCTTGTGGATAATTATGCATTTGTAACTAGTTCTGGACCAAAATGATGTGAGGGAAGGAAAAAATAACACAGTGAAACATACTTCAGGATGTGAGGCTTTAAAAAAAACTTCCTATGTAGTCTAAGATCATTTTTTGTTGGTGTTAATGACCTAAGTGGACAGAATTTATCTATCTTCTGTTCATACATAGTTGCATTGGCTTTGGTCAATTTCAAGGTGTATGTAACTCCCTTGTTTGACTGGCTTCTGGGCCCAATTCACTGTCTGACAACTTATATCTCCCTATACGTACCTGCTAGTCTTAGGATCCTCAAGGAAAAGCTTTCTCTTGGCTCCACCACCATCACAGAGCAGAGCCTTCTCAGTGGTTGTTCCCAGCCGGTGGATTTCGCTTCCACAGAAGGCTAAGCTGCCGCCTCTGCTTTTCTTTCACTGCCAGGCAAAGACTTTGAATTTTATTCAGACAGGCATTTAATTATTAATTGGTTACAGGGAGCTTTTTTTTTACTAGGCGTTGCACTATACTTTACAGGAAAAAGTACAGAAGTATATTGCACTTTATTGCTGTTTTAAAATGCTTTTAAAATATACTGCTTAAAATATAATAGTGCTTTAACTTTTCTTACCAGTTTTTAAACTAGCCCACCTTGAGTATCATGCTGGGGAAAAGTTGGCATTTAAATAAACTAAATAGTGTAGTGGAGCTGAACTGTTTTTTCTGTACAATTTCATCATTGCACCATATCAGCATGGGATTGGGACCAAGTCCTGAAGTCCAGCATTTACTTTTCTAGTCCAGGTGTTTCAAACTGCATAGACAATACTAGGTGAAATGAAACAAATAGAATTAGGCAGGAGAATTTCCACTAGGTCAAAATATGAGGGTTTTTTCCCATCCTGATTACTCTCTCCTTTTTCTCCTGAATAAAAGCAGCAGAATGAACTGTTCAGGCAATTTGGTGCAAATATTTAATTAATATACTGAGCACAAGGAATTTAAAAGCATTTACTGGTACTCATTTTTATGTAGGATGTTTTTCCAAGGATGGAATGACTCCAGAAGTTTAGAAACCTACCACCTAGAAATAGTCACATTTCCTTTGCTATCCCTGTCCCTGTTTTTTTGTTTGTTTTAAAGATTCCTGCTGCTCCTGAAACTTTCAACACAGTTTTGCATCTCTACTCATATTAGTAATACAGTGAAATATTGGGTTATTTGTTAATTCTGGCTAGAATCCTGTTGGGACTTAACGTCATAGACTTACATTGTGACAATTAGAATTTGGCAGTTCTGTAATGTCTGTATCCCAAAAGTGCTGCTGTTACGTTACTACTTAGGGGAGGGAGCCAGCAAAGTGACTGATTCACAACAGGACCAATGCACATTGGGACACTCTTGCTGGTGTCCATTACACAGCCTTGCAATGCACTAACTGGGTTTCTTAGCACGTCTATTGTGTTGCGAAGTATATGTAAAATTACATAATGCATACCGGATAGAAGGCTCCAGTATCTGCTATAAAAATATTTTTTTCCTTTTCAGCTAAAAAAGCCACAATCGGTTTACTCGGTGAGGAGAAGAAGAGTACCTAAAACAGTAACTGGAAGCGAAGTTTCAAGTTTCTTCATCACTTCCCTTACACAGCTTGATGTTTTGGGAGACTGTGATATAGTACTTTGAATAATGTTGCCTTGTAAACATTTTTGATTTTATTAAAGGAATGTGTTGTAAGATTGCTTGCCTTTTTTTGCAGATCTCTTAAAGTAAGCATTTTTATTTAAAACCAGTGCAGTGGGTGGCATCTAAAGCTTATATGGATTAGTTTATTCATCTCCTGAGCAGAAAAACAACTTTAAGCAATGTCTTGTCTTGCTGTTTATGTGAAATTTAAATAAAATATGCCACAGACTCTCTTACACTCTTTCTTTGTGAATGCAATATCCATATATAAAGGTTCCATACTTTACTAGTTCTTGTTGTAATGTATATTTGATATCTACATATAATAAGAATGACATTTATGACAGTGTCTTTGTACATATACAAGGAATAATGTTATTGTGTTAATGTGTGTCCCTTTCTATGACCACATAACCAAGAATGTTGTAAACATTGAAGTCAGGTTATAGTGTTGTATGTTGCAATTCCTTATTGCTGCACATATTTCCAGTAACTTGCAGTATTTGGCCTTGTACATCTTTAAAATTTTATACCCTTAAATTTTTCCTTCTATGTCTGTCATACTTTGGATATATCATAAGATGATGTAACTGACTGGAAGAACTGATAATACTTGATAAAAGTGGAAGACAGTAGGAAAAGAGGAAGGTTGCACTTCAGATGGATAGACTCAATCAAGGAAGCCACAGTCCTGAGTTTGCAAGACCTGGGCAGGGCAATTGATGATCAGGGCTCTTGGAGGTCTCTCATTCATACAATTGCTAAAAGTTGAAGTCAACTTGATGACATCTTTAAGTACTAAAAAGGGCCCATGCTAGGAAAAAAATTCCTGGTTTTGGTTGAATCAAGCATCTGATGGGTGGGAGAGGGGAATAATGTTGCCCATCTATTTCACCTAAGTTTCATTCTGCTTCAGCATAGCAGGGCTTCTAGTAATACAGGTATTGATGAATGTTTGTGGTCCAAGTGCAAATTTACTCAAAAATGATAGTACGAAGCACAGTATTGTTCTCTGGCAAAGGCTTCCCCATTAGAAAGTTATCAGTAAAGTGCTCCTTGGCTCTTCTTTGTGGCTTATTCCAGACCTTAAAATGTCCACCTCTTTTACTTTTGATCAAAAGGTGGCCAGATGAATATGGAATGATAGTATAGCGTATAAAGATGAGCAATTAGAATAGCCACTTCATGGAAGGAAGAATTTCTATTTTACAAACAGAAATTATTTAAAATACTGCTGAGGTTATGCGTGTGTATGTGCCTTCAAGACACCTGTCAACTTATGGCAACCCCATTAATTTCATAGGTTTTTCTTAGGCAGAGGTGGTTTTCCAGTTCCTTCCTCTGAAATATAGCCTACAGCACCTGATATTTATTAGCAGTCTCCCATCCAAATACTAAACAGGGCTGACTCTGCTTAGTTTCCAAGATCAGACAAGATTTAGTACCTTTAGGGTATTTAGGCCCAGATGACAACTTCTTTTGTAAACCACTCTACTGGCCTGATTATACACCTCTTGCTCAGTTTAAAATCTCATCACTACTCACTGAACTGTATCCAGGCTTTGAAAGCTTGCATCATGTGATTTGTGCATTTTGATTGGCCCAATAAAAGTATCACTGTTTGGTGGATTTTGGATGTTATAGTATCTATATCTGTGGTACTTGTCAGAATGTTAACTCACTACATGAACGCCTAAAATCTGCTCTTCCATCAAATGTAGAATGACTTCTGCTGCTAGAAGAACACCATTCCACAGAATTATTATTAACCTTTATTTATAAAGCGCTGTAAGGGAGCGACCATGGATCTTCAGTCCCAAGAACCATTTAGGTCAAAACAATCTCCACTACTGGCCAATTCAATATCCTTGGAAGTTGGCAAAACATGATGGTGTGAAGCAACTTCTGCAATTTAGCCTCAAAATTTAGTAATGGGAGATACTGCTCTGACTGTATGGAAGACTGGGTCTATTCTGTATCCATGCAGCTGAGATTTTTATAAAGCTACCTTACAAACTGCCTAACCCTATATCTTGTAATTAATTCTATAATGCTGTCACAGAGCTTTTCCAACTAATTACAGAATTCTGCCAATGGGAGAAGAGAAGGCAGACACAGAATGTTCCATATACCTTATTTTGTATAAACTGTATTGTAGCAATTATATCGAATGAGTTGTGTATGATCATTATGCATGTAAACAGGAGAGACGACATATGTCCCTATAGCCTTGAACAATGCAAATTTGCAGCTTGCTTTGGTTGGAATGCTGTTGATGAAATACAAAGCAGCTTAACCTCAGTGCAGCAATCCAGAGAAAATAATCCTAGATCTCCAGCGTTCTTGCTGGACATCCAACAAGGCAACATCCTTTGTTTTCACAGTTGCAGAATTATAGGCAAAGACTGCCCAGGCATTCCCTGCCCCATTCAGCTTTAAAATGGTCACGGGGGTACAGTGTGCTGAGAAGCTGCCTTGCAAGGCGGAGAGGGCAGAAGAAACACTCCATGCAAGTATATCTTGCATGTGGATTGCTACACTCTATAACCATTTTGTAGGAACATAACCATCTATACATCTTACACAAATTACTCTTCAGATGAAAAGACCTATATAAGAAATGGCACTGTCTTCCACCAGAAAAGCATACTATAGTGCAGCTATATATTTTAATTCTAACAGGCACATTTTAGCTGTTGCAGCCAGCCTTATTACTAGTCTGAAAACATGCGCCAACCTTGAGCTACCATGGAGCTGACAAGAGAATGAGATTATACAGAACAGATGGTGGAATACACATCTATTGGGCACTCCAGCAGTTACAACCAATCTAAAAAGACTGAAAAAACATTAACATTCTAGCTGGAGAACTAGCTTACATACTGTGATATTCTGATTATTTTAATGCTTTAAGTAAATGTAAGTAGATCTTATTAAATTATGCCCTAGTATGGAGTACTGAGAAGAGGTTAGAAACACTTGATATCAAGAAGTCCAGCTAATATCACAAGGTAAGAAACAGCATGTACAAACAAGTGTGTTTTTCAGTGATGGCTCATTTTTGCATAGAAAGTTTGTGTATAATTACGTACACCACTTCGACATGGTAACGTATTAAAAGTATCATTGCAGCAGTTTTCATCTCTACTTCAAATAACTACACCAGATTTAACATATGTAAGGGTTTTTACTGGCAAGTGTTAAGAAAATTTAGTATATCTTAACTGATCTGTGCTGAAGATGCAATGTACTTGGGACACATACAAATTAAAAAACCCAATAAACAACCAGTATCTTAAAAAAATGTGTTCAGATTTCTTCACAGATGTTCACACTGCATATAGGAAAACCTGATTTAATGGAATAAGACATATTATTAGAACATTTCAGTCCTGTCTTGTATCACATATACCTTTCCAAAGTTTCATAGTGAGATGTTTTATCTGTAAAAAGGATTAACAGTACTTGCTAGTGAAAGTGGTGGGCTGACTATAGCAAATACACGCACAAAAACCAGTTTGGAAGAGAAATCCCTCAATCCCAACAAACTGTTTGATAATTTAAAGATAGAAACAGCCAAGACATTCTAATACTTTGGATTACAAAGTGAATTCTAGAACCTGGATTAATGTTAGCTTTTACTGAAAGTCAGTGACATGGCACTGCGAGTCATATATTTTTCTGGATCAGAGTTACAGCATCAGGATGGGTCCAACAAATGAGTCAAGCATGCTTCATGTTACAGGAAAAGGCCATATAAACGAAACAAATTAGAAATTGTCGTGACAGACCAGCCTGTCTCAACCTTTTTACTGTGTAGCAACACCTTCATGTAATGTTCAGGTCCCTGCATAAAAATTATTGTATCTACAAAGCTCAAAAAAGGGATTTTTAAAAATCATAATCTCTTACAAAACTGTTAGTGACCTCACACAGAATCCATTATCAAGCAGCATTCCCTGTAACCCTAGGTTTCTGTGTAAGGTCACTAAGGGTTTTGCAAGAGATTGTGATTTTTAAAAACCCAAGCCATCACCCCATGCACCCAAGGCAGAAAGCACTTTGACTGTGTATTCTGCATTGCAGGTGGGTGAACTGGATGACCTTTGTGGCCTCTTGCAACTCTGATTCTAAATGGTCAGACCAGATATGTGCCAGTTCTTGCCATTTTGGTGAGAGGTTGAGCCTGGGTCTTCAGTTGGGGCAAACTGATAGTTGAGGTTTGTTCTCCATCCAAGTACAAAAAGCAAAGCTACTTTCACCATCAATTCCATTCCACTATACAAATGCCTATAATAGTAATTATGGCCCGTTACAAACGGGCCTAAAAGTGTGCTCTCCGCGCGTGCTAGGGTTAGAAAGGGGCATTCTTTCTGGACGCCCCCAATCCTAGCACGCGCGGAGCGCGC